>NC_090282.1:62343842-62943842 GCF_037392515.1 Haliotis asinina | reverse complement strand
TGGGTATACACGTTATAAACTACTCGAGAACTCGTTTACATAAGGCTGTTTTACATCTACATGTGTTATCTCCAGTGCATCAAGTACTGGTCATTCGATATTATACTGTACTTTCAAACAGAAATATTTCCTTTCTTTTGATAGGGGATAGTCTAGTGGTTCAAGCGTTCGCTCGTTAAGTCAAAGAACCGTGTCCGATTCCCCACCCGTGTACAATGTGTGAAACCCATTTCGGGTGTCCCCCGATTTGACATTGCTGGGATAAGGCGACGTAACATGAACTCACTCACTCACTCATCGGCATGATTTCCAATACGCATAAGTATATAAAAAACTAGACCATTTTTAATACATTTTCAGATATACTGAAACACGAAAACGAGAAGTGCATATCTCAATTTTCAATGTGGTTGTATATATTTGTAAACATATATTGAATTCACATGAATAGAGAAAGCGCAGATTATTGATTTTCAAGTTGGATTTGAAACATCCATATAACTTATAATGAAATGATATTTCCAGGACAAGGATGTCTGCAATCCTCGTTTCAAATAACATTCCATCCCATAAGGAAACGTTCTTGCAAATGTCGCCGACAGACGCATCATCTATGATTTTTGCATCATAAGTTAAGTCAACATTGTAAAATAATTACTTGGAGGTGAGACGATAAGGGTGAATACTGCTTGCATGCAGCTGTGTAGCGGAACGATGAAGACCAGGATGATCTGGGATGGTGGAGCGAGGATGCTTCGGCTAGAGACATCAGTCAGAGTTGAAGTGCCCGTGCATTGCCACCTCCGGCTTACATTTTTTTTTCAAAATTGTCAAACTTCGCTGCTTGACAAAATCATAGAGGCTACGGTGCCCGTAGAATCCTGTGATAATCGTACGCCCTCCGCCTGCCACCGCGACGGGTAGTTTACGGAGGCCGTAACCCATCGCAGGCCAAATGTGAACCAGGCAAAAATGAACAAACTGTACGTTTACCTCCGGTCCTGGGCCCCGTTTCTCAAAGCTCTCGTAAGCCTAAGATCTCGTCACGTTTCTCGTAGCAGTCGTAACCCCTTTACTTTGACACAGGAAGTAGGAGTGCTACGAGAAGTTACGAGATCTTAATATGCTTACGAGAGCTTTGTGAAACGTTCTTAATCTCCCATCTCACCAGGGCTTCTTTCCAATCTAAATGGAGCTATCTGTTTCAGAGATTAAACGTTAGTCTAGTACCAGACTGAGAATATGGGTTCGAATCCAGGTCAGGACTAGGCTAACGCTAGTCCATGAATACATAATATTATACAATTCTGATAGTAACAAATAAACCCATTCAAATTGAAAATGAGCCCCAGTGAGCTGGCAGAATCAGGTTCCTGAACCTGGGGTAATCTACACTTGTTTCATTTAACGCTTCAGTCTTACAGGGAGTACAAGGCCGTAGGGAAGATAATGTGGTTCAGACACTGTGAGTCAGACTAGTTAATGATATACCTCTCAAAGAAATTCAAGGTCGACTCTAGACAGACAAAGTTGGGACTCAAACCTTCCACCTTTACAAAGGTAGAACAATTTGTATTTTTTAGAAAGTTTAATCCCATATCTAACCTATACTAACACTGACCACATTCTCAAGGTCATTCTGTATTCACGGGGTAGACGTTAACTACGCACACCTGGTGATATAACGGACAGTCGATTTATAGCCGTAGAGAGTCTGATTCATTTACTGCACGTTTGTCCGATAAACATCATGGGCGGGAGATTTATGGCCGGGGGTAGCTACTTCATTATGCTCAGCTTCATCCTCTTTGTTTAAATACCTGAGCTCCTTTTTGCACCCAAACAAGTGATAGTTTATTCTCTTGAGTACAGCGTGCGGGAATTATTCATTCATTCATTCATTCATTCATTCATTCATTCATTCATTCTTTCGTTTATTTATTTATTTATTTATTTATTTATTTATTTATTTATTTATTTATTTAGAGGTGGTTAACGCGTCACTCTGTAATATTCCAACTACTAGTATATGACAGACGAACCAGTAGGAGCGTCGACGAAGTCCGTGTGAGTCGACATACTTTCAAATGTCACTGAGCTCGAACATTCAATCCATTCAGTTGGCTCGTACCATAGATGTCACCTTTCGCATCTTCCATAACTTTCAATAACAGCCTTGTCATCGGAGGGTACGTAGCTACCAATGAGAAGGTGGGGACACAGTCCGCTACCCTGGTTTCCCACGGTGGCGTTGTGCAAAGATGGCTGGTCCTTGCTAACGAATGTTTACTAAACTAGTCTAGGCATGTATAGTCGAATAGAACACCTAGATTAATACAAGCATACAGTTGCTCTGTCAAAGTAGTCCCCGTGAGATTCAGGCTGAACCTGGTAAAATCTAGACTTGCTTCATGTAGATCTTTAGCATTGCAGGAAGGGCGAGTTAGTAGGGAAAATAATATCAACTTAGTCATTGCCAGTGACTCTTAGTAGCTCACCAGCATCCCTAGTTTAATCTTACTAGGAGCATTGGGGAGTGCATCTACAACTAGTCTATCTCACAGTCCCTGAACCACATTATCCTCCCTGACACGTGAAGGTCCGGGGTAGAATAGGTATTCAGCCACACATGCTTACTATAAAAAAGACGCTTGTCGTGAGAGGTGATTGGGTAGTTAGGCTCGCTGACTTGGTTCACACGTCATCGGTTCCCAAATGCGCAGATCGATGCTCATGCTGTTGATCACTGGATTGTCTGGTCCAGACTCGATTATTTAGAGACAGCTGTCATATAGCTGGAATATTGCTGAGTGCGGCGTAAAACTAAACTCACTCACTCATATTCTCCCTACTGCCAAGCACGCCCTACAGTGCTAAAGCCTTAACTGAAGCAAGTCTAGATTTCTTCAGGTTCCGAATCTCTCATCTCTCTGCATCCTCGATATCTTCATGATCAGGGTATACGTTCCGAAAAGTCTCCACTGTACCCTGGACGCATCTACGGGTCGGTCCGATAATTTTATTACCTCCCTTTGCTGGGTCCGCATTCTCACGGTAACCAATCAGCTAGGTCGCAGTTATAACCGAGCTTGCCAATGTCAACAAAGGTAGCGGTCGCATCTGCCAAGGTGTGCTCGCAGTGCGACTCAGATGTTGGAAAAATCATGCCGACAAATTTATAGGTCCGAAACTTTAAAAATATATATGCAAGAATTCTTCTTTCAGAGAACCTCTGCATGGTTTGTGTTGCCATGCTTAATCGGTTAGATTATTTGAAAAGCGAACGTGAGTTGTGATTGGTTCGCTCAACTTCCCAGCGTAGACACCTGATTGGATAAAAACCCAGCCAAGGGAGGTAATAAATTTATCGGGCTGAGCCGTAGATGGGTCCAGGGTATAGTGGAGACTGAACGGAACGTATACCCTGGAGATATCGAGGATGATCTCTCTGGGGCTCCTATTCAGTTTACATGGGTCAGTTTGGTACTATCAAAATTTTTATACATGTATATACAGAGAGACTAAGCATTAGTTTAATCTGCAACCTGCGCTGTACAAGCTATTACACCATCCCTCATGCTGCTGCTTAAGCCCAAAGCATACAGAATGCAGACATCCCCGTATCACAGGGAATAGTGTCAGCTGGAGGAATGTGGGTGGTCATGGCGAAGATGGATGGTCAGCGGACCGCAACAGCGATGGCTGGACGATCTGTTATTTCCGTCTTTTTCACCAGTTCACTTTACATACAGCAAACTTTGATCAGAACGATATCAACGGGACAACTAGTTTCATCCCGTCATAACCGTAGAGTTTATATGCATTTTGAATCACATAAACAGCAGTGTGAGACAGTGTAGATTTTCGCCGCACTCAGCAATATTTCACCTATATGACGGTGGTCTGTGAATAATCGAGTCTGCGCCAGACAAACCAACGATCAACAGCATGAGCAACTGGGATACGATGACGTGTCAAGCAAGTCAGCAAGTCTGATCACCCCATCCCATCGGTCGCCTCTTACGACAAGCATGGGCTTCGATCTGTAGATCAGGGCCCACTTGCACAAAACGATCTTAGAGCTACAATTATTGTAAATCCTTAAGATCGCGATCTTAGGCTTCGGCTACAATCGCCATCCACTTGCACAGAGCGATTGTAGGCTAAGATCACTGTAAGTTACAATCAAAACTTACAGTTGGTCGGAACCAGTTGTAAGGAGCTAAGATCATTGTAGTCAGTAGCAAAATGGCGTTCACGTTGTTGTCAGTTTCACGCAAATAATTAGCTTTGCGTTTGGGGATTGCTTTTATATTACATAAAACTGTATGATTCACCTCGACACTTCAACAACACGGAGAATGCAACATCGATTTAACGTTTGAAATATCGTTATTTGAGGTAGTGAACAACATCATTATCGAGTCGATATCACAGAGTACAATTCTCACCCGATTCAGTGTTGGAAAAAGTATGAACACCATAGCTTTTTGATAAACAAGGAAAGGATAGTAACGAAAGGTGTCCGCATGCGGTTAGCAGTGGCCATGACCTTTTCAATAACTCAAGGGCAGCTAATCTTAGTTTTTACGCAAAATGGGAGTGGTTTCCCTTTGCATATTATGCCGTTGCCGTAAAATCTTCCCTGCCCAAATACAATGCATGTTCTGTTGTGACAGAACAGATCTCCACGTATTTCTTTTCGGTTAATGATTTTGTCTTAGTTTATCATTGAAATAATCTACAGTTGGATACCGTGCAGAATTATGTTTTTTCTAGTTGTAAAAATTGAATCTGACGAGAGACAAGAGTTGTAATCTATGCATTTTAAATAAGTATTCTTCAAACGGGAAAAATACACTTGCTGGGGTATGTGAAATTTGCATAAAACGTTTTTTTAACAAAACGAAAAAATAATTATCAACAAAATATCATAAAGTAATTAATATACTGTGGATGAGCATTCAACAACACATACAACACACACGAAATAAGTTACGTTTTCATATTTCCCTGTTATGAATTTTCCACAACACTCCCACAGTCATGTCACACTTTCATATCTTTACAAATCTAATGCTTGTTGGATATATTTGCGATCTTAAATCCATGCTATCTTAAGATCGTGTTTGTGCAAGTGGATTATAGCAATTGTACGGTGATTGTAAAGTTGATTGTAGGGGCCTAAGATTGATTGTAACTAAGATTGCTCTGTGCAAGCGGGCCCAGTTCTTCACGGGTGAAATATTCACTAAGTTACCAGGACAATAAAACAAATGTTCTTAATGTATAAATCTATTGTTTGTAGAAAGGTACTAGTAGTTTACTTTAGATCGAATAATGCTGAGGCAGCGTTAAACAAACAATGTCTACCCTGTACTGTTGGGGGTCGTGGAGGAGGTGGGGAGATGTGTCAATGGTCATATGGAGTGAATAGATGTTTGGTATTTTTATAGCGTGAGGTGATGTGAATTGGTGTGTAACGTCGCGCTTAAGAATATGTCGCTCATATGACGATGTGCATGCGTATGTATGTATGTCTGCTTGTACTGGGCCAGAGTTGAGTTTTTTTGTTAGTTTTAGTGCTAGCTCATTGAGATACCATGCTGCAGTAAGCATGAACATTCCACTCGGACACATCTTACTGGCCTGTCTTTGTTGTGCCCATTAATGCCGGACGTCAGGCAAAGACCAACAGGTGCCATCTTTTAACGTCTTTTTTGGTAGAACACGGTCGGGGATCGAACCCGCGACCTTCGCTCCCCGAGTGAACGCTCTAAACACTACACAAGGGATGTGGTCCTTTATACTGTGAAAGTCCACCAGTGTAAATGATGTTGTGAAATCTGATCTTTGGGCGGCGTGTCACGATCACACTACAAAGCGTATAGAAAAGGCAATTAGCAATACCAGTAAACAAGTCGTGCCTACAGTAGCACATAGTCTCTAAATATATATAATTCTGATAGCACAAACAATCCCATTTACATGAGAGGGGGTTAAGACCCCAAGGATAATGCGGTTCAGGACTGTGAGACGACTAAACTTAACGCTGTGGTCGTTGAAGGTCGCCCAGCAATGTTTGGTATTGTTGCACATTAACCTCTAAACATCGTCTTCCAGATTTTTAGTGTATATTTAAACAAACTCGTACATTAATGAACATTAGGTTTCTATGGCCACGTCAATATCTATATAATTAAACAAGGAGGATGTAGCGTTTTCGTCGATACACTTAGCCATGTTCATCCTTAAGCATGTAACACTCTCGAAGTTTACTTAACATGGAGTTTGTGTAGATCCAGATGATAGTGCTAGTGCTTAAACAATTTTGAAGTTTAGACGAGGTATTACAAGTTCAGTTAGTGTCTATGTGTAAAGGTAGATAAGCGGAGTTAGGTTGCATAACATGGGCTAGATACCAATGTTGGACGACAAGAACGCGAATTGCTGCACGGAGGGAGTTATTTATGCTGCACTTTACAGCATTCGAGAGACAATTTAGATATCCTTACACGTGACTCACATTAAACAAACAGAAGCCTGATAACCGTCTCCAAGCTATTGTTTCAGTCTTGAGTGCACTTACTGTGTGTTTTCACAGTATCTGATCAAAAGTCATTCATGTGTCGGGGGTCGGTTTCTCGACTGGCCCGAATCTCTGGGCCTCATCAGGCACGTTCCCGACCCCGATGGGGAAAAAAGACAGTACACGGCAATCATTTTCAAATTTGGATTAAAATATACAGAACAACGGATACTGCATTTGTCATGAACGGGTCTTGTTTCGCCGACACACGTGTTCAAATCTCTAAATGTTTCCGTCCTGCGAATCACTTCGCAGGGTAGGGATAAGAACGGATGCTGGAGTCGACTTTAGAAACGGGTGAATGAGTTTAGTTTTACGCCGCCTTTATTACGGCGGGGAAATGCGAGACCTTGTGTTTCGGTATTTCACACCCTTCTTGGTGGAAGGAATGGTTTGTATTTTTTGTGTCGGATAGACCACATGATTTCTCCTTCTATTCATGTAATAATTGCTCGTTACCACCGAAGGTACTTCTTGTCAAGCTGATGTCTCTGGTAGTAGGTTAACATGAGGGGAAGAGAACCAACAGATCTCCGTCAGCCGAAACTGAAATTACACACAAGCACACGCACACGCACACGCACACGCACACACAATATGAAGATGACCCAGATTCGCCCTGGTTATTGTCCTTTTGGTTTGTTACCAAAAGCGATATTAACGCTACGAATGACGTAACTCCATATGCGGGATAGCCGCACCACCAAGCTCGCTTCCTGTAATGTCCAGATCCGCGTTCAAGGATTTTCCAGTAGTAACCATCACGAATATCTGCAACATTCATCTGAGAGTTTCCTAGTGTGGCTCTGTGTCCAGTATTGGGCAGGAACAAACAGAAACCAACACTTTCACTCAGCTACATATGCCCATTCGTAATCGTTCTTACCAAACACGCACGCACGCACGCACACACGATACTTTGGCCGTAAGAGGCGACCAGTTGGATCGGATTTTGAGACATGACGACTTAGAAGAAAGCGAGTTGTCGTGCAGCAATGATGTGAAATGTTGTTTTTAATATCAGTCACTTGTTTGTTTGGCCGAGACGCCATTTACTAACCACCTCTCAAAGCTGAATACGTAAAGTCAGTGTGTTCCAGTTTCTGGTCTACTTCTTGCCCAGTCATCAGATGACTTTTCGACATATCAGGGCAACATCTTGCTCT
This sequence comes from Haliotis asinina, assembly GCF_037392515.1. Classification (NCBI taxonomy): domain Eukaryota; kingdom Metazoa; phylum Mollusca; class Gastropoda; order Lepetellida; family Haliotidae; genus Haliotis; species Haliotis asinina. Next base: position 62,936,087 of record NC_090282.1, on the reverse strand, counting down.
TTCAACAGGAAAAACGACATCGATTCGGGGCTACCTCTGACCCTATCATCACATGAAATCACAAAGTTTTGGTGCTACACTTTGCCCTCTCGTCAGGTGAAGTCACAAGTGTCATGGCTACTTCTTGTCCCTTCAGAAGAAACTCTGGAACGTTGTGTACGTATAAAAAAGATGATGTTTTCCAAACACTTTCTGTTCCTGTCTATATCTAACTTATAAATGATCCTTACAGTAATATACATATGTATGACATTATAGTAAGTGCTGGTGGAAGACCCATGTCCCACGCGACAGGGGCCCCACACTAAGCTGTACACGCGAGCCTTTCCACAACGGGCCGATGCCCAATGATCTGTAAAGCCTTCCTCCAACAGCTGGGCTGTTGAGTATTTGTCTCCTGATGGCAGAAGATCCCGTTTCAAGAATATCGCTTTCACTCGCGTTTGAGATGCAAGAGCTGACATTTTCCAGCATCCAACCTTTCTTTCGAGTCCAATTCTGCTGCAGCTCAGCACAGAGTACACCGCATATACTTCTTATCTTAAATTTCTGCATAAAAACTTCACATACCGCCATTTTCTCAACTCTGCTCCGAATTGAAGTTTTCTGGGGACACATTGATTCCATATGTCCAGCGCTTGGGGTGAGAAACAAAATACCCATTTTGATTGGCCAGACCAGGAAGTAATTATCCAATCAGAGCACTCTTGGCAGAACTGCATAGGATGTTAGCGGCTGGATGGTTTAGTATCACATACGCGTGGAAACTGCTCGATAAAGGACTTATGAATCTACATCAGCTGTTGTGACCTCAGAATGTATATATAACAATCACCCGTCGTTTTTCTCACGGGCCACTGAGGCATGTGACCTAATTTATGTGTGTACAACTGTCGACTTCAGGCAACCTGGCCATGTGACTGTTTAGGAGAATAATTCGTCTGCTACTGCCAGCGAAGTACATCAACAGTAGCACGTGGGGGCAACGGACGCCTTCACCAAGCAGACGGGTAATGAGCTCGTGAAGATCGATAGTACATACCTGTAACAGAATACTTGAGGAGGAAAGCTGTTTTGAATTTTCTGTCACACGAAGGAAAGATCCATCGCCTGTCACTGTCCCCGTCTGCTATGGATTAATATCACAGTGGGCTCGCTCCGACTATGACAATTCAACGCGGCAGACGACACCAGTCGGACAGTTGCAACATGTGCACTTCCATGTCATAAAGAGAGGAGCGATGTGAGTAAACTGTGTGATGATAATTGAACCCAAGTGACGAGGGCAATCGCTATCGTTTCCTGGGTTGCTATCGGTGCTGGTGGTGTGTGGATTTATTCTGGCTGCGAAGTAATTACTGGTGAACTCGATTTGACGGGAACGCACTTAACTTGTTGCGTGGATAGGATTGTTGAAACGTAAAATGAATGGAACATGTCGCCAAAGGAGTCTTTCCCAGAAATGTTTAGTCGGTCGCGGCTAATGTCATGAAACCGGTATTCTTTGAGGAACCAGGTAATGCCTTGTGTTAAATAGGCCAAACGGCTTCTTGTGTGTGGCATTCTGACGCAAGTGGAAAAAAGTAGGATTAAGTTTCGTGTGACCAACCTGGCATGTGGTGCCGCAATTTAGGGGAAAGCGGCGACGCAGAAAAGTGTTGTCGGATGAAATAACTTTTGTCAGCGGCAAAGCTATGGATACCTTGAAGTCATATTTCAGTCGAATCTTTCCCCCAAATTCCACCGGAAGAAGGGGCAGTTTAAAGAACCGTCGGGGTGGTAAATCTCAGTATGATTTTGGAAAAGGGACCCTCCCTGCACGTGCCGCATCCACCTCCCAGGTGGAAACAGATGATGAGATGGATTTACCAAGGGACAGAAGAATTGCGACGTTTATGTCGGAATCCCGAAATAAAGAACTCTCCAAATCACCCCCTCCTACGAAACCCCCTCGTAAGGATCAGATTTTCTGTGTAGAATTCTACCAGCCAAGGGGCAAGGAATTGGGAATCGTTATCGACAGTGTACCCATTGTTTTTGCTCGTCCAAGAACTGCCAGCGATAGTGGGAATGAAAGTTATAGGTCTAGCAATGGTGTTATGGCGCCTAACGCCAGCTCCACCCAGACCTCTGCATTCCGAGTTGTATTAATTAAAGCTGGAAGTTTGGCGTACGCTGACGGTCGAATTAAGATAAATGACGAAATAATTGATATCAACGGAAGATCACTCTTAAAGGAGACTCTGGAATCCGTGAGGTAAGTTAATGTTACAATCATTGGGCAGATTAAGTTCCTCAGAAAGAGGTGTCGTATTCGGTATCTTCCTTTTCCACAAAGGTCACTGGTGAAGATAACCTTTGATAAGATACATGCCTCAAGCCCGCCACACAGATAAAAGGCTTATGTTCATTCGTTAACATGAAAACATTCAATGAAGTTACTACTGATAACTGATATTGCCTTGAGCAGTAGGGAGTATTGGTGGGTTGATGAACTTTGTAGATCTGATACATGGGAGTCTCTTTATGCTACCAGAACACAGGACAACCAGGCAACAAGTGGAAGAGTAGGAATCCAGGGTTTTTAAAGAGTGCAAGCACTTGCACATTAGACAAAGTCAAGAAGTCACCCAGGCACTGAACTTGGGGCTTATTTAGCATGTTAAGTTGCTGAAAAATGGAAGTGCACTGAACATTGCATTGGATCTAACAACATATGCCTCGTTTTATATGAATCTGAAAATTTGAAGTCACTTTTGAAATGAAATCAGTTAAGAGGTTTTGGTGTTTGGAAATCTATAATTCTCTTATGGTTTGTTATGTTCCTTTGGTCTCCATTGTCTAAACATGCAGCAGGATAACATATATAATTGTCTCAACTTGCAGACGATTAACATAAATAAATGTCTCAACATGCAGAAAGTTAACATATATAATTGTCTATGAACAATACCACATTCTGGGCTGTTATGACTGATGTACTTGGTTGATTGTGGGTCTTGGTGCCCTGACACCCATGGTTTGTGGCTCAACCAGTTGATTGTCTGGTCCTCATCAACTACTGACCGTAAAACACTAGGAAATACATTGTGTGTCACTATTGTGGTACACAACAAACAAACGTTACTTATGTGCTAAATTGCAGATAATATTCATAGTTGGCCAATGTTGGGCCAATGTCTGCAAATGTTTGGCCAACAATGAATGCTATCTGGGATATAGCTCAGGACCATCCAAGTCTATGTAAATAATTTACCCTTGCATGACAGACTGACAGTAATAAGTATGAGTATATGAAATAATGAGATGTCTGTAACTTTTTTGTGTTTTGTATGTCTAGAACAAGAATATTTGAGGTTTTGTAATAAAAAATCATATAATTTATTATATAACTTGAATCTTCCATCTGTTTTATCCTGTAAATTTTGCAAAGAGATTATGCATTGGTACAAAAACATAACAGCCAGGAAGTTCCAAGTAACAAGTTTTGTTTTTTGTTTTTTGTATTTTGTTTTCCTACAACTAGTGCCTCTATGTCAGAATCTGATTTAGATGTATTGATACCTATGGTATTCTGTATTCTAACAGCTTATACAAGCAACAGATGGAGTTTCCCATCATATGTCTGTTCATAGCTATCTTACATAGGAGAACTGGTTCTGTCAGAATATTAACAAACACATGGAATTATGACCAGTTTGTAACAGAACTACAAAATATGTTCACTTAATAACTGATGCCTTATACATTGTACACTGGCCAGTAATTTATCAGCAACAGTTATGTTGGGACATTTTAAAATAAATAAAAATAATTTCTTTTCAAATTTTAATTATTACACATGACAAGTGTTTGGTTAAAATGTGTTAAATAACTTTATTTTGTCCCAATAAACAGATATCTGTGGATTGTCTGACCACATCATCAGGCCCCCAAGGTTGTACAATTTGACATTCATACCTTCAGTCATTAGTTTGACATGGTGAGATTTGATTATGTAAGATTTCATGTTGAAGCATGACAGATAAAATTTATTTGAAAATTATAGGCTTGGTAAACTGATGTTATCAAAAACAAAAATACACAAATTTCAAAAGTCTCATTAAAACATTTAAATAATGCTTAACGCTAATCCCATCAACATGTCACACATCGGTTCAAACCATATAACACAGGTGTGCTGTCTATACATTACAGGTCTGAAGTTTTACCATAACAAAATATAAATCAGACTTAAGAGGAGTAAAAATGTTTTGTTTTGTATCCACTATGATGCAAAGCATATAGCTTTAGTTTCATGCACATAGGTTCTGATAACTATTCATGTGTGTTTATTGAATTTTTTATGTATTAATTTTCCAGACATTCTACAGTGTGATCATAGCATTGCAAGTCTGAGCTAAAGTCTGAGGCAGTGGGTTAGTCTAGTTGTTAAAGCGTCCTCCCATTATGCCGAATACACAGGTTTGATTTTCCACGTAGGTACAATGAGTGAAGCCCATTCCTGATGTCCGCCATCCTTATATTGCTGGAATAACATCTAAAAACTATGTTCAGGAGATAGTATTGTCTGCATTGAAATATGTCACTTGTAACTGGTAACAACATTAATCTCTGGACACTGGATTCAGAAGTAGTGATAGTGAAAACATTGAAAGTATTTGCAATTGTAGTTGTGTGGTGCTGGCAGTTTCTGAAATATTTAACCAGGTGAGCTCCAGGCACTGGCATTCTACAAGCAGAAAAAATAAATTTCTAATCCCGTAAATTAAGAACCTCCATCAAAACTAACAGATTCGGGGAGGTCTTGTGTATATTTTCTTTTGATTTGCTTCCTGTGAAAGTTCACCCAGTGTATAGTGCTGTGACAGAGCTATTGTAGATGAACAGTGTATATAAGTGTTTCAGGATCCAGAGCCATGTATGTAGGTCAAGTGTATCCATATATATATCAGGTACATTCTTCCACGATTAGTAGGCCTAGACTCTCCCTCAGTCTATTTATATACATGAGCATTAAAATCACATTGACCGGAAGATTCAATGAAAATATCATTCATCTTTCAAGAGTGGCCAATTTCAAGGCAATAGCTCCAGGAGGATATGTTTTTGTTGTTATTGACATTTGACCAGGCTGGCACTACTTGTCTGCTGGCAGAGATGAGCATCTTGAACCCATTTAGACATGCTGGATGGTAATTAACATGGTGATACAGGATGAGGCAGAGTATTATGTCATTGATACTCTTGTTGCAACATTCAGCTCCACAGTTAGCTTGTTATCAGGAAAGACAGAATGACCAGATAATCACAGTGTTACATAAGCTAGGTGTGCATGGTTTATGCAACAACCATTGATAAGAGCCAGTTATCAGTGTCAGATATCCAGATGTCACTGTTGTAGTTCTGTTGATCATCAGCAGGTTAACATGTGACACCTGTTTGTTATAACCATTGATTATGATGATGATGACACTGATGATGACGACGATGTATGATGATGATGATGATGATGACGACGACAATGATGACTATGATGATGACGATGGTGATGTCTGATCATGACGATGATTATGATGACAATGATGATGGAGTAGGTTAAAATGATGCATGGGGTGTTTAGTCCTGTAGTGATGATGATGATGATGATGATGATGATGATGATGATGGGTTGCTTCGAAAGGTCACCTAAGGTGTTTTAATGTTGTAGTTAAATCTGATTTCAATATTCCATCCCGGCCTTAAGGACACAGTTTCATGCGATGTGTCTGACAATAATGTTTATCCTATTAATATATTCAAAGATGAATGTACTTTCATATGGGTATAACAGGACAAAACATTGGAAATAATCAGTTTCCGTGTAGCTTCTCATCTTCTGATTGTCACAGAGAGAAGCAATGGATCAATATCTATATTCTTGTTGGCACACTTCAATTCCTAAGGGCACTACTAAACATCTTTATAAGTGCCCAGGGACACACATACGTTGTTTTATCACAATATGATCCTTATCTATGCAGTAAGATTACAATGTGAAACACAAAATTATCTGCTTTGTTGCAGGGAGATTTCTCTGAGAAATATGATAAAATCTCCATTATCTATCCATAAATCAACAGTACTTCATGTCACCTTCTGTTTATCACTAGACCACTCTATGCGTTCTTATGTCAGATGCTTCACTTGCTCCAGACGTTTCTGTACTGGTCTTCCAAGTTAAATATCTCTTCTTTCACGTACTTGTTGTTTAATGCTGCATTCGGCAATGCTCAACTGTATGACACTGGTAAAATAATCAAGTTGGACCAGACAATCAACTTAATGAGCATCAGTCTATACAATACGGATACAACTACATGTGTGAACCAGATCAGTGAACTTTACCACCTGATCCCATTAGTCACCTCTTACGAAATGAAAAGCATACGTTACTGAAGACCAATTATAACCTGTCTTCATGGGTCACCAGCATCCTGTAAAGTGTTTGTATCACAAGTGATATATGTGATACCATTTTTATAGATAATTTTTAAAGATGATTTAATTTGATTAAAGCTTGAAAAAGATGAATTTATTTATCAATTTATTTATTGAGTATTCATAATGAAAATATATGAATAATATTGTGTGATAACTAATTACCTTATATGCAATTTGAAATCTCTATAGACCTGTGAAGGTCCAGGGTAGAATAGGCCTTCATCAACCCACACCTGCTGTAAAAGGTGACTGAGCTTGTCGTAAGAGGCGACTAGCGGGATTGGGTGGTCTGGCTTGCTGACTTGGTTGACACATGTCATCGATTCTCAGTTGCGCAGATCGATGCTCATGCTGTTGATCACTGGATTGTCTGGTGCAGACTCGATTATTCACAGACCGCTGCTATATGGCTGGAATATTGCTGAGTGGGGAATACAACTCAACTCAATCACTCACTCACTGAAATCTTGATAATTGGTTTTGTAGTAAAAATATATTTACTAATATTTCAGTATTTGTATGGGTAGACCTATTTGTGTAAAAAGTGTGCTGTATTTCCTTTTCAAAATGAAAACATGTTGTCTGCTTGAGTCATCTGTTTGTTAATAGTCAGCAGCTGTTGCCATATAGAGAGTTCCAGCATGAGGCCTGTACAGACAGCCTATACTGGGTCTGTACATGGAATGTAATCTGGTAACTTCAAGCTCCACAAGGGAGTCAGGGTAATCTGGTGGTTTAAGCATTCGCTCGTTAGCAGGGGTGCAAGGAATCACCTACACTGTGATTCGATTTTCAATACTGGACCTTTGATTTGATCATTTTCGATTTGATTCATCATACATCAGATTTCTTTAAATTTTTAGAGTCAGAACTTTTAGTCTGAAATCCATTGTCAACTTAGTGATGTCTACTGAAAATGATTCTCATTGGATAAGTAGACCGGCATCAACCAATCATGTTTCACCTTACTGCAGTGTTTGAAACTGCTTTATTTTGAGTCAAAATTATGTTTCGGCTGTAAATAATTCAAACAGGTATTGAATCTAACCAAATCATTGCTGCCCCATTCATTAGACCGATGATCAGGGTTTGATTCCTGTATGGATACAAAGTGTGAAACACGTTTCTTGTGTCCCTACCTTCTTAATCATATGGCTGGAACCAGCCTTAAACTAACCTGACTCCTTCTAGCTCCACAGTCTGGTCAGTTCTTAGTGCCAACCACTGAAGAAAATAGTACGTTGAAGGTGAAAGTCTTCCAGTCGAATATCAGAAGTCATAAACCCTTTGTGGCAAAACTGTCACAACATCCATGTTGTAAACATTGGTATGGTGGCATTTTGTCTGGCATCACTATATATTTTGATATGAAATTATTAAATATGTATGTCTTTATCTCTCATTTGAACATTGAACCCCATCTCAATGACTATTAGGTTTCTACTTGAGTCTGCCCATTCTACTGGCAGGTTCATCCTACTATCTTATTGAAGAGTGTCTTTTCCAAAGAAACCTTCAAGAGTCAATTGAAATCAGATTTCAGGTGCCACTGTTACCATGTCTCACGGACTGTGTTAGTGCCACTGTTGAGATTTTAAATGGATTGTTCTCTGATGATTTTAAGCACCACAATCTCTGCATGGGTCACAGCAAATTCTGAACTCTAGAAAACAGTACATCTGTTTACACATTAGAATTCAGCACTTGAGACATTAAGGGGATTTTAGTTCACTGCACAAAAAGGAATGATTCAAAAGATATTTATTGAATTTGAGTAAATAAAGCAACTGTTTCCTCTTTAGCGAATTGAGAAGGGAGGGATTTTTCTTTTAGAGTCAGAATTTTGTCATAAAAACATGTTTTCTTAAGTTCTAAAGTTTCTTAGCATTGCATTTAATAATAAGCCTGCTTGAGCTGCTAGCTAATAAACATATAAGCAAAGCATATTACATATCAGAGGGTGTTTATGAAGTGTAGGGTGTGTGTGGTAGCATAGTGTTTAAAGTGTTCCTCAATCTGAAAATAGTGGTTTGATTCTAGGGGTGAAACGATATGTTCTTTCCTCAGTGTGGTATGTGTTCTGGTACAAAGTCTACAATTCCATCCATTTTTGTTCAGTATATGAGTTATCATAAAGCAGAATACTGACGTCCACCAAAGAAATGCATAGAGTTGGACAAAAATGATTCAACTTGTAAACATTTTAGAAAAGGTTTTAAAGAGTTACTAATGTGGCGGTATGAATAATGAAAATACTGACCCATACTGTGGTATACCATTTCATCCCTATTCAATTCTTCATGGGGGTCCAATATGTAAAAGCCTTTCTTGTGTCCTCCACCATGATATTGCTAGAATACTGCTAAAAATGGCGTAAAATCTTATTCAGTGTGTAGGGGGATTGTCCATGTCAAATTTTAAATTTGTAATTCAATTCAGACAAATAATGCCATGGAAGGAGATAGTAACAATTGTTTCAGCGCTACAAAAGACCCAGATCTCTTTCCTCTGAATCCCCTAATATCCCTTACCATGATGACATTAGGTGTACCAAACATGCCAACCTCCTGTCCAGAGATGTTTCCTCTACTTGAAAAGGTTAATTAGCTCAACTGCTTGTGTCACAAATTCAAATATATCTTTCATCTTAAGAGCTTCATTTCAAGTCAGTTAGGCATTATGAAAAAAATCAGCTGTGTCCTCCAGAGGTATCTACTTCTTCCCTGCAACAAAATTTAACACATTCTGTTTCCATCAATACATGTTAACATCAAGCATCCTTTTTAAAAGATTCTTTTTACCAGGCATCCAATTTTAAATGAAGTGTTACTCTTTGAAGTGACTTCGTGGAAGGGATTGCATACACCTGAAAGTTGTAGCTTCTGCTGTTGGCTGAAGATTGGATCAGGATGTGTATGTACAAAGGAAATGAAACCTCGAAGAAGTACCATCCAGGAAGTTGAAGAACTTTTGTCTAGCATAGATGGTTGTTGTTAGAGGGGAATACTTGCTGCCAACAATATTGCCTCATACTTTCTGTAGTGTTTAACACTATGGTTCAATTCAAGGGATCTAAAACTCATAAAGGAATTTGTTTTTTTTAAGACAGGAAGTGTTTTTTCACTGTTTCTAGGTTTATGGCTAGTCTTGCTTGAATGAGAAAGAAATGTTTACATTTTCTTGAAGCATAATTCACTTCTATTTTGAAGCAGTATTGAAGCATTGACAGATGTTCAGAATTATAACCAGCCCTCCTATGGTACAAGTTAGTGAGGTTTACTATCCTTAGATGTGTACTTGTCTTCAGTATCGTTTAGTAGCTGCAGACTATAAGACTAGCACTCTTTTGTTGTCAAAGCTTCTTAAAATACTAGACAATTGTGTTATCTTGTTTTGTTGATTTTCTTACCAGTATGCAGTGTAGGAAAGACAGCCCGTCCCAATGTCAAAGACAGGTGAATTTTGTGGAGAAAGGGTGAAAAAAAAATCGAGTCAGTTCTCATGTCCATTCAGTTTCCAGATCTTGATGGAGATGTTGATAACTTGTCTGAAGACTAGTTCTGTTATGTTGTAACCAGATGATTCCACTAGGGGAGATTTACCTGTCCAAGCTCTGTGTGTGTATATTAAAATGATTGCATAAAATAAAACAAGCCAGTTTTAAGTCTTGACCTTGTGTTTTATTGATACTTGAAGGACTGGCTAGATTTGGGCAGGACTGGTAAAAAATTTGACCAACTAGTCCTACACAGGCAAGATTTTCTACATCTTTCCTACACAGCAGTATGCCAAGATTCTTATTGAAAAATAAAAAAAAAATATGAAATTTTAGTTAATTGTTGCAGTTTTTTAAAATCCACAGAAATGTTTTGTTTAAATTAAGCATTTTCTGGCTGAACATGGTGTTTACAATCTTCTTTTTTTAAAACAGTTTAGGGTAGATTATTTTACAGGGATTATATTTGGGTGGCCAGTGATGGCATTTTAATGACGCACTTGTGCTGACAAGATATGATCAGTAATGTAAGAATGATTTTAAGAATCATGAGAACAGAGAAATGGATGTTCTACTATTTGAATACTGTTACTTGTAATCATTGCAAATGTGTTTAATTCTTCATGAGCAGAGCAAGGAGAAGCGATAGACCAGCTGTTCATAGCATTCATTCATCTTGGCAATTAGGATGGAGGTAGTTTTTAAGTACAGTGCACCGTTGATGTGCATATAATGATCATAGCCAGTTATCTATGCACATCACTTACACATCTGGCACTCAGTCATTTCTTTGTCTGTTTCGTAGGTGTACCAGAAGTTTTTGTGTGGGAAATGTCAGGAGGCCAAACAGAAAACAGCTTTATGTCTGTCTGGTGTGGCTGTTTGAAACCAAGCCCTGTAACCGCCTTGCCAGTACCTGTGAGAAACATGGCAGCCTATGCTGCATCTTACTGCTAATTAAGGCACTGATGACTGTCTGTTATATGGATTGTCAGCAGTCTGCTAGTAAGGGAAGATGACATATTGGAAAAACCATTGATGAGATGAAATCTCATTACTGTCATATCTTGAAAGGTACGAGAATTAACTTTCAGAAAGAATTTTAAAACAAATCTAAAGCTGTATTGAGTTTTTGGAAAAATATTTATTTTATATTATTTATGATAGAGCATTATGAACTTGAATATATGTACATGAAAATGTAGACTATCAGACCAGAATGAGACTCCTCCTCAAGTTGAGTTTGTTTCAGCTCTGAAGTGAATGATTGGGATTTTTGGGGCTCCATTCGTATTGTGGATATATATGTTTAAAAAGACATCTTTATTTGGGGGCCTTAATGACAGTCTAATTGATAGGGTGAACAAAACTAATGGACACTTTTAGCTGTCAGCAGTGTAAGAATCTAGTTAAAAATGTTACTCTATGTAATGAACAAAACACTCTGTTTTATTATGGATATTACAAACAACTTTAGATGTTCTGACTGTTCAAATTGAGCTGCAATAATTCATCCAGACCACAATTTTATTTGATTTTCAATATTTGGACATCAAATTCATTTAACTCTCAAAGTTCAAGTGAGTCAGCTTTTTAGCATGAAATCCTTTGTCAACATGGCAATGTCAACTGCTCAAGTTGGAGTCATTATTTTGTTCTGCCTGTGTGGAAATAGTTTAGACGGATATTCAAATATCAAATCAATATGGTGATATTGGTTATTGAAAATCCAAATCTGAGCGGTCAGATTCGATTTTCCATGAATGAAACAAAAACCTTGCAGGCCTACTCTCAAAGTCCTACAGGTGTATGTGAAAACGTTTGTATAACGCTGAATTTACAGATACATAAGGCTAATTTTGGCTCCACAAGGGCACAACTGTCAGTAGATAATGACCTGTAGATCAAATGAGAAACACTCACTCTCACTAATGTCCATGGCAGTTAGTGCTGGCCTCAATTAGCAGGAAATCAGAGACAAATCATGCTTGTCAACATTGTAAAGTGTAGTGATGACTTTCAGAGATGCTTATCTAACATGTAGACTTCATAACAAATCTTGTGAATAAACATGAATACATACTCAGGGTTTTACCTCGAATCCTCAAAATGGGGGTCCCACAGACCCCCAATTATTAGTTTTAGGGGTCCTTGCAGACAGGGTCCTGTGATGGAACAGTGTGGAGAAGTGTATATTTTGATGGTTTTTAGAACCTGGAATGAGTGAGTGAGTTAAGTAGATGTACACTGCACTCAGCAATATTCCAGCCATATGGCAGCGAGTCTTTGAAGGGCATTTAGAAGTGAAATACATAAGAATGAAGATTTTATGGATATCAACTTCTTTATCATGAGAACACAGCGTTCTGTAAATAATCGTATCTGGATCAGACATTGCAGTGACCAACAGCATGAGCATCGATCTGCACAGTTGGAAACCGATGACGTGTCAACCAAGTCAGCAAGCCTGACAACCTGATCCCACTAGTTGCCTCTTGCATCAAGCATAGTTGACTTTTAAGGCATACATGGGTGGCCAAAGGCCTATTCTTCCAAGGACCTTTGTGGATCAGAACCTGGAATGAATCACTGAATCATTGGATTGATGGATGAAATGATGCACATACTGTTCTGAAAGAAAGAACCAAACACTTAGCAAAGTCTAGATCATTAGATATGTTGTCGGTACAGTGACTAAAAATTGTGCCTCCCTCACAGTGCAGTGAATTGTTTTCTATGTCCATTGTCTACATTTCAGCTTACTGGACAAACATTTGTTTGTCACATAAAGCCCTGCTTACTTAATTGCAAAGATGGTTTTATCATATCCTCCTCAGTGTTATAAAATTTAATTTCATTTCAGTATTGGAGATATAGTCTCTAGTCATAATGGTCACAGACCTCTGCTTTATTTGTTTAGCTGAAAGGATAGAGTGTTTAAGAGATTCATTTTTAGGGAATAGACCTTTGTGTGCTGATATATTTCAGCTATATGTCAGCAATATGTAAAGAATCAGTCTGGTCCAGACAATCCAGTTATCAATATCATGAACATTGATCTGTGAAGGTGGGATACAATGACACATGTCAACCAAGTCAGGAAACCTAACTAGCCATTCTCATCAGTCATATCAACATGCATTAGTTGCTGAAATTCCAACTCAAACTCCGATGGATATATAGTCTGGTTCATAATTATTGAGAATTTTTTTTCTTACTTTGAGCTATCCTAACACCTCAACTGATTCACTGATACTTAAAACTAAGTAATGGTATAAGGGAGGTAACTCATCTTGGCCTACTGAGTATAGTACAATTAGAGTTACCTCCCCTGAATTTGTAGCAGACGTCATTTTCCTCAGCACTGTCAACTGTGTCTGCTGAAGATAAAAGAAGGTTGATTTTTGAGTTGTGTAATCAAGGAATTGATGATGTAAATATACATATGGAAATTAATTAAGCAACACCAAATTCAAAGACACATAAAAACTTAACAAAGTTTAACGAAGTAATTTTGATGATTGATTATTCAATTTTGATGTATTGACATACAGCATGAGCTTTTCATGGGTTGATATGACGCGCGTGAAGCTTGCACAGCGCACGTGCATTGCTTTAACCTCAACTTTCGAAAAATGCACTTTTTCCCTGGGGTGTTTACAAGCGCAGGTTGTCGATTGCATTCGGTTTTTCATTCATTTCAATGTCATGGCACGTAGGAAATTATCAGAGGCCACTCGTTGGCAAATAATCGGCATGAGGAATGCTGGTATGTCTCTAAGACAAATCGGGACTCAAATCGGACGACATCATTCCATAATTTCAAAACTTTTGAAAAAATACCGGGCCACTAATGAAGTTAAAGACCTGCCTAGACCAGGAAGACCCAGGAAGACCACAGTCCGGGAGGACAGAGCTTTACTGAGACTTGTACGGCGCAGGTCCTTCGACTCGAGCTCTCGGTTGAGACAGGAGTGGCTTCCAGGGAGACCCATCTCGAACAGGACTGTTCGGAATCGTCTGAAAGCTGCAGGATACCGGGCAAGGAGGCCAATCAAGCGACCCAGACTGTCTCCAGCCCATAAGGCAGCCCGACTGGCCTGGTGTAATGACCGTTTGCACTGGAACATTGCCTCTTGGAGGAAGGTCCATTTCTCAGATGAGAGCCGGTTCTTGCTGCACATGGTGGACGGTCGTACTCGGGTCTGGAGGCAGAGGAACACAGCAATGGCTCCACGGAACATCCAGGAGACTGTGGCCTTTGGGGGAGGTTCCGTTATGGTATGGGGGTGCATTTCCATGAACTGCAAGTTGGATATCATTACCATCCGTGGCAACCTTAACGGTGTTCGTTACCAACAGGAGGTTCTTGACAGGGCTGTGGTACCTCATTTTGAGAACCATCCTCTGGCAACGAGACCCATATTTATGGACGACAATGCTAGACCTCACAGGGCGCATGCTGTAAATGATTTTTTGCGGCAAAATGCAATTGACAGAATTCCATGGCCTGCCATGAGCCCTGACCTCAACCCCATTGAACATTTGTGGGACTTTATTGGCCGTCGTGTGAGGCAGAGAGACCCACCAGTCCATAATCTCAACGAATTGACGGCTGCCCTGCATGAGGAGTGGAACAGGATCCCCCAGAATCAGATCCGGAGACTCATCCAAGGAATGAGGAGGCGTCTGGAATCGGTGGTGCGTGCGCAGGGAGGACACACTAGATATTGATGAAAGTCGGTGTGCAGACTCTCAGATGACTGTTCTTTCTTTCCATGTGCCATTTGTGTTAATACACCTGACAACAACGTCTGTGGATGAATAGTAAATTGTGTCCATTTTTTCATGAATTTAAGACAGTTTTAAGAATTTGGATTTCGTTGCAATAAAGCAAAGTCTTGATACTTTTTCCCTTTAAGTTGTTTGTCAGAGATCGTCTGTTGAATAAAAAAGTGTCAAACTATATCAACCCGGCATATTTTGATTGTCAGAACACTTCAAAGTTGCTCCAATAGAAAAAATTGGGGTGTTGCTTGATTAATTTCCAGGTGTATACATTGGCAGAGAGAACAGGAACTCCTCTTTCTACTGTGTATAGGATTAGGAAGAATTTTAAAGAGGGAAAGGATTTTGGGCACCAGAAAGGAGCAGGGAGACCCAGAAAATTGGACTTCTCAGATTGCGTCCAGCTGGGAATTTTAGCGTCTAAAAAGCAAAGGGCAAGCATCTCCAACATCAGGTATGAAATGATAGAAAGGGGATCAACAGTTGTATCAAAATCTACAGTTAGAAGAAATATGATTGATCTTGGATGGGAGAAAAAGACTGGAATTCTTTCTCCTCTCATGAAACAAGAACATAAAGACAGGCGTGTTGAGTGGTGTTTGGCACATGAAAACTTTGACTGGGAAAATGTGATTTTTACTGATGAAAGCTCAATATGGGTATATCCCAATAATGTGAAAATATGGACAAAGTCTGCGTCAGCACCGTTGTATCGACGACCTAAATACAGCCCAAAGTTTCATGTATGGGGAGGGATATCCTTATTAGGAACGACCCCGCTGTGTGTGTTTGAGGGAAATCTGACAAGTCAACACTACACTAACATATTAGATACTTTTCTCCTTCCAAGTCCACATGTATTTTATGGAAATGACTGGATTTTGCAGCAAGATAATGATCCTAAACACACCGCAAAACATGCCAAGCAGTGGTTTCAGGAGAAAAATGTGACTGCATTACCATTTCCTGCATATAGTCCTGACTTAAATCCCATTGAGAACATTTGGGGGATGATGAAGGAATGTGTGAATCAAAAGGGGTTGACAAAAATTGAAGACATGAAGAGAGAAGTGGTCCGATACTGGGACAGCATAACTCACGAGACACTAACCTCTCTGATAGGAAGTATGCCTACCCGTCTTAGACTGTGCCGTGAAGCTCAAGGAGACTTGATAAAATATTAAATTGTTACCTACACAACATGAAAAGGTCAGTTCACTTTCACAATACATTCAATTTTATCTGATTTGTTCTTGTTTAATAATATGAAATGCTTTAGCTATTCTCAATAATTTTGAACCATACTGTACATTTGTGACACTATGTAAATATAACGTCATGCCATACCTTCTGGCTCAGAACTTACCAACCAACCCTCAGATCACATCTTGTCAGCTGGATCTGGGAGCAGTGAGTCAGTATAGTTTTGCACCACTTTCAGCAATATTCCAGCAAAAACAGATGATGCCAGAAATGGACTTCACACATTGTACCCATGTGGGGCATCGAACCCACATCTTTGGCATGAAAAGCGACTGCTTTAACCACTAGGCTACCCCACTGCTCCTAATGTGAGAGGAGAGCCTGAGGTGATGCTGGCCTACTCAGACCACTCAAAAATGTGAAATCCACAATGAAGGATGTGTTGCTTTCAGAGCTAGAAACATAATCAGAGCAAATGCTTCAGGGATTTAAGCTAAACATTACGTGAATTGACAGGAGTTGATTTTAGATTCAGATTACACTTTTCCTGAAAAACTTTACAGATGTTTGGGAATTTCATTTAAATAGCTTGCAACCCTGTCAAAATTTATCAACATATGATGTAAACAGTAGAATATTTCTGTTTCACTTTAACCATATAGCATCATGATGCACTCATACAGTTTGGTGAACTGGAACATGTTTAATGGCAGACATCCTTTAGCCTAGACTAACACTAGGTCTCTGAATATACATAATTGTGATAGTAACATATACACTCATTTAAACTCAGTGAGATGGAAGATTCTGAGGATGAGGATATTTAGTCATTCATTCATTAATATTTAGTGCTTCATTCATAGCTTTAGCATGGCATGAAGGGCTAGGCAGTCGGAAAAATAATGTGGTTAAGGGACTATGAGGCAGACTAGCTATAGAGTGCCCTAGATAAAGCACATTTCTGGTGTTCTCTGCTGTGATGTTATTTGAATACTGCCTCATTTAGGGCTTTAGCATTACAAGATGTGCTAGGCAGTATGGAAAACAATGTGATTCAGGGACTGTGAGACAGACAAGGAGGACAAGACAGTATGAGAACAATGTAATTCAGGGACTGTGAGGTAGACAAAGAGGGCAAGGCAGTATGGAGAACAATGCAATTCAAGCTTGAATGAAGCCAGGCTGTACTGAATAAAAAAATCCAAGGGTGATAAGTAATCCTTTTTGTGATCTTTAATGAAGCAAGTCTAAATGAAGTAGACAGTGACATGTTTTTCATATGATATATATTATGATAGAGGCTTGTGTGAGTCTAGATATAATTAGTCATGACTAAGTGATAATGAGCAGAAAGCTTGCTCAGCCTCTTCAGTAGTGTGGTTTGAGGGAAAATCCATTCAGTCGCCTAACGTATTTCCTAAGAATTTTCAACACCAGCAGAAACTAGGTGTTGCAAACAAAGAAGTCAGACTGCTGTCAAGTTCTTTTCTGAATCTTGAAATTACAATAACAACAGGCACATTTTTTTTAGTTATAGAGCTCCAAGAGAAATGCCCTGTAGAAAACTGACATTATTGATATAATGCTGGATTTGGCAAAGGTGCTTATCTTTGTGTTATTTATCTCAACACTTACAGAACCAGGAAGTCACTAGCTACTGGGCATCATGTAATTAGAAGGCGTGAAACAAAATAATTAACTGGTGAAAACAGATAGGAAATGTTATGAGATTGTAGGCTTGGTATCTGTTCATGATTACTCTGTGCCATCAAGAAGATTTCATTGGAATGGGAGTGCCCATATTAAATTGCTGAAGTGTTAAACAGTGGTGCGGTGGGCTTGAACGACTTTTTTTATATCCATTCATATAATTTTCACTCCAATCTGTTTTGGCCGATAATTGATAATTATTCCCTAGCATTTATGTTTTAGGTTTTATGATTGACAAGGGATGTGAAAGACGTTTGTTTGAGTCTGCTTAAGAAATATCCCAAACTGAAGGAATTGTTATGAATTTTTTGTCTAAACACATACATGCTTGGATGTTGTTCTTTATGTGGTGTAGATAAATATTAAGTATAGTTTGTACCAATCAGGTTGAAAATTAATTCTTGTAAGGTGATTCATGGAATAAAATCCAGCCCATAGTTGTTGGACTTGCAAAAAATAATCAATGTAAAGCAAATTTCATTCGTTACGATAAATACCAGGATGGTACAAGTGACTGATTTTTATGAAACATCTGTTTTCATAGATTTCATTAGATTTATGTGTGCTGTGTGGAAATAATGTTAATCAGTATCGCATGTGCTGTAGCATTACATATGTTATCAAGTGAAGAGAGGTTTTTTGAGATGGAATGTTAGTGAATATTTGCTCAAACCAGAAGACATTCTGTCTCTATAAATCCATTGAAATATTCAGTAACTGAGAACATACATGCAGTAAGAGATGGAGACAGAAAAGATTCAGGGTTAGAATTGGTCTCAAACTATCCATGTTTGTGGCAAGATGCAACTAATGGAATCGGGTACTTGAGTTACTGATTTGGTTGATTCATGGCATTGTTTCTTTGTATCACAGTCCCTGATCAACGTTATTTCCTATACTTTAAAAAAAGTGAAATGTTTTTCGGGCATCGATGTGTCGCTTTTATTTGTGTAACAGTTTTTTATTGCCATCAAAAAAGAATACTTTTGACTTGGCTGCGTCCTGATCATCCATTTGTCCACTTGAAGAATGAGTGTCTGTAAGAACGAGTGTGACGGAATCTACAACTCATAAATGTGTGCTAAACTTTCTAAGCTGAATTTATGAGAGAAAAAAATAAAAATGTGTTCCTCCCTTGTCACTTTTTTTTCTATCAAAACTTGAAAATAAAGTACTATCGCCTTCCTCACTTTTGAAAAAAATGTACCCAAGAAACATTTCATTATTTTTATGCAGCCTTAGGTCTTCTGCAGTGCCAAGGCCCTAAATAAAGCAAGTCTAGATGGGGCTGGGCCTCCTTTTCAATGACATGGGTTTGTTCCTATCAAAATTATATTTATTCAGAGACTAAGCACTTGTCTACATAGTTGTGTAAGGTTGATGTCAGTCACTGGATTGTCTTGTCCGGACTGTATCATTTACAGAGGCCATTATGTAGCTGGATTATCGCTGAATGTGACATTATACAACTAAGTAAAACTGCATCAAAAACAACTGTACACAAAATTAAGATGACTTTAGTGTTTTTGTTGTGTTAACAATTTCTGATGAATATGGACTGCCTGGCCCTTCAGTCTGAATGTGGAATATCTGAATTTAAATTGATCAAAAACAGTGTTGATGATGGAAAAGGAAAGTCTTGTGTTTCAGGTTTTAGATAGTTGATAGACAGAACACGTTTGACAACATTGTTAGAATAAGTTCAGGGCTCTGTTCTTGAAGGCGATCCAGCACTTCAACAGTCGTAAGTCTATGGTAAAGTATGGGAGTTACGACTATCATAGCACTACGATTGCCTTGTGGAACGGGGCCCAGACTTGCAATAATAATTGTGGTTCTGATTAAAATGATTTGAAACAGAGTACGCTGACATTTTCAATGATTTTTGTAAATAAAATATGACCGAGTTGGAAAGGTTTTGTAGTTTTAGTTTCTACTTGTACTAGTTGTAGTTCTATGTGTGGTATTTGTTTAGTGAAAAGGAGTAAACCATAAAGATCTGGGTTAGATTTGATCTTCAAAATCCCATGCCTGCGATAAAAGACAACTAGTAGGATCAGGTGGTCAGTCTCACTGACTTGGTTCATTTATTTCATTGTATCCAAGTTAGGTAGATGAAGTGTCATGATGTCACTGACTAGATTGTCCAGTCCATACTTGATTATTAACCAAAAACAGTCATACAGCTGAAATATTGCCGAGTGCAGCATTAAGCAATAGACAAACTAACCATACTACCTACCTGTGAAAAAGGTTTGTTATGTAACATGAACTACTTGAAAACATTTAAATCTTAAAAATTGCTACGATTATAGTAAGGAATGGATTTCCAATCCCTTAGATTGTCATCAGATCGTACGGAAGTCAGTTTTCGGGTGATCAACAACACAGACCTCTTGAGCACATCAGAAACTAGATAGTAGGGCTTATGTTCTTATAGAGCGTGAATTCCATTAGATATTTGAAACGTTTAGTAGCTACCTGCTGGCGTCAATTTCTGATGCTGCTGTGGCAATCTGCATTCTTTTCTAATTAATTAAACATGAAAGAAAAATGTAGTGTCTGTTCTTAAATACAGCTGCTTGTGGTTGGGTAGAAGGGCCATGAAGAGTATAGTTCAAGTAGTGTAATCAGTAGAGAATCTAGAAGTCTCAGTCCCTGACCTGCATTTTTGTGAATTCTGACTACCTCTTTCTGTAACTGCTCTTTCAGACCAAATGAAACAAGTGTAGATTTCCTCAGGTTTTGAATCTCCCTTCTCACTGGGTCTCCTTTTCAGTTTGAGTGGAATTGTTTGTTTCTGTCAAAATTATATATGTTCAGAGGCGTAGTGTTTGTCTGAGAATCTAGAAACTGTCAGTAATACTTTACAAGTAATGATATTTGTATCATACAGGATATTACCTTGAACTTGAGTCAATTTAGAATAGAGCATTGTGGTGATTCATTAGGAACAGCTGAAAGGAAACATTTTGTTGCTAGGAAACGAAAAATAACTTCCTGTGGTATATTCTTCTGTTTATAACCATCAGTGCCCTTTATCCTGTTTCTGCATGAATCATTGTCTGGTGACGAGTATGGTAGGATATATGTCTGAATAAAGTGAAAGTATTACCTTTGACATGTTAGGTGTTACAGGGATCTAAAATCTGAACTGTCATTGTTCACACATGTTGGTGAGTGAGGTTAAATCTTTCAGAATTCAGAGATTGTTGTGGGGATTGAGTCTCATCATATTGTTATATTGTCATTCTGAGAAGCATGGAGACCCACTCATCTTAGATACAGCATTTCACTCTCACTCACTCAAACTCACTCAAATTCTCACTTACCAACTCAGTCAACCACTCACCAACTCCCCCACCCACAGACTACATCAACACATTCTGTTAGCAAGGACACCAGACAGCCATAGACTGAATCATCACATTCTGTTCGTCAAACACTCACCAACTCACCCGACCACAGACTACATCAGCACATTCTGTCACCAAGGACACCAGACAGTCACAGACTAAATCATCACATTCAGCCAATGAAGGACATCAGATGGTAACAGACAGGATGAGTAACTTCTCCTGACTGATGACTGCAGGTGTCCAGTAGATTGATGCCAAGCAATCCTTGCCAGTGGTAGTCCAAATCTACTTGTGTACAGTAATGTCCATGATCACTTGGTTTCCACATAGCTTGGCCTTGGGCTGGACATCCTCTGATGACTTCATCTGCATGCCTGCTTATTGAATTAATTACCTTTGTCTGGGGCATAGATTAATAGGTCACAGAAAACCAAGACAACACAGTATTGGTGCTTGCAGGGGTCACATCTGCCATTTTGAACATGAAATGGTTACAAGGCTTATCATGGTTAATTTAATACACAAGTCATGTATTATGCTTTGTTTGTATTAGATATTAGATATTAATCCATATTTAGGAGTCATTAACCTTTATAGATCCAGGTTAGAATTGATATTCAGTTACCCATGCCTCATGTAAGAGGCAACTAACAGGACTGGGTTGTAAGACTTGCTGGCTCGGTTGACATGTAACATTACTTTCCAGTTGTGGAGGTTGATGTTGGTCACTGGATTGTCTAGTCCAGACGTTATTATTTACATTCTATTGTATCCCAATTGTAGATCAATGCAAATGATATTACATTCAGACTTTCTAGTCCAGATTCGATTACTTACAGATCAGAAAAATATCTGGAAAATTGTTTAGTTATTAGACAACAAACAAACAAAAATCACTTATGGCAACTCAGACAACATTCTTTGCAAACAGAGCAGTTGTTCAGCAATCACACGTGTTTTTGCTTGGTCATTCAGCTATGCCATTTTCACCAATAGCCAAAGACTATTTCCCACATGGGTACAATGTGTGAAGCCCCTGCCATGATATTGCTGGAATGTTGCTAAAAGTGGCATAAAACTAAACTCACTCACTCCACGTGTCAATGGTCTTAGTCCTATATTAGTCCAGTTTTTGATCCTTGGTTTATCAGGTGATGCCCTCTGCCATTACTGTATGGTGTAACTGAAACCCTCTAGATTCACTTATCTTTATGAAAACATTTCATGCACAATACACTTCTGTATTCTAAATTTGTTTCTTCTAGTTCAGTTCAGTGCTGTCAGACTTGCTGTGTTATAATCTAGATTGGTTTTTGTGTCAGGTATGTATTACAGAATCCTGGTGCACGACTGCAATCTAAGTTCTTGTGTATAGTCAAGAGTCATAATGATCATTTAAGACAGAAACCCTGCTCCTATGTATTGGCTCACATGTCCACATCAATCAGTAGTGTATTTTGACAAACAGAAGTGGTACAACCATCATTTTTTGTGTGGAAACACTACAAACTGCCCAAAAAAACTCATTGAAATGAGAAATCAGTACTGAGATAGTGATCTCGACAGCAGTGTCTTTCATCAATCAAGATTCAAATAGTGTCAGGTGTGGGTTTTTTTTATTGCATTCTCCTCATTGAAATAAAAGGCTCAGAGAGTGATTTTTGTTTCATTTAGGATATCCACTTTCTCATTTCATAAAACTTCTGATAGAGCTACTGTGTTTGTAGAATGTGTCTGAATGTGGTGGCATGCAAAAAAAAACCCAAAAGGGGTTTCAGTTTACAGTCTATAACATACACTCTATGAAGATGTACAATACAGGTAGACTAACACATGTCCTCAGAGAATATATTATTAAAACAAACAGCTCCATCTAAATTGAAAAGGAAAACCTTTGATAGAATATTATAATAATCAAGGCCTGATTATTTAGCACAATGGAGAAGCCTAATGGTTAAAGCGTTGATTTATTCCACAGAAGACGGCTTTTGATTCCCCACATGGGTACAATGTGTGAAGTCCATTTCTGGTGTCCCTCACCATGATATTGCGGGAATATTGCTAAGGGACTGCCTTTCTACTGCTATCCTTGCTTAGACTGACTAACATCATGTCACTAAATATAAGGAATTGTGATAGAAACAGAGTAAAGTCTGTTTATAGAATTGGAGCTCCAGTATGATGAGATACTCCCAGAATTTTGGAAAATTTAGACTTACTTGATTTAGGCTTTTGCAGTACAAGGCTGGGCAGAAGGGAAACTAATAAGGTGAAAGGTGCACTAGAGGCAGCAGACAACTAACAGTTGTCAGCACTGTTTGTGTAAGTGGGTACCTGGTAAGGTATGAGATGGCTGCCTCCTACCAGGTGTCAGATGATTGGACTACAGTAAACATTATACAAACAGTCTGGAGTCAAACAACGGTCAAGAGGTGCTGTTACACAGATGCGGGATGAACCTGTCCATCTGTTCCTAGACTAATGCTTAGTCTCTGAATATATATAATTTGGATAGTAGCAAACAAACCGATATACATTATAAAGGAACCTTAGGGAGACCAGAGATTCAGAATCTAAACCTGAGGAGATCTAGACTTGCAGGGGTAAGGCAAGAGGCTTTAAGAAAGTCACTAAGTGTCCTGACTAATTTTCCATATGCCCTGATTTTTATGACATAATCATAATGATGTAATTTTGCAAGAATAAATCAACATGGTATTTGATGTTAATGTTTAGTGGACAATTTATTGAGAAGTGATAAGTAGCAATGAAAGATAACTCTACTACATTGTCCTTGTGAAATTTAATAGTTACATTTTGAGCAGATATGAAATGAAATCTAAGTTAATTTGCAGTTTGAAACCGCAAGCAGAAATAACTAGCAGCCCTTGGACAATTTACAGCATTTACAGCATTTTCAAGGAATTGACATTTTAAAATATTCTGAATAAATACTTACTGGGGTTTGCTAACTGGCCTGGATATGTCATATCCTGTACGAAACTGTTAATTGATGTATTGTAATTGTTGACATTATCATTGTTATTTTGAACATTATCATTACTGTAATGATAGGAATTTACAATGCCAGTAGTCTTTTCCACAATGCTTCAGTGTTAAAATTGATGATGATGAATATATATTAATAGTTTCTTTTTAAGAGTGAATTCAGTACGAATTGACTGTTTTGATATATGGTATTACGTGTTTGGATTTAGATGAAGTTGAATTAGATGATATTTTGGAGAATGATTAATACTGCTTGAAATAAAATTATTTCAGGTGTATATAGTCTGTTTATTTAAATTATTGAGTGTGGTGTATTCATTTACAACAGACCTTATCTATCTGATCCTTAAGGGACAACACTGCAGGTTTGGGAGCTTTGCACTTTTTGGGTGTTTCAATTTGTGAGTCGGATAGTTCTGATGTTGCCATCAACTAGGCTAATGAATTAATCTAATTATCCAAACCTTCTCCAGGGGACCACAAGCACTATCATGTATAATTAGAGCTCAGTTCCAAAGGGTGATCACCATTGTTTACCTTCATGGACATTCTCATACACAATAGGCATTTTACTGCAAAACTTGAAACTTGACAAAGTTATATGGGATTTTCTTCCAATTTACATGGGATTAATTTTAAATAGGAGATAGCTGATACGTACACAAATCCAAAGATAACTTTGAGGACTGTAAATCATGTGAGTTACAGAATTTTTTTAACATTTCAAGATATGAAGAGGATAAATAGCATGAGTTGTTATGACAACCTACATGTTCTTTGCTGTGAATGATGAGTAGTCCAATTTGTTTTGCTCAAACAGTGTGAAAAGGTAGAACCTCTGTGTAATATGTATTGAATTTTGACATTAATGGCTCTTTGAACAGAAACTCTGCAGAAATAACACATTGTTCTAGTTTTTCCAAGAAACAACAGAGAACAATGGAGTACCATACAGTACACACTGGAGGAAATAAGTACTCTGACAATGGAAGAAGGAAGCTGAATAGCAACAGGTTTTGACAGTTCTGATTTCAGAGCACTAACTAAGACTAAGTAGATATGTAAAGCTGTCCTACATCCATGTCAAACTGTGTCTATATCCCAGTGCATCATATATACCATAATGAATCAAATATCTGTGTATGTTTTAGCCTTAGCTAGTATGCATTTGTTGCTGAATTGTCCTAGTGAAAATGACATTTCTAGTTGAACCTTAAGTCTTGAGAACAAGTCAGAAAGCTACTGAAGTTTCTCTATGGTTCTAGACAAGTATAGTGAAATATTATGACTTGGACATTTCTGGTATTGAAAACTAATTTAGAAGTATGACAGGAATTTTACAATGAATTGTTAAGACATTTTCAATATGTATTAACTTTGGATTGCATCTTCTTCTAAAACACATCATTAGGACATTGACTCACAAGCAGTATCCCTAGAAAATAAACAGATCAAGTTTGAAATCTACCTACATTAGAGTCCCGTTAGCTTGATTTGTCTTAGAAGTAAAGTAATTGTTCAAAGAATAGACAACCAGAGCAGTCCCAAGAAGTGAAACAAGTTCAGTGTCAGCTGATTGAAGATAGTAATAGGTGCCATTTTGACAGCACTGACATCAGTAAGCTGACAGATACCCCATCCTGTTTGTAGAATTCGGCACTTTGCATCCCTCAACCTGAAACTGTGACTATGCTAGGAATCTCTGACAAAGCAATTACAGACCGTGTCAGCTTGGCCCAAAGGTCAGCATATGCTGCTGAAGCTGTAGCATTTCTCCAGGGATTTCAATGATCTGTTTCAAATCATCACTGGTGAGTTGCCTTAGACGCATCATCTGCAAGAAACCAATTGGACTGGACTTCCCTTCAAAGAGATATTCAGGAGGATGGCCAGTAGCAGATATGGAATGAAAAGGCCTAGCTGCGAATATGGAATGAAAAAGCTTAGCAGATCACAACAATTATTGATACAGCGTGCTGGTATGTTTATGAGACTCCAGAGTACTGTTTGATTAAATGGAACCTTTGGGAATGTATCTTTGATACAGTATGGTTCTGAGAACAAGACAAAGCTGTCTGATATGCCTTTCTGAGGTTGATGACCATTTGCCTTCAGTCAGAGCAGGTAATACAACAGAACAGGTTATGCTCACAGTTCATCAGGCCCATGTTTTGTTTTATCTTTGAATAATCATAATTTTCTTCATGATTTTTGAAAAAATAGAAAAGTCCACTTTGCATCGCACTCTGTACACAGTGGTTATTGGCAATACTTCATGACGTTATTTATTTGTCCTTTTCATGTTTTTTTACATCTTTCGAAAAAAATATCCATATGAATGCCCAATTCTTGGGCATTTGACAGCAACATTCTTGCGATGTCTTGTTCACCCATCTGTACCAAAAGTATCTGTATTAAGTATCTATCAACTTGCTTTAAACTGTGAGAATTTTTCACCAATGTATTAAAAAATATCCAAGTTTCTACCTACTCACTATACAATACACATCCAAGCAGCGGATGTAGACACACTGAAATAGAACACTTTGTCTGCAATTGATGGCTAACATTTCTCCTCGGTGAAAACATAAGACATAGTTATAAAAATCCTGTCAAACCTACGCCCACTTCACTAACCTTTCTCACACATATACGCTAGGTCTTGCATCGGAATATGACAGCTGGAATAGAAGGATTTAGAGAAATGATATGTAGGTTCATATTATGCCTAAGGACAATAGCCATTGATCTCTGTAAAATAATAATGGCTCTGCCATATGTGAGTAATGTGTCCCCTCATAAATGACCTTCCACAGGCAATGGGTCACTGGATCTTGGTATTCACACCAGCCTGCTGCTGTGCGGCCACAAAATTGGTGATACTGTAGATGTGGATCAGTAGCATCTGAAGTGACACAAACCATATACACCAAGCTGTTCAGACCATGAAATCTCTCATCCACTTGGGAAAGGTGTCATGTCTCTTGAGGCCATGGCTGGAAGGGTGATCAGAGCGGCTGGACCATCTCATTAACGGTTAAGACTGGGTCAGTGCACAAAGCCAAGGTCATCCGTCAAGTGGACAGGAAGTATCTTCAAGAGCTTAAGTGTCTTTACAGACTCAATACAGACTTAACACATGCTGAAATGGGGTTCATCACATTGTAATCTGACAGACTGACTTGATGACCTTGGGAGACAACAAAACAATTTGAGTTGGAATGTTTGTATCAATGGGGTTGCAGCAGACTAACATGGCTGGGAAGTAGTGCATTTTATAATTGTCTACTGAAGGTTATAACAATATGGCTGAAATAATGGCGACATGACATCACTGAAGGTTATATGAAGTCAGCTAAGTTCAATAGTACACCTTCTTCAGTGCATCTTCAGCTGTGCATTGTGATGTAGTGCTTTGACATTTTCTTCGTATATCTTTGGGGCCACATTTACAAATTGTATGGTTCTTCTTCTGAAGGTATCTGCCACAAATTGGTCTCATTTGGCCATTGATACTTGCACTAGAACATAAAGTCAGTGAAATTTTAAAATAATTCCAACTGATTTACATTTTATCCTTTATAAACCTTCCACTGAAAGTCAAACAATTTTTTAGTTCATTAACATATGTTGTTATGTTAACTTACTAAACAAATTGTGACTGATATTATGGTTGTGAGGATAGCCATAGGCTCTTGACATATGCATTAAGAATGGATTGTAATCAGACATATTTTCTCACATGGCACAGGTGACAAGTTTGAGATTGCTTGAAATAGTTTAGGTAATGTCATGATCAGCTAAGAAAAGGTAAGATAATGCTTACATTGCATATCATGAAGGAACATTGGTAATATTCTACGACCACAGATATAAACAAAGTAAAAGGAAATACTGATATGAATAGACAGATACAGTGCACATATATATGAAGTACATGATACAAATTTCATTTTGAAAACATGTAGAATACTGAACAGCAAAAGAAATTGAAGTTTTATAAACATGAAATGTCATAAAGTTGACAAAAAACAGTTGTACTTCTTTTGCTGTTCAGTATATGATGACATTGAAACAGTGTGAGGAGTGAGGAGACTTTGTCTATATGAGGAATTTATATTAGAATGTAGACATGCTGACATGGTTCGGAGATTGTGTCTGGACATCTCTAAACATTCTGAAAAAGTGTCCAGCAAATTCATGGTCATGTTAAAGCCATATGTATGTAGGTATAAAGCATGTGTTCTGCCTCTGATAATGACCTCAGTCCCAATTACCATAATAGCCGGCAGATAACTGGAGGATGTGATATAAGAGATGCAGGCATTAACGCCAAGGCAGATGGGCCAAGACACGTGGTTGTGATTTTCTGCCATGCCAAATTTCTATTTACCAATCTTCAGACAGTTGATTGGCCGTGGCCTTTTCGTTGTAACAAAACACTTGATGGTGCCCATATTTGAACTTTTACAGGGGCAATTGAAGGTGTAATTAGTGCAGTGATTCAGTCTACATGGCCTATATTATATATTGAGCATGCAGCCAGGAATAACTATATATAGCTCAGATTATGGCATAATGGCAGGGCAGTGTTTATGAATGGATTTACTGCTTTGTATAAATGGTATGCAACTCAGGATAACCCAATTTCTTAAAATAAAATGTTTCCTTAGCAACTTTTTTCTTAATTGATCATTCTTGAAACAACAAAATGATTGTGTTTAAGGGAGAAATAGGATAGGCTATTGGTTATAGCATTCACACATCATGTTGAAGACCTTGAGTTCCATTCCTCATATGGGTACACTTAGAGGAACACTTAGTCTCAGAGTATATATAATTTGGATATATGTAGTAACAAATAAACCCATTTATATTGAAACGGGGGTCTTATTATGATGGGAGACTCACCACCTGAGGAAATCTTGCTTCATTTAAGGCTTTAGCATTGCAGGGAGGCTGGATGGTAGGGAATATAATGAAGCTTGTAGCTCTTGGACAGTGAGACAGACAAGGAGGGA
This sequence comes from Haliotis asinina, assembly GCF_037392515.1. Taxonomy (NCBI): domain Eukaryota; kingdom Metazoa; phylum Mollusca; class Gastropoda; order Lepetellida; family Haliotidae; genus Haliotis; species Haliotis asinina. Next base: position 62,907,018 of record NC_090282.1, on the reverse strand, counting down.
GAGAACAATAGAAGCAGCAAGACCCTTTCTACAACCATTTGTACAAACACTTGCTAAGTTTAACAATTAGATCATTACATTTCCCTTCCAACGTAAGGCCATCACTTGTCCTTGGAACATTTTATGGGAGAAAAACCCAGATAGTGAACTGAAACAGGGCCTTCAGCAGGTGTTAGCTATGATGAGATCAGCACTAACCTCTCGGCTTCCATATCATTTCTAAAATCTGATGATAACATTTGTTGTATACATTAACTGTTGACACTTTTTATTTTGTCTAATCCATCATCAACCTGCAAACTACTTTGCTAATGCTGGCTATTGTTATCATATCTATAGGAAAGAAGCATTTTTAAGTGGGGAAAACATGAAACATGACCCTGAAATAAGTAAGGCTTCAAACAGGCGTGATTCTTTTATCCTGCTGATCCAAACAGTAATTGTCAGAACTTGACTTCCCCTGGTTCTTTGAAAAAAGGTTTATCTGAAAGCATTAGACAATGGAAAATGACTTGTTAATGACTTTCTTTGAAGCTGCAGTTTTAGATCCCTTTGTATCTTTTCGTTTGCTTTGGAATGGTAGGGGTATTTGAAGGAGGTGGGAACCTGGTATGAATATAATTGTGAACTTGACAACGTTGACATCATGTAGATAATGATTTCAGAAGAGGCTTTTACAGAACCTTTTCAATTCTGCTTCAAAAGGAACATCCAAATGATGGGTTTGACATACTAGAATCAGTGTTTAGAGAAATAAGATTAGGGTGTTGGGTATCTTGATTCCTTTATGATAGTATGTTTGCTGAAAGCATTTTCAACTTCTTTTTGAAAAAAATGCTCACCTAACTCTGTTTGCTGTTCTCTAATCATATTTAAAACTGTCTTATTTGACAATGGAAACACATTAAAAGTCAAGAATACTTTAATAGTGATTAATGAATATGACAGTTTGAAATGTACAATGGAATCTGCTTTAATGGATTATTATTGTGGAATACCTGTGTTTGCTTTTATTTTTAAAAAAAAGTTAAAATTCATTACAGTGTCATTATCTCCTGCAATATATTTTGTGGGAGGTATTAAAAATGGATGTGTGTGCGTCCATGCACATATGTCTTTTGGGTAAATAACTTTCAAACTGTTCAATATTTCTAAACCAAACTTAGAAGGTAGATAGATCTGGTGTTTCCATGGCAACAAGTTCAACTTTGACAGAATTTGTTGGGTGTGCTCTCTCCAGAATTTTAAAACTGTTCCCTGTGTTTCCATCAAACTTGGTGCATAGATTGGTCTAGTGGTGTACTGTTGCCTTTTGGTAGGTTTGGATTTCTGAATAAAATATTTTCAGGACTCTCCTTCCACTTTGTCAAAACATTTGACATCATCATAACTAGTAGACATATTCATGAAGAGTATTTTGCTATTGCGGGGGATACTGATGACTTTGTCTTTTTGTTGGAATTTATGTGTATAGTCCTAGGCCAAATGTTAGAAAAGTCCCTATCTTTTAGGATCTCTCAGCAGCAGTAAACGTGTTATTCAGTAATTAGTATGACACCGCCAACCCTCCAGAATGTGGAACTAGCTACAGGAGGTATCAGGTTACTAAAAACTAACTGGGTTCAGCCCACTGTTGAAACAGTGTCCACATGTTCATAAACAAACTGCTTGAGAATTGATCACATTGTCTAATGTGTGGTGACAAGCACTGGTGTTCAACATGGTCAAGATATGAAGTATGGGTGATAAGGCTAGGTGTATCATATTACCTGATTTTCATGATATCTCTACATTTGGCCTAGGAGTATGTACATGGGCAAATGAGATTACAAATCTCTTGATAGTTTGGAGGAGGTGCAATAGACTAATGGCCAAAGGTTTTGGCTGTCATATTGAAGACAATAGTTTGATTCCCTGCTTAGATCAGTGTGTGTAAAGCCCATTTCTGGTGTGCTCAACTGTGATGTTGCGATATTGCCAAAAGTAACATTAAACCGCACACACTCACTCACTGACTCTTGAAGTTTTAGCAAAGATGAGACAGATATGACATCACATTGACATTCCTTCTCCTTCATGCATCCCATTATGTGATAATGCAACAGTGATGCCTGAAGATCTCTTCACAACTGGTCAAGATGAGTGCAAGGCTTACCAACATTCTATACATCCTTGTTATACTTGTTTATGCTTGGGGTTTTTTATTCAAAACCCTGCTGAGTCCATTTTGGTTAGATAAAAGATTCTCAGTGAAATGATATTGAGCTGAAGCACAGTGTTCTTGAAGTCTAAGGGCTTTTTGTTGAAGACATTTTCAGATGGGAGCAGGAAACAGATTGGGAATCCATTTGGAATTACTGTACAAATTAATTTAGAAGGTTGCTCAGCAGAAATGCTATATTTTGGTGAACACTTGAATTAGCTTCATATTTCAGTGTCATTAAAATAATAGAAATAGTATATGTTTCAAAACCAGACAGTGCCTTTGATTGTCAGGGAGCCTTTGTCAGTGATTCATGGGGCAAAGATGACCATCCATTTGCAAGAATTATGGGTCCCTTGGTCCTATATATCTGAAACTAGGCTCATTATTTTCACTGTTAATATGTTACTATCTCCATAAATATCAATTTATCTGAAGCTAATGTGTGATCTAATTGTTTTCATGGGCTGATATACACAAGGCAGAAGGTACTCTGAATCAGAATTTATGTTGGTGTCATCTGAAGAATGTGGTTCTGTTTCCATGTGACTTTTATGAGAACTGTTTTGATCAAATCTGGCCCGTTTCCCTTTGTCACTGACCTCACCATGATTCTGGAAATAGTCTCCAGATGATGGTATTACCAGCCTGACCTCTGCAACATTGTGATGACCTTGATAAACTTGTTTGTTTGTAGGATGGTCTGTAGCTTGTCATGTAGCTCTTCACTACAGTAATTAAGATTTGTCAGCATTGTAGCCTTGATAATAGAGAGTTTTGATGAATTTTGGTATAAAGTTTTACTTACTGAAGATTTACTAATCGGGTAGTGAAATATTTTCAGGTAATGCTTCAAAACATTTCATGTCCTCTTGAAGACTACAAGTATGATATTTTGTATAAAAATGTTATAAAATATTCTGATTCACCTATTCTGTATAGAGTACTCAAGTGTTAGTTTAATTGCTGTAAGTTAAATTATGTTACTAGATGCCTTGTCAGTCTCTGGCTAATGAACAACATGTTTGGATTCATAAAGCAATACTCGAGATCTAATAATAAAATAATAAATAATAAATGTGACAAAGGCTTTCTGCGTATAAAAATATGTCCTTGCCAGAAGCAAGAGTCAATAATATAATTCTGACTACATGCATAAATTATATGTATAAGTACTGTGATAAAGAGTATTGCCCTAGTTCTGCAGTCATGGCCTCTGGTGACCTTGATGCTGATGATGCAATGGCAAGGAAATAGGTATTCTAGGCTGTGCCAGTAATCAGTAAACATGGTTTGGAAAATCTTAGCGGACTTGATTATCATCCTCAGTTAGGTGTCACAATTTATTTTGGTGGATTTCACTGTCAATGTTTTGTACATGTGAACTTCACACATCAAGCTGTCAAGCTGAAATGATGTTCAAGGTAACACAAACCCAGCTCACTCACCCAATGCAGTGACCTCTGCAATGAAGTAATCTTGATGCAAATGAGGCTTTATAGGTAAATCCACACTGAATGAATTAACTTATTACGGAACCAATAAATGCATATGTTTATAGTGAAGCAATAAGTTTACAGTGAAACGATGTACGCTTATGGTAACAATAAAGCAGTATATGGAGACATCATGAAACTGTTGGATGATTTCTGGATGTTACCTTTGCTGTCCTCCCTGAATTTGCTTTATCACCAGCAGTGTCTGTTGGGTGTTGATGGTGGTCTGTTTATACTTCAAGCTTTTGTTCCGGGTGGCCATCATATTAGATATACTGATGAACAGTACTCCAGCAATATCATGGCTGGGGGCACCAGAAATGGGCCTCAGACTTTGCACCCTTGTGAGTAATCGAACCCTTCTTTTGGGGGTGATGAGTGTACACTACCCCACCGTCCCAGATATACTGATAGTGAGGCGAGGTGAAATGGCTTTTTTCATCATATTGCAGACCGAGCCTGGGATAGAGACATTTTCATAGCATTAGCCTTGAAGTTTAACCTAGATACCCTACTTAGACACTGTACACTTACGCAGACACAGCACATGAATTGATCAGTCCTCTTGTGCTGAGCAGCCCATGAAGATCAGGGTTAGAATTGATCTTTAGTAACCCATGCTGTTAGTAAGAACCGACCAATGGGGTAGGGGGGGTCAGACTCACTGACTTGGCTGACAAATGTTATCATATATGCTCATGGTGTTGATCACTGGATTGTCTGGTTTAGACTCAATCATTCACAGACCACAGACCACCGCCATATAAAGACACTGATTCACCCTCTATACTGAGCAGCAGACAAAGAATCTTTTAATACTTATGACCACAGACCTTGGAGTTTCCAGTGTGGCTACAATGAAGTTCAGAAGTATGATGGGGATGGTGAATATCGTATGAGGACAGGGAAATAATCACTACATCTGAGCCTGTGGCTAGCTAATAGCCTAGATGTTCAGTTTTATCCTTCAGGTGACTATTCCAGCAATCAGGGCACACACATCAAGAGCCTTGCAATCACATTGCAGAGCTCAGAGGCTGTAGTTATATGTTTATCTGCAAGGCCAGTCCATCTTGCATCCATCTTGTTGGTCCCACTGAGAGCTTCAAAGGCAACAGAGATTCAGAACTGTTTGATGGAAGGAAGTTCGGACTTGCAACTCCCCTCCTCAATCACCCTTTGCACTACTACAACCTCAAAGTACACACAGCCACTCGCATCACTGTTATCTTTCTGAAGGGATGAGTGTTTTAGTCGGGATTAAAACCCTGCTTGAATGAATATCACTTTAGAGGGCAGATGGCAGCACTGTGCTGTGTCCCCAAAGGCAACTTAATTCTTGATAGTACATGATACCTTCAGATGAACTATCAGACATGTATGTCATTACCATTTAAGTGGTTGAAACCTGTTGATTATAGCTGAATCTGAATCTTCAGGGGTTTCAGCCATACATCTTATTGTAGGCAACATGAGTTACTGGGTTTACTTTTACACTGCTCTTAGCAATATTTCAGCAATATCACATCGGGGAAGACCAGAAATGAGCTTCACACATTGTACCCGTGTGGGGAACCAAACCTGGGTTTTCAGTGTGACCAGCCAATGCTTTAACCACTAGTTTACCACATGAATATTACAGGAAGTATCACAAAGGTTTTACACATGTGTAAGATTCTTCCTCAGGCTTCATTAATTAATATATTTTTAGGTATTCTGTCAAGGGGAGGCAAGGATAAAAGAAACCATTATATTGTGGTAACTGGGTCGTTATTGAATGAAGGGCACAAGTTAGTTCCATAATCTAGTTAGCATTAGAAGATGGTATGGCAAGCAGCTCTGCTTTTGTTTGTCCAGTGGGATGCAATGTTCTGGAACTCTGGTATAACCCTGATATGATTTAGAGATCATATACTTCATCATTAGTGAAGACACTATTTAGAACTGGTTTTTACCTGTGAAGGACCCAGTTACAACCAGTCTTCAGCAAACCATGCTTCTTGTAGCTAAAGGCAGCTAAATGGATCAGGTGGCAGAGGTTCGGGACGAGTCTGTTTTCATGTTAGGCAATCAAATAATGGTATCTTATTTGTCCATGGGCTACTAGATAATTTCCACTTAGGGTTTCAAACTGCAAATAAACTTGGATTTCATTTCACATTATGCTCAAAATGTAGCTATTTAGTTTTGTAGTACCTCAGGGTCCTTAAAACTTAAGGCCAGGAATCTGTTTCATACTGGATTCTGGGCGACAGTTCCTAAATGTATATTAGATTGGGAAATTCAAGGCACATTCTCACATACATTTAATCCCCATAATACTCATTTTCGTCAACTGCTTCAACAAGTATGAGACATTGGGAACCTGCCTATTCTGCCCTAACATCAGCACTGTTAGTTCCAAAAGGAAAGGAGGAAATCACTGAATTGTTTATTCATATATATGTTGAACCCTGCATATCTCAACCTTCAATTTATTAATGAACTCTTTGAGTTCATGCAGCTTCATCAACCTGGCAGAAATATTTATTGGCACCATGGTCTGGTATCAGCTCTCTGCTGGACTTAAATGACTGTTAACTTGATATATTCTTGCTGGGCCTGAGAATTTTGTTAATGAGCATGATGAAGCACAACTTTTTTTTTCTCATTGGCTGTTTATGTATGAGGAGATATTGGGGGCCATGCATCATCATAACTGCAAATGACTTGTTAGCAGTTTTATGCTGACGTCAACAATATTCCATAGATCGCCACAGATTGAAATGTCTTTGCCAGATAGCAGATTAATGTGAAAAATTTATTTGGGGTATGATGAAACAATCAGACACATGACGCAAATATTTATCGGCATGGTGATCTGATATGAGCTGTCTGCTAGACTGTTAACTTCAGGTCTTGCTGGGCTGGAAAACATCTATGTTTGTGGACACGCTTCACTTTGTTATCCTCTGGAATTTGTAGTTTTTATTAATCGTATAACATCATATGCATGATCATAATTGTAAGAGATTATTTGTTCTTTGCTGATGTCAAAAGTAATCCATACCAGATTAATGTCCCTGTCCACTGGGACATGATGACTCAATCTGGGGCCATTCTAGACTGTCTTACTTTCTCTGACAATGAACAGGAGATATTTGGGGCCATTATTGCCTGTGCCACAGTCCTTGACAGAAGGAGGAGGCATTTAGTACCTGTTTGTCCCAGACCACATTTTTTTCCCTTCCACCTAACCTTTCTGTATTGCAAAAACCCTAAATGAAGAAAGTCAATGTTTTCCTCAGGTTCAAGAATCTCCAGTGTCACTGAGGCTCTTTTTGACTCAAAGTAGAACTACTTTTTTCCATCAAAATTGCATTTTGACTCTAAGCATTAGCCTAGGGACCTGCCAATTCTGTCTTTCATATGAAATGTGAGTTCAAGAAGTAAAGGTTGTGGGAAAGCCACAGAATTGCATGTTCGTCAGCTCTGACTCGACCATTAACTCAACCTCCAATTTACTAATGTACTGTCTGAGCTGATGCAGCTTCATCAACCTGGCAGATGTATCTATTGGCACCATGGTTTCATATCAGCTCTCTGCTGGACTCAAATAACCAGCTACCTGATGCATGCTTGCTATTCCTGAGAACATAATGAGTTAATGAGCATAGTGAGGCTTCACTCTGTTTCATCAGCAAAGCATCAACTTCCTCTTTGGAACTCCAAAATGGGGTATATGTAGTAAATGCTAATTTGAATGATTATTTACTTGGTTGAGTAGAGTTTCAGTCTTCCAACAATATGTACAATGTTTTATGAATGGCAGTAAGAGTTGGAGCAACCATGGAATATACTTATGGAGGCGCACATTCATCAAGAATCTCATAAATATATGCATGTGCATGATTGTGGCCAAAGTGAGAACAGTGCCTCCTTATCATTACAAAGTGACAGATTATGTTAAAAGGCACCCACAATGTATGCTGTCAGTGCTGTTTGAGGGGACTTGTTGAAAACTATAAAGAAAGTTGGTCTGATTTCATAAATGCTTTTCTGACAGTAATGTGTTGAATAAAAGACACCATGAGATAGTATTAGTGGAGAATCTAAGGACCCAGTTTGTTACAGGGATTATTCATAATAATACAAATTATTATTTTTTTACAAAGCTACTATCCACTGTGGAGATGCTCAGTGATGCTGTGACAATATTGACAATGGAAATAGTTCATTTGGGTCTTACAGAAAGGCTGCAGTAAACCGATGGGTTTTAGTAGAGATATATGTAATTGCATTTTTTAGAAATTATCATTTAAACTATTAATTATTACCTTAGAGATTTGTGCACGTCTAAATGAGAGAAGCATCAGCCTGAAAAGGCCAGAATGTGTTCATCCAGGGAAACAGGAGCATGTTTCAACATACAGGAAGAAATCTGTACTGCTTTATGGCCAGTGCCCCTGAATGGCGGGTGTAAATTGAAAGCAGACGGCAAAGAAAGTTCAACCAGGTCTAGAAATATTACAGCAGGATTAGCCTTATGAGTAGTTACCATGCAGATGCTTTGATCCTGAAAAACTCCAATTCACTATATGGAAAACAGTATCTGTTCAAATTTGGATCCTGTAGAAATATAATTATAATCTAGATGCTTACTGTATCAATAATGATCAATAATGAAGAGTTAATGTCTGTACCAGATCATGTGCAGCAAATATATTTCATAGTGCTCCCATCTTTTTTGGCAGATAGTGTTTAAACATTTGTGTAGGCATTCATCTGTTTATTTGGGTTCTTTCCTGATATGTTTATTTCCTCAGAATTGAGGCCTGGATTACTATTTGTCCCAACCTTGGTATGTGGTATTGATGATGTATGGACAGAACAAATCAAGGAGGATTGATTCTTGCTGTGTGAAGATGGTGTGGCATAACTGAATCAAAACAATATCATACTATGGGAAATATCTGACAGTAGCATTGTGGTTGTGATTGATCATGTGTCATCATACACCAGTGGTATAGATCATTGATCTGTCAACCAGTGTCTTGCTTTGATTATTTAAAGACTGTTGGGATCTAGGAAACAAGCCATTGCTTGATGATTAACTGATCTCTGCCAAAACTTTGCTGTATATTGCTGTTTATGTGAGTGAGTGTATTTAATTTCACACTGCACTCAGCAGTATTCCAGCTATATGGCAGCCTTCTGTAAATAATCAAGTCTGGACCAGACAATCTGGACCAGTGAGCAACAGCATGAGTATTGAGCTATGCACCTTGGATATGATGACATGTGTCTACCAAATCAGAGCACCTAACCACCTGATCCCTGATCCCTCTCGCGACAGACATTGGTTACTGAAGATTAATTCTTGTTGTCTAGGTGAGAGGTTGTTGTCAATAAATTGTGCCTACTTTTTCATCCATCTATTACTCAGGAAAGCCCATCAACAGTTCTTGTCTTAAGAGATCGCAAGATCCAATACATGAACTGCTGAACCCTTTTACTTCTTCTGCTCATAAACATGACAATAGAGTGTTAGAAATAGTCAACAATGTTCCTTATTTATTGTGACATAGAAATAGAACGGTAGTTCATCACAGAGTAATGATTAGGAATGTTCTCAATCATCATTGCTGTCTTGTCACATAGAAAATCGTGTTAATGTTGACATATGTCGGGTTGTTATCTTGTTAGTTCATACAACATGGAATAATTGCAATATTAACACTCATCTATTAGTGGAGGTGTCATTGATCACATGGTACCACCCATTTTGACTCATACATTTTGATGAGTTTCCAACTTGCGGATGATGAACTGCTGGACTTATGGAAGGTGCTCCCTGAATATATACCAGGTATAATTTTGATAGCAATAAACAATTACTCTTCAACTGAAAAGAAGCTCCAGTGAGAAGGACCTCAGGAAATCTTGATTTGCTTTATTTAGGACTTTTGCAGAAAAGGCAAGGCAGTAGGGAAAATATTATGGTTTGGGGACTGTGAGACAAACTAAACATACAGATGCCTCCATCCTTTATCTAGATGCTTTACTGTTCTTGAGATCAGAGAAAATATGATCTCACAGTTTTATAGTGTGTCATACAGACCCTGAAGCAAATATATCCAAGTAGATCTAGAAAATGTGGAAAGTCAAGATTTCCACAACTTCATTAAGAAAGTCTTAGGGCTTCCTTTTTGTAATATTTTCTATGTTTTACTATGAACTTTTTTTTTGTAAAATATGTTGTTAGTCTAACAGTATTATTGGCTCAGCATGATGGATAAAGTGATTCTTTACATGTAATAGTATTGATCTGGAGTCATAAATACATGGAAAGTGGACTCTGCAAAGACTTGAAGAGTGACAAGTCATTTGGTTTATAACAAGTTAGAATCTGTTCCATTATGCAGTGACTTATGATTTCTATAGATCTTGTCACAGATCGTAGAATGGACCTTTAAGCATGGAATCTGTGAACCTTTAAGGAAAGAATTATCACATTTTGTAAGAAAAAATGATAAAGCAATGACCAAAAATCCTTGCATGTATATATAAATTCTATGATTGCAAAGAAACACAGTTTTTCCAAATATTTAAATGCAGTTTTGCTGTTGCATGTGTTTCTGTGAGTCTGAAAGATAAGGTGCAGTGCATGATGGTAGCTGTGGATATAGTGGCCTCAGGCGCTGCAAGCATCTGTATGTATGATTGTTGTGCAAGAGGTCAGCCAAACATAACAGTCTCAGATGTCAGGACTGTTGATGAAGCTCCAGATGTGATAGGAGACAGATGAGATGAAGACAGAAGAGATGCAGATACTGCAGCCTGACATAACACTGCTTGTGCGTCACTGATTAGGGGGTCCATGTGATTGAGTGATTGAGCGAGTGACAGAGTAAAATCTAAAATGTCATTTAGGGCTTGCACTACAGAGGGGACTGGACAGAAGGGAAGAGTTGCTTATAGTTGCTTATAGGAACTGATAGACCAATGCTGAGTTTCTGAAAATATGTAAGTTTGACAGAAAAAACTAATTCCTTTTAAACTGAAAAGAAGTCCCTATTGACTAGCAAATAGTCTCTGAAATGAACATATTTTACAGATGAAAATCTCAGAATAAAAAAAAAATAGATTATAATGAAAAGTAGCCTTGAGTCTTTCTTCATTTTCTAGACTTGCCACAGAGCTAGACTTGCCACATTTCCTAGACTTGCTTGTTCTTTCAAGGATGCAGTTGCTTCAAGGTCTGCATAACAGATTAAAGGCCCTAGTGAGATGGGTGATTTAGAACCTGGGGAAATCTAAACTTACTCCATTTGGTGCTCCTGCATTACAGAACAGTGGTGTTCTGATTAACTGAAATAATCAAAGATTGGTTTCAGTGACCAGATGTCCATGCAATCATACACATTTTGACATCATTGTACATGAAAGATTTTGGAACTGTTGTTTTAGTCTTTGAAACAGTTGATGATTGAACATATCCTCAAAGTGTAGGGTCTGAAAACTTGTTTGATTCTTAAAAAGCTCACTTCACTAACTGAAAAGTCATGACTAAATATTTCTTAAAGACTCCAGGACATTTATATGTTCATCATATAGAAGCCATCACTTTAAAGTAGGAAGTTGCATCAAGTTATTCGATATCTGCCATACCAAGCTGGATAGGAAAATCTGAAAAAATTATGCTGACCAATTTTTGTCGATGATTGTTCATTGGTAATGAAGCAGTCATCAATTGGGAAATTTCAACCAATTCCTAACACTGTTAAAGAAAGGGCTCAGTCAGTGCCAAGTTGATTTACACCAACTAAACATGATCAAAATTGCCATAAGATAATTCTTTTAGAAGTAATTTCTGTACACTCTTAATGTTATTCTTACAATGCCATGTAATATGATTTGTGCTACAAGGAATTTCAAATTGTCTAGAAAATATTCCAGCTGCTGAGAGGTTGAGCTGGATCTGGCTACTTAAATGCAACCATTGCTGTTCTACAAGATGAATTACCTAGCTGATAGTGCAACTCAAGGCCTTCGTATGATGATGCTGAAGCATATGCTTATTTGAACTCAGTAGGACATCAGCTGGATTATGTATTCCATGTCCTGAGATACCATGTACATTGCCAGATAATGGCTGACTCAGTTGGGCAAGGCAGGGCGATATACCCAGGAGAGTCATGTTTCTAGAGCTGGTGGCATGGCAGACATGAAGGGCAGACTTCAAAGAAAAGATTATGCTAGATGAACTTTGTATTCTTTGGAAATGTTTTGTCTTTTATTATTTCGTTGACAGATCTTATGACTTGAGCATTGACTTGTTTGAGTATATTTTGTCCTGTTGTAAGAACAAACATGCAAAGATAAATCAAAATAGTTTTTGTCAAGGCTCAAATAAGCTATTCTTGATGAGATGTTGTGTGCCCAAGTTTTAAGATCTACAGTAGGTATGCTTTGGCTTTAGGGGTTCTGGGGTGCCTTCATCAGTACTACACTAACTATTTGACTTGATCTCTTTGACTGGCATTTCGTGAGTGAGTTCAGTGTTACGTCGCTTTTAGCAATATTCCAGGAAGATTCCAGGGGTATACCAGAAATGGGCTGCTCACATTGTACCCATGTGGGGATTCGAACCCGTGTGTTTGGTGTTCGGCAAGTTTTGAGTATAGGTCCTGCTTCACATTGGTGTACTAGTCCATACCAAATGTCACATGATGTATGTTAAAGAAGTAATATTTTCCATAGAATATCTTACTTTCTAACTACTATTTGACTTGTCATTTAAAGAAACACTACCAGCAATGTGTCAAGTAACCCAAGAGCAGATACTGTTGATTAAACAATGACCTCGTTATTTCCTCCTGGTGTTTTATCGCTCATGGGTTCCCCTGTAAAATATATTTTTATACAGCTGGATAGAAAACTTAATTTCAAGCACTCTCAGCTATGTCTCTGTCACTGTTCATGGTTTTTTGAACTTCATCTACATACTTTTTTATGTTATCTTTTTTATGAAGTATATGCTTGTTTTCCAAGCAGTGTTAGGCTTTCATGCAGAGAAGCACTGTGAGGTGTCCATAGCAAAAACTGAAATACATACAGTGAAAGATTTGCAAACCTGCATTTCCCTTTAGATGATTTTGTTAAATGTTTGAATTTCAATTAAAAACATAAGGTTTTGTGTCCCCAATCTGACTGCACTGACAGTTAGTATGGAGAAAATACTTCTAAATTTGTACAATTCTTTTATATATTTTGATTTAGAAACACTTAAGATTCTTTGCTTAATGCTGAACAGCAGATTGGCAGTTTGGATACTGTACCAATATTTGCTTCTTTCAGCAGAAGTTCACAAAATTTGGGAGGGCTAATGTTGCATATTCATTTCTTGCTCCAGTCTCCAGCTTATTTCAGACATAGTTAGGACTTTAACCTACTTTCAATGAATATGAAGTCATCAAGATGACCTTTGATAGGTAAATGATCTGAACTATTACACTAACAATGCCTATTATGTCAATTGAATTGGATATAAGTTATAATGGAGAATATGTTTAATTGTATAGTACACAGAGGACAATAAGGAAGGTATGTCGATGGAGGGGAAGCTGCTTGCAGGATGTTCAAGGTGGGTTACAACAATGAGGTCATGTTTAGCGGGAGTTGGTGATATGAGTAGTTGGGGATGTAGGTACAGGAATGGGCTTATCTCATCCTGGGATGTACAGAGTTCAACTACAGGTCACTGGTTCACTGTTTCCGGGCTGTCCGGATATTGATCTCTTATGTGTATTGTGTTGCAGGTTATTTATACAACAGATATCACCATGGATGTTTAAGTCAGTCTACACTAAAAAATTCATATTGTACACATCAGGGAACTAAACAAGACGTTTGAGAACAACCAATTTGTGCAGACTGCTATAATTAACCCATGGGGCAGATTAATTATTGTAACAAGGATGTGCTGTCACTTCTTTAAGTGACATTTAGAAGCTGGTATGATGAAGAGGACCAATTTTTTTGGATAGACAACTTCTTCATTAGGATTAATGTAACGTTTCCATGTATATAAGCACTAACAATTTGTTATCATCTACACAGAAATATCTAGGCTAACCACAAGGCTACCCCCACTACCCCAAATGCTGTATGAGGTAAAATGATTTATGGAAAAGAATACTGTTTAAAGCAGCATTAAATCCAATTCACTCTCTTGTTTCATGGTAAAGAGGGGCAGTGGGGTAGCCTAGTGGTTAAAGCGTTCACTCATCATGCCAAGGATCCAGGTTCCATTCCCCACATGGGTACAGTTTGGGAAGCCCATTTCAAGTGTCCCCAGCTGTGATATTGCTGGAATATTACTAAAAGCAGTGTAAAACTATACTCACTCACTCACTCACTCTGTCATGGTAAAGTGTTGCACATTTAGCGTACTCTGATGCGTTTCATTGACTATATCATCCTGACAGATTCTTGCCAGTCAGCATAATACTTCTTTGGTTTTTTTCTTCTAACACGATGACCTGATTTACTTTAATCTTAATTCATTCCAAACAATTCATGCACCATTATATAAAATTTTTTGTTGAAAGCAATGCTGAGTCAAACTTGCTCATTAGTCATGTCACTGGAACATGTTTCCTTTAATTACACTCACATGCTTTTATGTCTTCATGTGAAAGTCACAAGCAGAAGAATTGAGTGAATTATTCATCATGAAAGACTTGAGCTAGGGGTGTTTAACCACAGCTTAATTGGGCTGGATCTTCATTTTCCATTGGCTTCTTTAACCAAATACATTGTGTTGGAATTGCATTTTTAAATGTGGTTTTATGTGGTTTGCATTCTTGGGTTTAGGTAAGGACATCAGTATTGTTAGAAACAAATGGGTAATTATCTTTCATATGAAGATGTTATTTTGTAGGAATCCACTCATTTCCATTTGCTGTGTTTGGATTGATGGATTTCTAAAGTTTACATTTTGAAGTGAATCACAGATTTATGACTAACACTGAGTACGGATAGTGGAGCGTCTTCCTCGTGTTCCTCGATCAAGTTGCTGCCATAGAACGATTGAGAAAACAGATTCTTTTCAGTGTGTAAATGCCTATTTATGACATGAGGGAGTGAATATGGTTTAATGCTGCTTTAAACAATATTCCAGCAATGTCATGGTGGTGGACACAAAAAACAGCTTCTTTGAATGGTATTTCAGACGTTTGGAAGTACACATGTAGAAAAACTTTATGGATAGCGACTTTGTTTATTCGAGAGCGTAACATTTCAGTACAGATCGTTGTAGCGTCTCAAGCATAAATGATCAGAAATAGACTTCACATATTTTTATTTAACCTATGTGGGGAATCAAACCCAGGTCTTTGATGTGACAAGTGGCTGCTGTAACCATTGCCCTACCCAGCTGACCTTGTTCATAAGTGGTAGAAATTGATATAGTAAATGGGTGCATGTTCAAAGCTTTGAGTTAAGGAATCGCTCAAGATGAATACAGACTATATACTCAGGTTACAGTCACAATTCTACTTTTGACTGCTTTTAGCTGAGACTTTTCATGGATGTGGAAAGGGTTTTGTCGTTTCTATTAGACAAGGAAGCATTGTGCTGGAACTGACTTCGGTGATGCTCTGATACTGATGCAGGATAATGGTGATGAGAGCAGAGCAGTGTATTGATAGCAAATTGAAGGTGCATTTGTAGCCAGCAGTGCAAATTGCCTGGAGTGACATACCTTAATGTTTGTCATTCAATACTAATTGAGAGCATGTGTGTACACATTGATAATGTGTTGTCTGTGATTGATGTTTCCGAGAGTAGCGCCAAGTGTGTAGGTATTGCTTCTGTTTGTGAATAGTGCATCTGTCTTACTTTGTACAGGTGAAACATTAGGTCATGCCTAACTGATAATATCACTTGTTTCCATGGGAACCATCATATGGCACCATTAATGATACACCATACGATGAATGATGTAATATTCAACAACACTAAATACTTTCGAAAACAGTTACAACTTTGTGACAGTTGAGGATACACTCTTGTATTTTGAATTGCCAGTTGTCTTTCTCATCAACAATTCTGCAAATAATCCTAGTTCAATATGGATAGTATGGCAGGTACTGTCCCTTAACAGCAATATTTTCTCTTGCACCCAGCCCTTTCAGCACTGCTATAAAGCCCTAAGTGAAACTTGCCTAGACTTCCTCAGCTTAGCTGAGTCTCCCTCCTCACTAGGACGCCTTTTCAAGTTTAAAGGAATTATTTGTTTCTAAAAAAAATTATATATAGTCAGAAACGCAGCATTAGCCTAGCTGAGTCCTAGTATGTAATGTGCCCGCTAGACAAGGTAAGGGTTTTTCCTCGACTCACAAACATCTATATCCCTGGGAACCCTAATTATTAGACTCAGGGTCCTTGCATGTCATATGTGGATCTTGTGAAGGAACAGCATAGAGAACGGTATATTTTGATCATTTCTTTAGAAACTGGAATGAATCATTGATCATGTGAACTGATAGGTGAAATGATGCACGCAACTGCTCTGAAAGCAACAGCCAAACAGCAACATCAAAAATGTGTTGTTCAGTGCAATGAATGATAATGTGCATCCATAAGGACAAGGTGAATTTTATTCTGCATCCATTCTCTACATTTGTGCCTACTTGATGTACATTTGCATGTCACATAAAGCCCTGCTTGGTGATATGGGTGTATTCATCATAGCATAAGCCTACAGCACCAGGAAATCTGCCTAGGTCAGCTTCACGAAAACATGCTCTCCTGTCAGAAAATGTACATCTGGATTGTGATGTTGAACTTTCCCTTTGTAACCTCACCATTACACCCTCCTTCCTACAGCCATGGTTTATCTGTTTCTGACAACTTTTGACTTTTTCACGGCAAGCAATCCTTTGTCTTGTTTGTTGTCGGAGACCCCTCAGTATTGCCCTCCCTCGTCTTACAACAGATTTCACAGTGGGTGATGAGGCGGCATCACAGACATGCTTTTCTGCCATACGGCATACTGCCCTTCCAAGCTCTGGAGCAATTCTACATGAATGCTAAAGCTGCAAAAATGAGACTTTCATGCCTCATATTTTCTAAAATGGTAATAAAAACGTTAATTTTTCTTTCTTTATGACTCTGAAAAGGAGTGAGTAACAAATCATATGTTGTTTTCTTCGCAAAACAGAGGTATTGTGTGTAGTTAGAAAAATATATTTAGACATTCATTATAGTCACTTCATTTTTGCAGTAGAGGAAAGGATTTATTATCGATATCCCTAGGGTTAATTTCATTCCGTGTTTGTCATATGTATGGTTTTTGACAAGGGGGACACGCAAATCATTTCTGATATGAAACCATGATTGTTCTTGTCATAGAACTGTTTACAAAGTCAGCAATTTACAACGCAGAGAAACAGCAAAGTAGAAAGAAAATGTGTGTGACTGCATTCATGAGTTTTTAAAAGTCATGTTTTTCCCTGGGGGGTAATATTACTGTGTCAGGAGATGATGGAGTGATATTTATGTTGCCAGTCCCACATCACTGGCACTTTAGGTGCTGTAGGTGACTGCTTTCCCCTGTGAAGCCCAGCAAACATCTAGGTTGGAACTGGTCTTGTGGCACTCTCATAGGAGAGAGAGAGAAAAAGGGAGAGCATCTTTACATCTCTACTCTGAGTTAAATTAAACAGTACATAATACAAAAAAGATGAATATAATGAAAAGGATCCCTAAACTGACAAAATCCGTTCAAGCTACATATTCTAGACTTCCATGGCATTTTGGGGGATGTATTTGCTTAGGGTCTGTACAACAGGACAGATTAGGAATCTGATGGAAAGGTAACCTGCCCCACAGTTGTACTGAGCTCTAAGCCCATGAATGTACAGTAATTCTATCCTAAAGAAGCAAGTCTAGATAAAGATGCCAGTCCGTATGAAGGACAATGTGTTATGTATTTATAATGTTTAGAAGTTATGATTTAAACCATTCATTATTACCTTAGAAACTTGTGGTAAGACAAATTGACAAAGTTGATGCATGGTACTGATACCCAGCAGAGTTGACTGAAACTTATGGTGTTAGTCACTGAATTGTCTGGTCCAGACTCAACAATTGGCTGCTTCCATCATTTGGCTGGAATAATGATGAATCAAACACAACATGTTATCTGCCCAGGGACTGGGAAAGGCAGTTCAAAGTTCTCTATCCCAATCCTTCATCTGCCAGTGAGAAAACTTTTTTCTTTACCTTTTAGGGGTATATGCTGACAGAATTAATTAAAAGAGCAGCTCTTCAGAAATGCATGCATTTGACATTTTATATCCTGTCCCTATCTGTTCCAAACAATTCCTGACTAAGCAACAGTGTCACCTAATATGTAATATTAATTTGAAACATATGAATTATGACATTATGCCAATATAATCACTAGACAATTAGTGTATATGTAGTCGTCATGTAGTAACAGATAACAATCCCAGACTCCAATGCCACCTCTGTGTGAATGTGTCACTAACCTTGGTTTCAAATTACAGATCCATTCTATCTCATATCTGTTCATTTCACTAAAGGAGTAAACAGTCATGGTCTGTGCCATTTTGAGCTTTTACCTCACTCTTCCTATCAGAAGTAAAAATTTGATATAACCAACCCAGGCCAATAAATTCATGCTATGTTCAAGAAATACTACAGCAAGGGACACCAGAAATGGGCTTCACACATTATTCTTGTGGGGAATCAAACCAGGGCCTTCAGCATGATGAGCAAGGCTTTATCCACTAAGCTCTCCTATCGCCTCCTCCATCAACAAAGAAAAGATTGGTGTCCCAAGCACTGACTACCACTTAGTATCTCTCTCTGCAAGCAGTCCTATATATATACAGTCAGGCCGCGATAATCCGGACACTTCTGTTTTTCATCAAAAACGTTCGGATAGTGAAACGTACGGACTACTGAAACGAACTTTTATGAACACAACTACAGTAGAGTTACTTCCATTTGTCATGGCAATACAAAAATATACGAACGTTTACAAGTTTCAAAAGACTTTATTACTGTTTGTAGACATAACAACTTGAATATTCATATAATAACCAATCAGTGCGTATAATCATGTCTGGATAGATTATGCATACAGGTAACAAAACTCACTTGTGATAGAAATCTGCATGTTGGTAACAGTTCTGAATGGTGGAGCTTTTTACTTCGGACCAGGCAGTTTTCTCGGTGGTTCTCGGAGATTAAGCATTTGCGACCGGTCGGCACACTGGATGAAATGCAGTGAATGAAATGAACTTTCACGTTGGTGATTGGTAAGATCATGTGTGAACCATGTGATTGCATCTGTCTGTCAAATGGTAGTAGCCAATCACAAACCATATCCGATGTTTGAAATTGTGCTCTTGCCGATAGAATGTCTGAATTCTTGACCAAAATGTTTCACATAAGATCAAAACTGGCTTTCGGGTTTTCTCTTTGTATCTACAAATTTCTTTTTTTTTGTACGGCAGTAATTTCACATATTTTACGCCTAGGGGCGGGTCTTGCCATTATGACTGTCAAGCGTCAGCTGATCTCACTTTGACACGACCAGTGTTTTTATACAGGAAGTAAGCATGACAGGTATTACTCCAACTAACCAAAAGTGAGACCTACTAATTGATCAAAATCACAAACTAACGACATCTTCAACTCGCAAGTGTCACTTAACAATTACCACTGAATGGGGCTCATGGTGTGAAGGGGTTATCCGAACCTTTTTGATGTACCTCCGGATTAATGAAGCAAAACTGTGTGTAATTAGCTAATCTGTTACCACTGATTAGCGTCTGGATACGGAGAGCGAAGCACCGGATTACTGAATCAACAGATAATGAGTTTACATAGTAAACAAGATTGGTGACAGGTAGTTATTGTTCGGATATCGCGGGAATCGGATTGTCGGGGTCCGGGCTAACGCGGCCTGACTGTATATATATTGATAACATTCTCCTTGATAACATTGACTTGTAGCATCAAGAAAATTTTCATACTTTTGAAAAAGTCTCTGGTTTTGCTGAGACACACACCTGTTAAAAGTTCATTTGAATGGTTTGCTTTTAAAGAAATCATTTGAATGCAGCCTCCTATCCAGAATTAAGGGACTGCATCAGTTCCAAGACAATATACTAGAAATGGTGAAAAACCCTGGGATTTATCTAACATTTCCTAAGTGTGCCTGGCAACAACAGTTACAGCCGAGAAAAAAACTAAAAGGATTATAAGGTTTTGAAATCATTGACTGCCTGTGCAGTGAGACTGAGAAAAAGCATCGTTTTCATCACATTTGGGATTTTTAAAAATTTGTGTATTTCCGAGGAAATCCAGAACATTTTAGGTTCTTAGAGTTCAGTTTGGAAATATATAGATGTAGGTAGACTTGGAAGCTTTGTTGTCCAAACAAGATCAATACGATGTTTAAATTTCTCAAAGTGGAGGCACAAGTTGCCAAGTCATCTTACTGGAAAGTTGCTCTGCAGAGTTTCATACCTAAGGTGTGCCAGGACTGATAATTATGCGAATCTCGGTCACTCTGATTATGTGTCCAGTTTGCCAGTGACTGTGCATCTTAGTAAGGATTTGCTCCTACACAAAGGTAGTACAAAATGATCTCATTGAAATACTGTTCAAAGTTAAAGCAAACTCACTCGCTCTCATAAGTGGTTGAAATTTGCATTCATCTGCGCAGAAACTGAAGCTGAATATGATTTCAGTATTCCAGACACTGCAGTACTCAGTACCCTCGTAAGGACCAGCTAAACTATAGGACTTACTGGTTCGAACCTGACTGATTTGTTTGTTATTGTACCACTTGTTCATCTGTACCACATGTTATTACTTTCAGGCAGCAGTGATACCTCCAGTATATAGCTGATCATAGCATGAATTACACTCACTCACTCACTCACTCACTCACCCCCTCACTCACTCACAAACCCACCAACAGTTCAACTGGTCTGCACTCATTCCCTCACTCTGTAGTTTATTTTAAAACATAAAATGTGATTTTTTAGCTTGATACAACAAATGTGTTGACTGAGTTATCCAATAGGGTAGTCTCCCTATACATTGATCGTGTTGCCGAAACAAGTACCATGGTGGATCTCAACATCATTCACCACCAATACCGAAGTGATATATTATCACTGGAGAGTTGCTTCAAGCTACTTTCCACAGATAAGTAGAAAATGAACTTCTTGTAACATATGAAAATGTCACGGTTGTTTCAATCTGCATTATGGAAGCTTTTAACGGCCCAAGCACTTGAACACAGCAGAGGCTTAGAGGGGATAATTCCCTCGTATACACCACTCCCCTAACCATGATAAGCTAATGTAAGCAAGCTACACAAGGATGAATTATAAACCGTTCTACCCCCTTAACAGATAGTGAAGCAAGGTGAGAGGATCCTTCTGACAGGGCAGCACATGCTCCCCACTCTCACAGCCAATCTGTCAGGCTAACTTACACCAATCAATACCCAGGCCATGCTGTAATTTCAATAGTTCATTCAATTTCAGGAAGTATTGAATTCCTTATTATGGTATTATAGCACATTATTGATATTCTAAGGCAGAAATTACACCTTGGGTTAATGTGGTGTCCTATCGCCATGTTTTTCAGGTTGGTCTTGAGGGTTGTTATCTCTCAGTCAGACAAGTGTGAAACAGTCATGGTGAATGTGATTTATTTTAAGTGTTTTTGTATCATACTCTTTATGTGAAGAACTTTTTTGGGATGGTTTATGTTTCCTATTAAACAGCCTTATTCAGTTGGTTTAAAGTTTTTTGAATTTGACTGTCACTGCAATTACCTTTTTAACCAAGGTTTTTCTTGGATATATTTTAGTAATCTATCAAGTTTCTCCTTATTGCCATGGGAATTGCTTTTTGACATCAAGGTCAAGGGTAAAGGGAATTGTCAAGGTCAACTGAAAAAACCCAAATTGTTTATATTGAAGTATTCACTTTAATACAGTTTCATCATTGTTTTCATTTGCACTAAGTGTCTCAGTTATTTCTAAACACTGTACAAGAAGTGTTTGTATGATTGAATACTTTTGCATGATAAACAGTGAGAAGCACTTAGCAGGTACAGGTCAGTGTGACCTACTTTCAGTGAATAGCAATTGCTGTGGCTTGATATTTGCTGTGTATACTGTCAGCTGGGAATGATTTGAATCTTTTGCCTCAGATACTATAATCTCACGCTTAGGTCTTGCCCACAATCATATCTTATGCTAAAATTGTTATCTGTAGTCTGATAAATTTACTTCCTAGTGTTGAAGTTGAAAGATCCACACTGCTCTGGAATAGTAGTCTCTACTGTAGACATCTTCAATACCAACTCCTTTTATTGGGACGATATGTTTGTGAGTTATGTATTTCACAATACTATAATACATGTTTTATGATTTAAGTCACAAGAAGAATAGAACTTCCAGGTTTTGGGCATGTGCAGCTTGTCAGACAATATGTATTGTTCTTAGACTGGAAATGCATGTTGGTTCTTCAGAATGATGGCAGGAGCTAGCATACTTTAAATTTTGAATGAGGTCCATTTATGTACCAAAGCAAAGGAAATCAGATATATGTTGTGTTATGATACTACAGGCATGTGTAATGATGTAGGTGAATGCAGGCATCCATTTTAGCAAGTAACTGCTGCCTCTGAACCAGTTCTGTCAAGTTTTTACTTCACCTTTCTGATATTTCAAATCGCCTGTCACTCAGAAATATTAATTCAGTTATGTTCACTAATCCTTTTCCTAATATGACACGAGATGTGTTCCATGTGTTTTCAAAGACAATAAACTAGACAAAGACAGGAAACAAGATTTATAATGAGCACCCTTGTAACGACAAACTGACAGACATGGTCCATGTCACTTTCTGTATATATTAGTCAAAATGCTAAAACAAACTACAGTTATGGTCAACAAAGATTTGTGGTCAGTTTGAGCTTATGACAATAGTTCCATGTGTTTCAGGGCATGTGTTTCAGCATATGCATATTTTTCTTTCTATAATTCAGGGGCTGTTGGGGAAGCCTATTAATAAAGGTGCTCCTGGATTTGATTCTCCACATAGGTACAATGTGTAAAGACCATTTCTGGTATCCCCCACCGTGATATTGCTGGAATAGTGCTAAAAGGGACATAAAACCAAACTCAATCACTTACTGATTCAATGTTCCTCCTGCCACCAGGTTTCAGATGTCCTAGTTGTAAACCATTGCAGTTGACAATTTTAAAAATTCTGATGTTTCTACATAAACTCTTTACTTCCTTGATACTAGCCTAAGAACTGTGGAAAGTCTTCAGTAACTATAATATGTATCCAGGTTGCCATTGTTTTGCACCTTTGAGTAGATATTAGTCCGAAAATGTTCCTGTAAACATGATGCAAGACTCATAATTTTCCTCCATTTAAAAACGTGTAATTGTTGCTATGACAAACACTCATACAATTACTTGCAAGGAAAGAACTTCTAGATGAGGATGATTATTTTCTTTGAGGTAGATGCCAGAAGATGAAGAAGAGTCTTGTTGTGTCAGGTCTATCATTTACCTGCCGTTCAAATTACACACGCTGTTGGCTGTTACAGGATAACTTAGTGGTGATGTGGGAAGGTTTTAAGTGATCTACTGCGTCAGGTCACAGCTCTTTTACCACTCAGAAGAGAAAGTCAAAGCATTGTTTTACATCAGTAGCAGACAGAAAGAAACTATGTCTCCTGTCAGTAGATACATTAAGGCGTTCACCTGAGGAAAGAATCGGGTTAACACCTGGCGAGGGTTATCATAGCATCTCCCAGGAATTGCACAAAAAATGACATATGGGATTACCTGATGATTTACCTTTTTTTCTTTTTTTTTTTTCAGGGTATTAATCATGTCTGCTTTATACCTTGTTGTGTGTTCTCTGCTGATCATTTAGGCATATACAGGTGATTGAAAGCAATTGTATGATGCAATGAACTTGGGTGTATGTTGGTGATTCAGAAAATGATTTGGTGATCATAACATTAGATATTATGTGTACTTCTTCTGCTTAAAAAGTTATAGAACAGATTGATATTATGTTTAGTGAGATTCTTGAAGGATGTTATCCCTATTGACTGTTGAGGTTTCTCTAGGCTTTCAGGATTAATAAATGCAAAGCTATTACGGCAAAACAGTTTTGAGGTTTTGATGTATTCTAATGGCTCTCAAGAAGCACTACTAGCTGCATGGAAACAAGTTAATATACACTAGACCCATTCTATAATGCTAGTCAATATCTTGCGTGGCCCCAGTCTAAACACATGCTTGATCTCAAAACAAAGTGATGTCATGTATTTATATATCATTTATATTTTCATTGTTGCTGAGTAGTATCAACATGGATCTTGACGTTGATAGAGATATTCGTGAGGTCATGCAATTGTAACATCACTGCAACTGACCATATCATAATGATAAATAGCCATATGTGTGATTTCAGAGATCAAGGCCATGTTCATGGTCAGTAAAATCTTGGAGCAGATTACAGCTTTTACTTGCTCATCATATATACATACAAAGTCGACTACAGTATATAGACAACATTTAAGGTTACTTTGATAGATATTAATCTTTTGTCCTCAGGAAAGTAGCTTATTCTTAGGCATATTCTTTCAAACTGCAGAATATATTTTTCAGGAAAGCTGAAGTCCAAGTCATTATGATTTCAGTAGCAGCCTAACCATCAATTGTGCAAACTTGATGAAAATGCACATCTTTCACAGATTGGAAGTCATTTTGACACATGTCTTGAAAATAAGCTAGATTGAGAACTTATTGTATATGTGCCACACTTTCCAAAAGTGTCACTTCTTTTTTCACATCTTGAAATACCAAATCAATACCCTGTACAACAGTAGAACATGGTTGATGGAAGTAGTTAATTACAAATCTAAAAAAGTCTCTGTAGGAAATATTTGAACATTTGAAATCCCACGAAAAAGTTTGGTGTAACACATCTTCCATTATTATTTATTAATTGGAATTATGTAATGTATGAGGGAGAAAAATATGGTTTTACAGTGCTTGGAATATTAGAATCTCTTCCATGCGATATTACCGTATTAGCTTATTAAGGTTGGAATTATACATCCTTATGTAAGCCCTATACAGCGCTTACAGTCCAAGGTTTGTAGTTGGTACCAACTTGAGAAGCAAGTTCACAAACTGATAAAAGAAATTAAGCATGGTTGGAAGGTTCTAAACGGAGTTGTCTGGCCCAGTGGTTAAATCATTCGCTCATCACAACGAAGACCCAGGTTTGATTCTCCACATTGTTTGAAGCCCATTTCTGGTGTCCCCTACTGTGGTATTGCTGGAATATTGCTCAAGGAATGTAAAGTTCAACTCATTTGCTCACTCACTCACTCACTCACTCACTCACTCACTCACTCACTCACTCACTCACTCACTCACTCACTCACTCACTCACTCACTCACTCACTCACTCAAACTATGATAGACTGTTTTGAAGGAGTTTATTGATAATGAGGACCACAATGCTGGGAAGCCAGGATTCTGGTGAAAAAGATATTGTCATCTGCTGATTAAAGACACTCTTTCTGTCCACTACTGATATGAAACAGTGCTGTGTCGTCTCTTTTAAATGATAGAAGAACTGTGAATTGCTCAGTACATATTGTCAGAGTGTTGTTTATGGGATTTTTTTGCATTGTAGCAATGGCAGGTGCAGACTAATATTTGATGTAGCTACCCTGGTGGAACAACTCCTGTAGGGAGTTTCAACCATGTTGTGCCCCAATATTCTGAAGCATTTGCTTAAGTAGATTAGTATAATATTGGTCATGAAAGACCTGGCCTTCAGGAAGGGAATCCAAGAGTGGGATTTGTTTGGATGCCAGAAAAGTACAGAAGACTTTGCAATCTTCTAAAGGATATATATTAGATATATCCACTGCTTTCACTATTGTTTATTGTCTGCCTGGAAGTGTTGAGTGCCAGGATTTGTCCGTGGTTACAAATCATTCACCAGAATCAGCTGGATCTGCCTAACAACATAACCGCTCATGAGAGATGATGAAGGTGGTGCTTTGTTGATGTCAGAAAAACAGAAAAAATGTTTATAAGGCCCAGTTAGTCCTTCCTGTTGTTCTTGCATCTACCATATAGGTTAATGTACAGTACATGAAGGCTGGCTTGAGGAAGTTAGGCTAGATTGGGGTGAACACTGAAAATCAGTGACTCCAGGTGTCAAAACATCAGCATCACAGTCTTGCACTGCTATGAGCACTGCAACTCACACAATCCTCACTGTAAATATGATTGTTTGGTACCTTAATCCAGTAATACTATTAATCCAGGGAGCAATATGCTATCCTTGTTACGGGGACACAATGCCACTGCATCTACCAAGTCACAAAGCCTGACCATACTGTTTGCCAGTTTTATGGCCTGTCAGTAAAAGTACAACAACTTCATATGTAGGATAGACTTGAGCTGTATCATGACCAGACTAAGACCCTGTCTCTGAATATATGTGATTCTGATAGCAACAAAAAATCACATTTAAATACAAAAGTGAGATGGGATATTCCTGAACCTGAGAAAATCTAGACTTACTTCATTTCGGGCTTTGGCATTGCAGGAAGCCCTTATCAGAAGAGAAAATAACATGATCCTGGGACTTAGAGACAGCCTGCATGATGAAAGGTGGCAACATGTCATATTTAATTAAGTCCTCTGAATGTCTACCATGGAACATGACCAGATGTATGATAGTGAATCCTTGATTAAAATGCGTATGTAACGTAGATGCTTATGTATTTGCAAAGCATGATTCTACAAGAGTGCCAAGCAATCGTTTACTTTCATCCTGCACTTAATTACGTCATATCACATCATGCTTCACCACTTAAAGACTTAATTCAGCAGTGATTTGAGTTTACAAACAAACAGAAGGACATCTGTCTTCACGAGCTATTACAGTGATATCTCATGTAGTAAAGACTCATGTTGCATAACTAGTTTCTGTTAACAGAGCAGAAGACACACAACATCTGTGTTTGTGCCAGGAAATTGTAGATATACAATCTATGATACTATGAACTTTGGATATTATAGTGAAAGGGGATGTTCTAGGATTGCACAATCAAGTCTGATGATATTGTGTATCCGTAAATGTGGTCCATATCCACAGAGCTGATTTAATCAATGTTGACATGTGTGAGTGAGGATAGTTTTATGTTGCATAACCAGTAGTTCAGCAGTGTCAAAATTTGGTCATCAAGAGATATTGTTACAAATTGTACCTATGTGGGAAACTGAACTCTGATCTGAGGCATGAAGGGCAGTGCTTTGACTGCTGTGTTACCCTACTTCCCTTAATAGATATGATGATAACATCCCCATGATAAGCCTAGGACAAGAACCGAGGTCTTCAGCAACTCACTGACTTGGTAGACACAAACACTGTATCCCAGTTACGTAGATTGATACTTATTTTGTTGATCACTGTATTGTCCTGTAAAGATGTACTGTCCCCAAATAGCTGGAATATTACTGCATGTGGTGTTAAACAACACAAACTAAAAGCCAAAGACATTAAGAACTGTCGTTTCCCTTTCAAAATGACCTACGTCATGCTATTCCCATGGCAGGTGATTATTACCTCTATTTGGCCAGTTATTAAAGTGACCTCATGAATTCATGATTGTTTCTGCAAATTAATTACGAGGCTGATAATCGTCCTGGTCATAGCTTTAATGGTGAGTCAGTCAGGTTCCCGGATATATAGTTATGTTTTTGTGCAGACCTAATATCCTATTTCTTCTGACATTTAGTTGTACAGGGATCTCGGTGCACCCACTCATGTATGTGACATACATCTTGCTCTAAGAATAAGTGAGTCATCACTAATGGTCAAATGTATTTTGAGTTGTGAGTACATTATGGGATTGGCAACCAGACTGCCCAAAATAAAACATATATAATATCACATATCTCTGTTTCTTGTAGACTTACAATGCTAAGGTAGACATGTCGTATAGTAGTCTTAATAATAATTTAGAATGATAGTGTGATTTGATAACAGAGTATTATTTTAAGGAGTTAGTTGAAAAGAGAACCATTATTATAATTTAGAATGATAGTGTGATTCGATTACTGAGTAGTGTCTTTTTTAAAAGTTAGTTGAAAAAAAATATTGTGATTTCAGACAGATGGTTTGTGTTTTTGAAAGAAAATAAACAAAATAAAACTTTATGCATGTGTCTGTGATTTAGAGTTGCAAGTTGATACAGTTTTGACATGTTCTTTAGTTTCTGATCACCAGTGTTATTAAGAATGCCAGTGCCAGAGAAAAAGCACCCTGAGTTATTTGTCAAAACATGTTCCAAAGGGGGTAAGAGACACGTGTATAGTGATAAACTCAAAGCATATGGATAACTGAAAAGCTGTGTTGACCCGAGGTGTTCATGTTGCTCACCTCGGAGCAACCGCCACTTCATTTCCCTTTTAACATAAGTGTTTGTTGTCTGTAGCCACATCCATCAGTACATCAGCCATGATTAGTATTGGAATCTGTAAATGACTGACTCTGACCAGACAATACAATGAGTAAACCTACAAGCAGGTCTGTCCAACAGCCAGGAATCTTCTACAACTTCTGTTTCATTTCACACTGTACTTGAATACATGGCTCCAAGCTTCCCAGTCAATTATTGGTAGACCCTATGGTCATTTTTATGACATGATTCCCAGCTCAGCCACAGACTGATGTGTAATGACTTGCTTTGATGACGGCTTCAGCTTACAATAATCAGAAATTATGGCGTGGGAATGAAATTATGATACTAATTGCATTGGTGGTGCAGTCTGTTTATGTAAGCAAGGTTGGAGTCCATTGCCTGGTGACAGTATTATAAGCTTGTGCGTCCATGAATCACTGTCAGATACTTTTGATATCAAGTGTTTGTGAGAACCTTTGGTGGCATCTGTCACAAACACATGCCAAGGCAATTCAATTGTCCATATGAAGGAAAACCATATAAACCTAGAGATTGGGAAAGAGAACCATTTTCAGGATCATATTAGTCATTTTCTGAATTTAGAATGGGCCATAGCCCTTGTATCAATAGGAAACATCAAAATTTGATCAGCCATTTTGCATTCTAATGTGGAAAATGGCACATGGCCCCTACCTATCATAATCCCTGTGAACATACGATGTAAGCTAGAATTGAATTGGACCCATGAAGATCTGGGATAGAATTGATCTTCAGTAACCCATGTCAATTGTGAAAGTGAACAAACTCACTGACTTGCTTGACATGTCATTGTATCCCAGTTCAGTAGATCAGCACGCATACTGTTGAACACTGGATTATTCAGAGACTTGAACATTTACAGACTGCAGCCATATGGCTGAAAAGAGTGTGGCATAAAACTGAACTCACTCACGAGAATGGAATTGTATCAAATGTACTTTTTGACACTTATGTGTCAAATTTAGAAATCTCTGCTGTTAATCTCATTGAAATCTTTACATTGAAATCTGTAACCTTGATGTAACAGCTTCTGAGTATAAGATTTGTAAGATGCTGTCTGAAATCTTAATAAAAAGAATGTGCTTTTCTGCATGAAAAAATGTGAAATTTAAACACCAAAGCCTGGAGCTGATGGCACATTGCTTCATATGAAAGGAAAGATGGCAGTTGCAGATGAAGCCATCCCTCTTGTCATTTAGTCACCAGGCTTTTACTGTAAGTTGAGTTCATCTCTCTTAAGACATCTTGGAAGAATTATCTTTCAAAAAATGACTTTGTTGCAGCTTAGTGCTTCGTTTGTTGGTTGAAAGATTGCCTGTTACTCTTTTTATGAGTCTTTGAGCGATACTGGTTTCCTCAAAGAGGACATTTATTTGAATTCTGAGAATTAACAAAGTAGTGTATTAGACCCACACTAATGATGATGACAGGGTAGCTGTCTTTATACGTGACATTATTCTTTTATAGCTTATGTCTGTTTTTTGTAATTGATGTCTGAAAAAGTCAGTCATGAAACATATGGACACTTTCCTCGTTGAAGAAAGGGAAGAGCAGACAAATGGGGATGAAGTTATTTTTGAGAAAAGCAACAGACTGTCCCTTAGCAACTGGTCTGCCATTTACTCAGTGATAGCCAGGAAGAAATTCAACTGTCCTTGATTGATATGGTAAAGTTGATTCCAGAGCTATTTTCATAAAATTAGTATTGTATTACAGGATATTTCTGCACATAAGGAACGGCAATCAGTAACATGAGTTCGAATAAAGTTACTTAAGACCAGCTTCAGATAAAATCAAGAGCCATTATGCTATGTATGGTGCACAGGGGAACTCCATGTGGTAAAGGTCTTGGTAATAATATACTGCAGAGATGGGCTGGAGCGGATATACAGATGGAGTGAGGACACAGATAGCAAAACTGTTTAAGGGATGTCCCTGAGGTTCCGACTAACTGTTTTTTCATCTGCTAGACACACATCAACATTGGCACCTGGGAACAATAGCAAGAGAAGATACACTAGAATTGATGGTTTCAATCATTTCAACACATCCATAAAATTCCGAAGGTACCCTGTAACATTGCTTCTGCCTATTCATTGATTCATTTTAGTTTGGGGCATGGCATGCTTCATAAAGAAACTGTAAATGTCAAGTTGTTATCTTCAACATTGGGAATATGCTTGAAAATATATGTAACAAATCTTTGCCTTTAGAATAAAGAAGAATTACAATGTATCAACAATACCATCCCTTTCACCTGGTGAAGGAGGAAGAATTAGCTCTGAAACGTCATGTAAATAATAAAAAGAAGCTGTTATCCATAAAACATGTCATGTATTCATCAAGCATTTCAGCTTTAAGAAGCATAAATATCTTTTTGAAAAAAATAATTCTTTATTGCACATTTAAAAATGGTTCATATTTTGTTACTTGCACAATGTGCAACTTACTGGTGGTCTAACTTCAGTCTAAGTAAACTTAGTCTCAGTGTATTTCATTACACTCCACCACTGAGTCTAACAAAAGCTAGTAGAAGGTCGTGTCAGGTAACCTTTGAGCGACCAATGACCGTCCAATCAAACATGAAACGGTAAAATAGATTTAACCAATCAGACAACGGCTACTATTTAGGGATCAGAGGGACTTTCAAAATATTCAGGTCACTGACCCAGATCTCCCCACAAACAAAAGTCCGCACATGACACAGTTATTTGACCTGCAGTATATACGCTTTGGGGTTTCTGTTGACATGGTTACCATTAGCTAATATTTTCACAAGAATATTGCCAAAAACACTATCTTCAGCAACTGTTTACTCACCGTTGTCATGGTTGTACATACACCCTGTGCATCACCGAGCGAGGGTATGCTAAATAGCTTACGGAATCATTCAGATACAAACCTTTTCGATATAAAATGTTCAAAAGGTATGTGTGAATGTCCTTTTTCGCAATTTGGTAAGCTGTGTTCTGTGTTCTGATTGGTCAGTCTCAAAGGTTACCTGACGCGACCTCCCATAAGGTTTTGTTAGGCTCAGTAGTGGAGTGTAACGAAAAGTACTGAGGATAAGTTTACTTAGACTGAGTCTAACTTGCTCCTTGTGCAAGTCAGTATTTAGTACTAAATTAACGATAAGCATGATTATGTTCCTTAACTTCCAAAGGTTAAATATTCGTGGCACCGAAACCCTGGTATTTATAGATGTCTCTTGTAAAGCCCAATGACAGAGCTTATAAACAGGGATCAGTTGTGTTCCTATGGTTTCAATGGTACTACATCTCAGAAATGTGTTCATGTGCACTGAAACCTGTGACCTTTTAACAAACTATGTCATTTAAGTGATAACTGAAAGATTTATGCTAAACCTCCTGTCAACTTTGATTATTCAAACTGTGAATGAAAACAACCCATCAGGTGATAAAACTACAGATGATTGATTGAAACATAAACTAGAGACAAATCCAGCTACAAATAATGCTAAAAGCATCAAGACAAACAAATTTTTAAGACCCATGAATTCCAGGTTGGAATAGGTCTTCAGCAACCCATGCTTCCCACAAGAAACCACTTTGCTTGTTTTAAGAGGCAATTATCGGGATGGGGTGGTAAGACACAGTCATTGGTCAATGTTTGCCCAGATCGATACTCCTGCTGTTAATCAATGGATTGCCTGGTCCAGACTCAATTATTTACAGACTGCTGGAACATTGCTGAGTGCAGTGTAAAACTAAAAACACTCACTCACTCACTCACTCACTCACTCACTCACTCACTCACTCACTCACTCACAAATTTTTAGAAGAAAGAAAAACCCCAGGGATTGGTTACAGTTTGTTGACATTGAAAACATCTGGATAATTCAGTAACATATTTCTTTCATTACATATTGTAGTACATGCAGTACAGCTAGAATTTGGCAGATTGTAACTAGATTTTTGTCTTAG
Source organism: Haliotis asinina (assembly GCF_037392515.1). Lineage (NCBI taxonomy): Eukaryota > Metazoa > Mollusca > Gastropoda > Lepetellida > Haliotidae > Haliotis > Haliotis asinina. Next base: position 62,874,766 of record NC_090282.1, on the reverse strand, counting down.
GTTGCACCTTGTGCAAGTAAAACATCTCTCATGTTTAAAGCACTGTTAGGAGAGAAGAATGTGTTAATCTTAAAGAACATATAAGGTTTCTTCAGAAATATAACACTATGCTTGACTGAAATTGTCAGGATGCAGTATTTGAATGATGATCATATTTGCTGTCATCTCACAAATGTTCTGTAGAATTCCCACTGGTTAATATTTGCCCATATCAACTGGGTCACTGGTGTATCTGCTATATCTCCCAACTTCCTCCTTATTGGAACCATGAGGAAGTGCCTACTGCTGCCAACATTGCTAGAATGTCAGGGGTGAAGGTCATGATGTCTAAATATCATCTGGAGGGGACATGGAAAAAGGAAGTTAATGAATAAATATGGGGTAATCAGATAACCTTAAAATCCTAATTAGCTAGATAAAAAGAATATGTATATATGATCTTGTTGTGGAGAAAATAATTATTGTGTCAGGTTATGCAGACCCCATATAACTTTTTTACATATACATAACTGAACTGTTATGTCTCAAGGAGTCTTTGAATAGTATTTTAAAATTTGAGGAAAAATTGCTATAACAAGTTCTTCATTTTGTGAGTGACAGATTCCTGCTAGACAAGGTACATTATCAGTTACACAGTGTTTTGAAAGGGTGTATGAGACTGTAAGACCCATGTAAATTCAGTATTTCCAAGGTGTAATTTCTGAGTACCAATTTATTAACCTTAAGATCTTTCAATTTAGCTTATCTTAACAACAACATTCAACATTCAGCACAATGAGATGCAAAAAGTTTTGCCATGAGAATTTCGGAATGGCCATAAAGGGAGATAACTCGGGATGGCTGAGCTTAGGATCACATTTGAGGTTTTGTTAAACAACAAGTGAAATACAGAAACATTTTATTTTATTGATACATTTATTGACACATACAAACAATTTTATTACTCTGTTTATGCTCATAATTGTATACATGAACTCTAAAATTTTGAAGCGATCAGACGTTGAGCAACCACATTCCATCTAAGGTGAAGGTCTTTTGTACAACCCATGTAGGTCACGTGACAGATTTGACAGAGTGCATGGTTTGTACAACCTGGCAAACCCCCTTCATGGTTTCATATGCTTTGGCTATTGACCAATCAGAATTCAACAAATTTATCTTAAAGGTGATAAGTACAAGAATCTGTGCCAAAACGTGACACTCAAGAAGTAGATGTCTAAAGACATTACATAGAAATGGGATTATTATTGGATGTATGAATTCAAGAGAAATGGTGATATATGGATGAAATATACACAGAAAATTGTGTTTTGTAAAGTTTGAGACCTAGTCACATGTGTTGAGAATATTAATTTGATACAAACAAATCTTTCTTACAATATATACTCAAATGAAAATTGTTATTTCATGAAAGATTAAAGTTGTTGAATTATTTTTCAGGTTGCTGATGTGCAATGCAATTCGATCAGGACGAGTTGTGATGACCATCCGGCGACGCAGAAAGAGGCCTGCACCTCCTCCTCCACTGCCCATTAGACACACACCTTCTCTCCAGGACATGCCCTCGAAGCCAACAGGTGTCACTGGCCCTTACTCCCATGGAATCTCCCAGTCTTTCACCTGCCTACCGACAGAGTGCAATAGTGACAATGGTGGATATGCTAACGGTGGAATACTCCTTAACAGCAATCTGTGTACATCAAACAATGAACTAAGCATCTCCAGCGATGATGTCTTTGCTGATTCTTCAACACCAGATGATAAAATAATTTATGTGAATTTACCTCAAAGTAGATATATGAATGGAAGACTGAACCACAACATTCGGAGACCTGCTGCATCTGTTAATGATGTTGATTGTTATGATGACTGTGGACAGAGAACTCAGAGCACATCGGCTGTGGAGGATGTGGTTAATTGGTCTGCTGATCCAAGGGCAAAAGGACATGTGACCAATGGCCATGACATCATGGACCTTCAGCGCCAAAGTTCCACATCTACCCTGGTGCCAGATAGTAGTATGTATGGTGGCAGCACTGATTCTCTGGCCATGCCACAGTACCAGCAACGCCAACATAATGGCAATGTGACACCAATAAGACGATTGGTGGAACGTAACCTTCTGAAGAACTCAGGACTTTACAACAGATCTGATTGTGCATCCCCATCCTCAGGGAGCCTCTGTAGCTGTAACTCTGAAGGTGGAAGTAACAAGTCTTCTCCCTCATCAGTTGGCAAGGTGAGCATCACTATTCACTTCTGTAATACTGTTCTGTTACTGAGAAGCATTGCTGGTATGTCATACAGACCCTGAAACTAATATGTCCTAAAAAGGCCATGTAAGTCTAGATTATAAGGCAATAGATCTGAAAGTGGAGAAAGTCTCTGGGATCCTTTCCACTTTATTTTACGATTATTATTCATGAACATTTTTTTTTCAGAGACTATAGATGTTGATTAGTCTTTGGCATCAGAGTCATGTTGAATTGTAAGTTATGTGCTTGCTTCAGTAACAGAACATGATTATCATTTCCCATGTTATAAGCACAGGCAGATCTAGAGGTGACCCCACTTTTTTCCTATAGGTTTATTTAATGACTATTGAAACTCTGGTAAAAATGAAATGTGCTTATTATGTGTGTGTGTGCGTGCACGCACGCACACGCACACACACACACAGAGAGAAAGCGAGAGAGAGAGAGAGAGAAAGAGAGAGCGAGCTGTATCCCCCCCTGGTTATAAGTTTGTTGTGGATGGAAAAAATGGCTTTCATGATTGTTTTGATGACTGACCATTTAATCTTCACGGCTACCTTAGGGACAGTTTATCACTCAAGGAACATTTTTAAGTCAACAATAATAATTTGTGTATGTAGTTTATCACTTTAATATGCCCAGATCACAAGCAGTCTATTGACGTGTTAGATCAAAAGCAGTCTATTAATATGTTCAGATCAAAAGCAGTCTATTAACATGTTAGATCACAAGCAGTCTATTATTATGGTAAATCACAAGCAGTCAGTTGACATGTAAATACAGGACGTCAGGAAGCAGCACATGCATATTGTTTTATTGCTTGCACCACCTTGTACATCAGCACCATTCAACTGCAACAGATTAGGGCGTTTTCAACCCTTGAGTTTATCTTGTAGAAAAGCCTGTAAAAAGCACCTTGATGAATTGAGTGCTGGCTGATGCCTGACATGCCATTCTTGGAACAAGATTATATGGGACTGGTGGTGTGGTACCTGGGTTACTTCAAGCGGCAGAAACATGTCAGAATTCTAAAAAAAAAATTATTCCTGGATGTCAACTGCCATTAGTGTAGCCAAACAACCACTGTTGGAATCAGGGATGTCCAGAAAGACTGTCCGAGTTACTGTCCAGACTGGGCTATCCATGGTGAGGCTGAATAAGGCTGTGCACAGATACATGCTCAGGCATGAATCACAGGCAAGAAGAGCTATCTGTGTCATCTTGACACTCTGAACAATGTATGTCCTGAGAGAAATTTGAAAAAATACATTTGGCGAAGCTGTAATCATGTTCAAGCAAGTTAAAATATTTTTTGTCCTTTTGAACATGTCAAGCCCGATGATTGATACCTTACAAAAGCAGATGTTGTAAAAGACAAAGTGTACATGGTAAAGAGTTTAACTAAAAAAAAATATGCATTTTCTGCACCTAGGGAATGATTTAGATTTTAGAAAGGCAGAATGATTTCCTTAGTTGCCTTTAATTGAAAGAAAGTGATTATGAAGACTATAAAATTAACTCTAGTTGTCATGGTAACAGTGAAAATTCAGGTATTCACCATGTATGCCATATTGTATAGAACCAGTATGGTATTTGTGAGTGAGTGAGTGAGTGAGTAAGTTTTATGCTGCTTTTAGCAATAGTCTGACAATGTCATAGTAGGGGACACCAGAAATGAGCTTCAACATTGTACCCATTTGAGGAATCAAATCAGTCGCTGAAAGTATACCTGATTTTAGTTCATCCGACCAAATAAGGTAATGTTGTGATCACTTTAGCATACTGGTTGTCTCATTATCAGAGGATCAGTCACTGAAAGTATATCTGATTTAGCTCACCTGACCAAATAAGGTAATGTTTATCATCACTTTAACATTTGGTTGTTTCCTTATTAGGGGATTCCTGTAGTAATCCAATGAGATTCAGGCGTTGTTATTAGGCCCACTTCTGACTAGATGTGAAACCTTGGTGTCAATTTTGTGTGCAGACTTTTCAATAAAATCCACTGGTATATGACCAGATGCACCTATTTGCAAGTGCTGCAACATTAGTAGTCTTGGACAAAGTACCTTAGCTATGTCTCCCAGTCCATCCACTGGTGAAGGGGTACCTTGTAAGGATGGTAAAACTGCCATAATTTGGTTTGTCTTGCAAATGCAAGAGTTTTGCGCTCCCAAGGGAGCTGAGATTGATAATACGACTGACGTCCTGTGATCAATCTAAAAAATACCAGCGCTTTGAGCATGTTCTAGTAACATAGATAAGTGCGCCGTATAAATATCCTGTAATAGTAACAATAATAATGATGATTTGATGACCCACATAACTAAAATCTTCAAATTTCAAATGGACAGATATTACAGATAACAATGTAAATGAATGGCACATGAAGGAATAAGATTTGCTTATATTACCTTAGCACCTTAGAGAGATTATTTTGTGTGTTCCTGGTGTAATACAATTCAAAAAGCTGAAAATACTGAAATTTACATTTTTGCTGTTTCCCAAATGTATGTTGTGATGATTTTTGGCAATATAGTGAGCTACAAGCTTCTTTAATCTGATTGCCATGTTCACCCTGCTCTGTATAAACTTGAGAAAACACAATGTGATAATCTAAAAATACACATGACCTTCCTAAAATAGATAGATTTGTAAACACTTTTTATTGAAATTACACAGTTTCAAGCATAAGCATTTTCATGTTTACTTGAGACCTCCTGGTCAGCCATATACAGTGTAGCTGAATAACTGTTTATAACATATTAAATTTTAAACTTCATCCAAGAACTTTCCATTTCCCACCAAATTCAAAGGTGTAAGGCAACATGGAAATGAGTTTCTATTCAGAAGGTAAGGCATTTGTGGTGAGTAAATTGGTTGGCTGTTAATATGTTTCTACAACAAAAACCAGAACTATGTAAGCTACATCACCATGATCACTATATCCTGCAGCCTGTCATGGAGACACTATATATACTCAGTACAGCCCATTCAGGTGTAGAACAAGTCTAGATTACCACAGTCTCCGTGCTTCTTCTACAGTTTATGTAGTTTATTTTGGAAAATTCTTTTTCCGTTAGATTTGTTCATTTTCGGAGACGGATATTAGTCTAATTGTCCTGGTCGTAAACAAGTGTTCACATGACATATGGGGGTCTGGACACATGGGGAATGCCCATGCTCATTTGAGACAAGATTTTTGTAGGTTCTGCATTATGAACATTACTTCCTGAGTATGTAACCTTCAGCACATTCTTACCAAAGGCAGGCCCAGGAATTCCCAAAGGGAATGAAAACAATGATGTATATATTGCTCTTCTGTTAAATTCTTTAACATTCTTTCTAGAGACTTATTTATACTAATGCAATAATGCATACTGCCCTGAGTAGATTCGGCATTGATATACTTGTGTTAGGAGTTTTTGACAATGTAAGACAAAAACGTAATTTTAATCTTTAGTATCATTTTAAGTTTTGATTTTGCTAACCATGAGTGATAAAGATATATTCATAGCGTTGATGACATCATATTGGCGAAACTATAACCGCTTGCCACATTCTAGTATTTTGTATGTGTTTTTGACAATGAGCCATACTTTTTCATCCGCACTGTGAGAGAGTGTCTTGATCACGTTGCTTCCTGTTTTATACATAACCTGACACTAGCAGATGACTGATCTTGCTGAATTTCGCTATTTTTTGTTATACAGGCAGTTGATTTTGCATCTTAAGTGGTTTTAACAATCCAGGATAAATAATATTGGTGTTTATTTGCTCTTTTCATAACTTAACTTCCGGATTTCAATTGTCAATAAAACGACTCCTGACAAGAACTGGGCATCTGCCCTTCCGATGAAACTGATCGGAGTGATCACACTCATACTTTCCCAATAAAGCGTTAGCAATGCAGTCGTTGAAATCACCAGAACGTCAAATTCAGCTTGCTTTGGGATATAGTTGGTTTCTTTATTGGTTATTCCATACATAATTCCTGCTTGTGGCCCAGATGTTTGGGTAGCTTTACATCAATGGGAGGACAGAAGAAAACTGCCAGCTTCAAATGCAGTTTCAGACTTTTACTTTGTATCTGGTACTGTGTCGAAAGAATCTGGTACTGTGTTGCCTGTATCTGGTACCATATTGTCCATATCTGGTACTGTGTTGTCTACCGTGCATAAAGCTTGGTTACCATGCATACGTATTGTATGCGTATTTTCGTGATGTGCATATTTCATGTGTGCAGTGTCCAATTCCATGTGTACGTGTATAAAGGCTATGTGATGCGTCAAATCGAGTACTTCTTTCCTCTGTGTTCAATGAAAACCACATTACACTGGGAAGACCCACTCGGAATCCCTACTTATAGCCTTCGTATAGCCGCATGAAGCATATTCGGACACCTTTTGAGCATCAGCAAATTCACGCATTACACACAATTATCACACATGACGTTTTGCGTGTGCATGGAAACCGCTATTGATATTTTAGTATAAAGTGTTGTATATACATTACACAGTACTCACAATGCATTAGGCATCATGCACCGCACACATAAGAGGATACATCCGTGACAAAAACTCACATTCCTATGTTGAAAGATGTTATGAGGATTTACTGGATTGTTGTTCAGTCAGAAAAATATCCATGTAAAAAAAATGTATTTGGATGCAAGTAATTCAAAATTAAGTATTTTATCATGATTTATGGTGCATAATTTTCACAAATATGCAGCTTTATCTGAAGTTGTCACTGTGACTGGGAAGCACCCAGTTTAATTTCCCTTTACATGTATTTTCGTGAGCATACACCTGATGCCTAATTCCAGTTGCTGGGTAAAGAACGTAGCAATACAATTAAGCTTAAATGCTTACCCCATCACGTGTGAAATAACTCTCTGTGCTCTCAATTAACAGGCCTGGGATCACCTAATGGGCTTCTATCATGGTTATGCATCATTGATTAAGTGTGTAATTCAGTCCTGCCTTGGAGACTGAATTAACATGTGATAACAACAACCGCATCTCCTTATTAACAGGGGGATATATGTCAGTTAACACATGAGATATCAGAGGATGGTTATAAGACCAGGAGCTAAATGCATCATTTATTGTGTGTACTTATTTGATTGTTGCTAACATGGAAATATCCTGTTTCTTTGATATGCTATTGTACTTAATGACTTTCTCTACATCATTCGTCAAACAAATTACCTTTATCGTCATACAGCACCACTGATTAAATGCAGTGAAATCCCATTAACTTCCAGTCTGTTAACCTTGATATTAATTATATGCTCCAAGCAGAAACATTATTGGCACAGGGTATGTGTAATGCTTGAACATTTCTTCAAACCATGGTCTAGTATCTATGCAATGCTCTTGTACCCTGCACTAATACTGCCTCTCTTCATGTCTGATAATGTTTTAATACTGGCTCTCTGCTTGTCGCAGACTATGTTTCCATACTGGCTCTCTGTTTGTCTCAGTCAGTCTGTGTTTTAATACTGGCCTTCTGCTTGTCTCAGACAGCGTTTTCATACTGGCACTCTGCGTGCCTAGACTATATTTTCATACTGGCATTCTGATTCTCTCAGACTGTGTTTTCACACTGGCATGCTTCTTGTCTAAGACTATGTCCTAATATTGCCTTTCTGCATGTCTCGCATAAAAATATACCTGATACAATGGTATGAAGCAAGGTTCTCTGTGCATGAGAAACCCATAATGATACAAAGGGTAATTAAGTCAGCAGCTTATTCAAGTTTGGAAAACATCCACTCAGTTTAACAAAAAAGACTATAAATACAGTGTTCCCAGAAATTATTGAGAAAATCTTTGTTTTTTTTCTAATGATGCTAAGATTGGAAAAAGGGCTTTCACCATGCACTAAGCATACTAAATAAGGGAGACAACTCTCAAAGGCTTAGAAGGCAGCTCATTACATCAAGAGTTATCTCCCTTGTCTGAGCAGACGGCTTCCTGTGTTGACATGGCAGAATTTACAGCAAGAGAGAAAAGAAAGCTCATTCTAGATGATTTTGAAAGGGGTGAGGCTGATGCTAAAGTGTTAGCTTGTAGACATGGTATTCCTCTGTCTACAGTATACAGAACTTTGAAGAATATTCAAACAGGAACCGGGATAGAGCACAAAGCAGGGGCAGGTCGGCTTAGGAAATTCAGTGTTGTGGATCGCCGAAGACTTGGGCAGATTGTGAGTAGGGGCAAATTGAAAAGTGTTGAGAACATCAGAAATGAAATGATTAGCAGAGGAAGTCTTCAGGTATGCAATGAAACAGTTAGGTAGGAATTACAGAGACTTAATTGGGTGAAAAAACGTGGAATTCCCTCGCCGTTGATGAAAGATGCACAAAAGGAAAAACGTTTAAACTGGTGTCGGGCTCATGAAAATCAAGATTGGGATAATGTTTTCTTTTCGGATGAAAGTTCTGTTTGGCTTTTCCCTAATTGTGTGAAAATTTGGACCAAAGATACTGTCAAACCTATCTACCAGTGACCAAAACATAGCCCGAAGTTTCACATGTCGGTGGCATATCGGCTCGCAGAGTGACGCCATTGTGTGTTTTCACAGGAAACTTGACAAAAGAAAGATACGTTGACATTCTAAATGGTCACCTTCTTCCGACAGCACAAACATTGTATGAAGATGATTGGATTTTCCAGCATGATAATGACCCAAAACACACTGCGCGCTACACAAAACAGTGGTTGTCGGGCGAAAATGTTCAAGTTTTAGACTGGCCCAGTTACAGCCCAGACCTAAACCCAATTGAGAATGTGTGGGGAGTCATGAAGGACAGAATAAACCAAAAGGGACTGAGAAATATTGAAGATATGAAGGCCGAGGTGGTCCAATATTGGGATACCCTGTCACACGATTACCTGCAAACTTTGATGGGTAGTGTGCCTAGGTGTATTCAGGCATACATTGCTGAGTGAGGAGGTCTAACAAAGTATTAAAACAAGACTGAGACTGTAAAAGGATGATGTTTTAACATGTTTATGTAAGTAAAACGCCAGAAGTTAATAAACGTAATGAGTTACATGATGCAACATGATTCTCAATAATTTCTGGGAATACTATATGTTAAACAAACAATACACATACATGTATGTTGTAGATGATACATGTGTTGTAGGGATGCTATGACATCAGCCATGTTAAGTATACCTGGCAACACCCTGTTCAGGATGTGCACGTGATTATGGTCATGCAGTACAATGTGTGAATATTCTAATGTTGATATGTAGTATATTCATGACATTTCATGACTATTAATATCTACCTGACAAATAAGCATTTTATCATGAATATGAAAATATAGACCATATGTGCATCTGAAATGTTTTATGAAACATGCTACAGAATGGTAATGTTCTTCCAAATAACAACAGTGCAGCTGTTGGCTAAAATGACACTGAGGAATCCATGGAACTTACCAAACCTATGACAGAATTATATATGTATGAATCCACAGGTATATCTTCTCCTTCTCAAGGTTTATATCAGGAACATGAAAACGTTGAACATCGGATGTATATGTATAAGGTTTTGTGAAACATGGTACAGAATATATATTGACATTATTTTGAAATAACATTACAGGGGGGAATAGTTACAGTGAAGCTATTGGGTACAACGGGTGTCCCAAAAGTGGTCGGCCTCACTAATTCTTGATGTCCAGTGTTAGAAAAGCTTCCACTTAATATGAAGGAATCATTAGCACAGGCATATCGAGAATTTCACATGTGTGGTTAATGTGGTAAACGAGATATTTGTCATTGGGATGCAATATTTCTTTAAGCATTGCAAGAAGTGAAAAACAATCTGTCATTTGGTATCTCTTGGATGATGGCAAGCGTTCAGTATAGTATGGATTGCATGATTTATAATTAGACAAGGCTGTTTTTAAAGGACATCCCCATTTTAATCTTTCAAAAACATTTCGTCCAGACATTCATGTTGGCACTGTTTACAACATACTGAGAGCTGACACTTCTGTGACCATTCAGTATTTCATTTGAACCCTTGGCATGATGCATGAATAAGTGATCATGAAAACATTAGAATAAGTAATGTCCTTTTGATTACGTTATCTGAAAGTAGGGTTGGGTAGTGTCTCCAAAACAAACTCTGTCGGTAAACATCATGGGGGGAAGTCACTTTAGCAAGCGATCCAAGTTTTAAATTGCATTTTTATGCTCTTTAATATTTACTTTTGATTCTAGAGGACTTCTGCGTATCTCAAACACACAAATTGTTTCTCTTTTATTTTATTTCCTGAAGTTATTGATGTATTTATTGCTGATTTTGTGGTTTTTGGAGGTGCCAATATAAAATGTCAAACAAAACAGTGATCATGAGGCTGGAACATGGGAAAAGCAATATGCTTAGCTTGACAGATAATATATAGGAAAATATAACATAAAAACAGTTGCATTTTTATGATTGTCCAAGTGAGGCCAACCACTTTTGGGACACCCCTCATATAATCAGTGGGACAACAACATAAATGATATCCACAGGTATTTCTTCTCTCTTACACCAGAGGCTGTGGGGTAGCCTAATGATTAAAGTGTTTGCTAGTCACACCAAAGATCCAGTTTCAATTCCCCTCATGGGTATTATGTGTGAAGCCTATTTCTGGTGTTCCCTGCCAGGATTTTTCCATATTATTACTAGAAGCGCCATAAAACCACTCGCTCACTCTTTCCTACCTCTTGTTTTACATATCCTAACATTCACTGAGCACAACAGCTGCTGTGTACAATACAGTATGTAGACAGCTTCATTTGAGCTTCTCAGCTGTTTACTGAAAAGGTGCTGACTAACATGCCTAGATTACAGAAGGGACATGAGGCTTTATAATGGACCTACATGCTAATATTGATGCTGAAAGTTATCAAAACCTTGATGGTGATGAGAGTGACATTGCCATGTTTCTCTCGATGATAAAGTGAGTGAGTGAGTGGATATATACTTCAGCATCATCGGTTTGTAAGCTATAGATCCACAAACACAATTTTACAAAAGGCATGTATGCGAATGCTGAAAAAAACACCAAAACCTGGCAAGTGTGGTGGAAGGGTTCTTTAATATGATGATAAAGTAAAAAAAATTTTTTGTTGTAAAGTATCAAGTTTCTCTTTTCTTTGTGTGATATGTCAAAACCTGCTTAGGAATATATTAATAACATGGTTTCTTATGACATATGTTATATTTGACTTTACACTTTCTATTTTTGTGGTTGAGTGGGTTAGGCCACTAATTGTATGTGCTGTCATTTAGGCACCTTACTCTGCGAGTGTGGGTTCAAATCCCAGAAGGGACTCAACCCCCAACATATTAGAATCTGTCCTTTTACTAAGAAAGTGTAATATTCCCAAAGCATAGTGTGTATTCTCTCAAGGCCAGTTACAAATTACATGACAACTTGCAGTTTCTCTGCTTTGAAGGATTGTTACTTCTCTGATTACACTTGAAGAATGAGGTGTTCTGGGCTCCTTCAAAAATAGAATGAAAGGTATTGCATACATAACCATATTCATATTTTACATAGTGCAGAGATTTCAGATTCATTATGTGTGACACCTGCAGATACTCTATGCAGAAGTGCACATGTTCTGTTTGTCGAACTTCTCAGACATGTTTGATCAGGAACATCTGTAGAAAGAACAGTCAGCAAATATCACTGAGGATTCCATGTTTCAGCGTCGCCTCATCGCCAAGCTGCACCTCTTGAAGGATGCGAATGGTCTGGGTATCCACATAGCTGGAGGTAAAGGGTCCAAGAAGGGTGACATTGGCATCTTCGTAGCAGGGATCACAGAGTCAGGGGCTGCTCACAGGTGGGTACAAACAGTCTCACTGAAGAGAAGAGTAGTTACGGTGAGGCACTTTATGTTTAGAAAGTTACTTCCTTACGACAGACAGCAGTGGGGTAGCCATACGATTAAAGCATTCCCTCATCACTTTGAGAAACCAGGTTCAAATCGCCACAAATGTTATGATTAGTAAAGATGATTTCAGGTGTTCCCTGCTGTGGTGTTGCAGGAATATTTTGCTGAATATGGCATCTTACTCCCTTACACTAATGATGGCAATCATAAATGTATATGAGATGTATGTACTAGTGATGATCATAAATAATAATAATAAGTCCATTTGTATAGCTCTCTATATCCAATCAGCAAGTGGTTGCTCTAAGCACTGATCATGATGCAGAAAAATTTACAAAACTTCCTACTGACAGCATTTACATATGGTGACATGTTAATGTTGTGATGCAGATAGTGACAATGGTGATGTTTATGATGAGGATCATATTGTTTCTAATGTCTGTAAATCACAAATGATTATGATGCCATCAAAGTGTGCAAATGATCAAAGGTGGTAATGCTAAAACATAGTTTCTACCTTTTCTTGTCACAAAAGACTGACTGAACAGAGAACATTTTCACTTTAACATAGAGAATGTCTGTACTTGGCAATATGTCACTTTGCATCATCACTATTATTATCTCAAGTGTTTGAAAATATATTGCACACTGTAGAACATAATTACTTTAAACATTAGGCTGTCTTTGTAATAAAAGGCGACTATGCTTGTCATAAGAGGAGACTAACGGGATCGGGTGGTCAGGCTTGCTGACTTGGTTTGCACATGTCATCGGTTCCCAATTGCACAGATCGATGCTCATGTTGTTGATCGCTGGATTGTCTGGTGCAGACTCGATTATTTACAGACCGCCACCATATAGCTGTAATTTTGCTGAGTGCAGCGTAAAACTAAACTCACTCACTCACTCACTCACTCACTCACTCACTCACTGTCTTTGTAGGATGAATGCAGTCTTGGCTCATATAGCTGTAATTTTGCTGAGTGCAGCGTAAAACTAAACTCACTCACTCACTCACTCACTCACTGTCTTTGTAGGATGAATGCAGTCTTGGCTCTGAAATGCTCTGTCTCCTACAGTATGTTCATACTTTTCTGTAAGCCTGTTACATTGTGTTGACAACCCAGCCACAGGTCTTCGCAATATATGGTTTAAGGGATGGATGAATAAACATGATTCCAAGCTTGTGACATGTATGCTTATTACTAACGGATACCAGGTGTGCAAGTGAATTCTTGAAAATCTCTCAAGACTATAGACTGTGAAACTCTGTTAAACAGCATGGCACAGATCCTATTGAAATTGTTCTGATTGACAAGGTTTTTAAGCTGAAGAATCACAGGAGAATAGTCATAGCCAATATATTTGGTATAGACAGTTTCAGCAGCAACAATCCTGAAGATGGGAAATCCCAATTAACAGGGCTCACTTTATTCAGATGTGTTATTATCATTCACAGAGATGGCCGACTGAAACGTGGAGACGAGCTCCTTATGATCAATGGAGTGAGTCTTATTGGGATGACGCATCAGGAGGCTGTTGACTGTCTGCGAACAGCACCCAGACTGGTACAGCTGGTTGTGGCCTCCAAGGTAATTTGTCCTCATACTAGATGTCCGTGTCTGTAGGCGGCACTGTGCAACCTGTTGGTGTTTGTGTTAGTCTGTCTCACAGTCCTTGAACCATATTAATTTCCCTACAGTCTAGCCCTCCCTGCAGTGTTCAAGTGCTAAATGAAGCAAGTCTGTATTTCCCCAGGTTCTGAAATATCTGGTCTGCCTAGTTTAATAGATTTGTTTGTTACTATCCAGATTACCTATATTCAGAAACTATAAGCGTTAGTCTAGTGTCTGTGTCTGCAAGCAGCATTGGGCAACCTGTTGATGTATGTGTATGCAGGCAACACTGTACAACCTGTCAGTGTCTGCAACATTTTGCAACCTGTTGGCTTCATCAGTATCTGCAACATTCATACTTACTGTAGGTTAAAAATCGCAAGTCAGTGTCGATGACTACATCTCCCTTCAACACCTGTTACAGCTTTTCGTATTATTCAAAATGGATAGGATTGAGTATGTGATATCGAATTTATACACTAATGTCACAACAACCATAATATCTTGTCATTAGTTACATTTCCAATTTGTGATTGCCACTCAAAGATCTCGTTTCTTGTCTCAGAGAATATTGATATATGAGGTCTAAAATTCACTTGAGCCTGTGTATATTTGTAATTCAATTAAGTCAGTTAACACAGCTAGATTAATGGGAAACTGGAGCTAGCAGAGTGTAGATTTATGTGGAGACATGACTGTTATAGCATAGGTGTATAATGACAAATAGGCAACAGCTGTAAAGTAAGACATTTGAACTAGTTGATGTATGTTTCATGGTCCACCAACAGCATTGATTGTCGTTCTTACAACCAACCACCTGCTCCACACATGAGCATTTCAGGCTGCTTTGAACCAGCTTGAATATTACTGATTTTTGCCTAAAAGGCATTCAATAATTGACTTGCCTGTGCATGTGTTCCTGGAAGGTGTCAGTCATACAGTCAGCTCTGTTAGCAGCCAAGATTTTTTAAAATAATTTGTAAAGGTTTTATTCCTTCTATTTACTTGACACACAAATGAATGTAAATGGAATAGTGCTTCTGGACATATGCAATGCCAATAAGTCTGGGCTTATTCTCCAGGATGTCTCATTAATGCTAATTGAAGGCATACAGGATAATCGCAGAATATGATCTTAAACCAAAACCATAATGGATATTTTCCAAAGTAAAACCATTCAACTGCTGCATTATAAGTGGTTCATTATTCTGCATAATATATAAGGTTTCATAGGAATCCACTTTCCTTGGAGCCAGACGGGTTTAAAGCAGACAGCACACAATATGGTTGACCAAGGTCTTATCATTCAGAGCATTATCATCCATTTACATTGAAGAAATCTGGCAGTGATGTCAACAGTTGTTAGGGCTTGGTATTGACGTTATGGCTGAGATACCTTTAGGTCAATTATTATAGGTCTTGTGCAGCACCTTACATTGATCACATCAGGCAGGGGCAGACAACCCATTAGTGGCCACACGTTTTGATAGTCGCATACCACACAACAGTTGTTAGCTAATTCAAAACTGGTGCACTCCTGGAACTCAGCTGTTTAAATTATTCGATGAACATGCTGGACAGGGGTGATATTGTGATATCAAAGGGAGACAATCAAATGAGAAAGGTTGTAAATCAGAAAGATTGTAATTCTTCAATGTGTATGAGTGTCCACTGCCACATGTATTCAGTATTGATTTTACATAACGTGGACATACATCTTTTCCATCTGGATTACAAACATTCTGCTGTGTAATAAATCTATGTAGATTCTCAGTGACTGAGGTATTTAGAACTCTTGTAATCTTTTCTTCTATTTACTGTGCTAGAAAGTGATTAGGTTTAAGTACATTTAGGCACATAAAGTTTTCATATGTGGAACAGCAAAAGAAACACAACTCATTTTTTTTTTGTCATGTTTTTAAACAGAAGACTTAAACATGAATGTTTATTTTTATGAGATTTCATATTTTCGAAACTTGCAGGTCTTTAGCTTATCTGTATACTTTACAAATGCTGCTCTTAGATGTACCTAGACTCTAGAAATAAAATGAAGACAGAATGAAATTTGTCAAATGTTGTCAATGATGCATTCCTCCTATAACCTTTGAAGGTATATTCTAAGAAACATCTTAAAACAATAAACATTAATTTAACCTCATATTTTCAATTATATACATATGAACTTAATGCTTAATACTTTGAGACAAACTTATGTCATTATACATTTAGTGCATGTGATATGTAACTTTGCTATGAAATGCTTGATTTTGTTGCTGATAACTTAAAATTAATCTTACACCATTCTATAAATACCTTTAGTGCCCATGCCAAGCTGAGAGTCCTTAAACGTGTTGATTTTACAGAAAATATGGAAATATCATGTAATTGCCAAAAATGGTTTTTCAACCCCCCTTTCCCTGTCAAGATAAAATTGCCTACCTTGCTACAGACCTGCCACCACTGTTCACCATGCAACCTAAATATTTAGGGAAAAACACTAGAATTGTGCTTGGTACCTGACACCCTATAATTTTGATGGAAATAAACGAGTCCATGAAAGCTGAAATTAGCCCCAGTGAGATTGGAAATTCTGAAACTGATGAAAATCTAGAGCTGCTTCATTTGGGTATTTTGCATTTCAAGGCTGGACAGAAGGAAACATACTGGTTCAGGGAAGGTGAGACAGACGAGAATGGAAAATACGGCACTGTAGTTTTCTCGTCTGTCATACAGACCCTGACGCAAATATATCGAAGAAAGCCCCCACAGTCTAGAAAATATGGCAAGTCTAGATTTCCACAGCCTCTGAAAATGAAGAAAGTCTCAGATCTCCTTTTCGTTGTATATATTTTTTATTGTGGACTTTATTTTCTGTGAAATATGTTCATTTCAGAGTCAAAATGATAGTCTACCCCTGAAAATGAAGAAGGTCTCAAGGTTCCTTTTCATTATATATTTTTTTTTATTACTGTGAACTTTCGGCAAAATAAGTTCATTTCAGAGGCTAGTCATTAGTCTAAGAGTTCACATTGTGTAGGTTAGTCATTGTTCCAGAGAGTTCAGACCATACTTACCTTTGACATATATGAGCTGAGACTGCTAGTGATAAAGTCATTGAACAGTCACACACTGACCTTTTCCTGGGTGGGAGGGGGGCTGACTGACGCTCTTCCATGTGTGCTTTCATGTCCAGTACTTTGAACTAGGAAACTGTTACTGTAACTGAAAAGCTATCATTGTCAGTGGAGCTATGTGTGTATGTGCAGTAGGCTTTAGCTTCAAGAATGTATTTTCCACAGGTGACACTCCCTGTAAGAGATTAAAGTCAATCATTTTGATTAGGTTTTGTAAATTTAGATTTCTATTACGTTTCTTTCAAGCTACTCATTCTGATCATCTCAAAACTCAAATTTTATAAAAGTGTTTCAGAGGTTTATCATTGCCATCTTTAGATCTGATACATTAAGTCTTATAATAAACTAGACATGAACCTTTGTGCATCTTCCTGCCTCAAATGTCCTCAGTTTTCAGTTTCCACTTTGATTGAATGAATATTTACCAAGAAATTTAGATTTTAGTTTTTACTGCAGGGCCTTTGGTATAAAGATATTAAATCAATAAGCATCATCTGTCAGTATTTCAATTACACTGAAACTGGTTGAACAGTTGTTTGGAGATTAATATTTTTATTGCATGCTTAGGCCAGGCCAATTTTAGTTCTTGTTTGAGGGATAATTTCTGTGCTCAAAAAAATGAAATCATGATGTTTTTATTGACCCCCCAAAAAATGTGTTTTAGATTAAGTT
Organism: Haliotis asinina; assembly: GCF_037392515.1. NCBI lineage: Eukaryota > Metazoa > Mollusca > Gastropoda > Lepetellida > Haliotidae > Haliotis > Haliotis asinina. The sequence goes on along the minus strand of NC_090282.1, from coordinate 62,857,169 downwards.
TTGCCCCATATGCACTTCATATATTGCCAGAAGTAAAATACAGTGAGTATTTAGAAGGAACATTACTTTGATTTTGAAAAAAAAGAAATATCATGGATCTGGCCTTACGTTAAAACAGTGTGTGAGTGAGTTTAGTTTAATGCCGCACCAAGTAATTTTCCATCTAAATGGTGATGGTCTAGAAGTAACTGAGTCTGGATCAGACAGTCCAGTGATCACCAGCAGAAGCATTGATTTGCCCAAGTGCGAACTGATGACGTGTGTCAATCAAGTCAGCGAGCCTGATCACCTGATCTCATTAGTTGCCTCTTACAACAAGCATGTGCTACTGAAGATCATTTCTAACCGGGATCTTCATTGGTAAAACAGAGAGTGAGTATAGTTTTACACAGCTACTGGCAATATTTCCACAACGGCACAATAGGGTAATTACACAAAAGCTGTAGACAACCACTGAAACCATGAACGGTTTGCAATCGTAGACAGTGATTGATAGCATACTCATAGTTTGCTAATGAAAACAGTGATAAAAAATGTAATCACTCTCTACCATGGTAGAGAGCTTTAAAAACATTATCACATTGTATGGAATACATTACATTTAAAAATCACAGTCCAGCATGGGAAAGAGTAATTGATAACATTGTAGCACTGTACTACAATGAAAAGTGACAGATATAATTGTTAAATGTACAAAGGAAGACAATAGTGAAGAGTAATATTAGTAGCTCTGATGGAACGTAACTGGAGGTATTTTCTCAGGAGGTATTATCATTGTGCACAATATTTTGCTAACACTAACACAGTCTACCATAATGGACAGTAATATTATCGCAGGTTCCTGTAATTAATATCACTTGCAGTATAAACTGCCTGTGTGGCAAACTGCCTTGCATATTTGCATTGGCGTGTATGTCATCAAAGTAAGGAAAGTTCCAAAGGACAGTTCATATCAAGTTGCATAGAACACTTAACATGCTGCTGTTGTATCAGTAGCTGCTGTTGTATCAGTGTGGCCTGTGCATGCTAATCTGAGGCATCTAAATCGAGGGTTTCACTCAGTGTTACAATAATGATCCTTGAGACCACAAAATGATGCATTTTAACTGTTGTGAGTGTGATATTATCTGAATTATGAATGTCATAAATTCTCCCATTCTCTTGAATTCAATCAGTTTTGAGAAACTGTTTAAGAAATGCTATTAGCAGTGATCCAATTCACTGTTGAATGGAGATTTGAGAATATGGGCAGCTGGAGTAGAAATCTTCAAAATGAATGGTCTCATTGACAAACGAAAAAGACAGATGACACAGAGCCTAAAGCATGGATATTTTTCAAAAATTGGTGAAAAAAATGTTCTTAAGGAAATTTCCTGGAGCCAGTGCAACTATTGATTTTTCGTCAGAATGTTTTTAGAAAATATTCTTCTTTGTACTTGAATAAGTGACTGTATGGCAAAATATGATATTATGTTCATGTTAATTTCCATTTCTGCCTGAGGTGCTAGTGCCTAATCAGATTTATCGCTTTGTGAAAGGAGCATATGTAGGAAGTTTGTAATATCTTAGTCAGGTGCAGTTCAAGGCATAATGTACATACACCCGTGAAGATCTAGGTTAGAATTCATCTTCAGTAACCCATGCTTGTCATACGAGGCAACAAATGAAATCGGATGGTCAGGCTTGCTGGCTTGGTTGAAACATATCACTGGTTTCCAGCTACAGAGATCAATGCTGTTGATCACTAGATTTTCTGGTCCTGACTGGATTGTTTACGGACTGCTGCCATATAGTTGGAATGTTGCTGATTGTGGCATAGAATTAAACTCACTTATCTTCATCCAAAATACAATACATTTATATCTGAAATGTACAACTAATTCTATGAAGCAAACCAACCCTGCCAAATTCTGTGCTTATTTTAGTAAGTAAAAGACAATATACGAGTTTATTGTATTACAGTAAAGTATGTTTATGACTTTATTTGTGTAAACAAACTGTTAATGTATAAACAAAATAAATTTGTGATGGCTCTGAGTTAATCGAAGGGGATTAGTTAATGAGGGGAATCGAACCCAGGTCTTTGGTGTGATAAGTGGATGCTTTAACCATTGGGAGAGAGTGGGCTTCCCTTGCTGTATATCCTGACAACTCTTAAAAGAATGATGGGCTAAATATATTATATCAAATATTTCATACAATAAATTTGTGCAGTATGTTAAGTATTTTGTATTCATAGAGACTAAAGTTTTGGAGATATATTTATACACAAATCACTTTCTGATTTCTGACAGATCCGCAAATCAGCCTCAATAGCCTCAACGTTGTCATCCCAGCTTCCAGGAAGTCCAAGAGTTCTGTCCCCTGTACCTCAGTCATCCAGTCCTACCTTCCAAGCAGAAACTCCAGCGCCAGTGCCAGAGGTCATCGCACAGACTCCGTCAGGGACTGTGTTGAAATGGGAGGAGATGTTTGATGTAAGAATTGTTAATATTGCTATATATTTTCACATGTTCTCACATAATGGGCATATTCTATCATACAATCCATTGTTATCAGTGAAGCAATTCAGTTATGATACAGACAATGTCAGTATAGACAGATGGTAATTGAATTGTACATATCTATGATTCATCTCATAATGCATCAGCAGTTGAAGCATATATGTAAAAATAATTTGAATCAATAAACATGGTAAATATTCCATATTATATTAACTTTTATGTAAATAACATGTGTCCTTAAACATTAATATTGATAGTTATAACAATGAATAATAATATAAAGTACATTAATATATATGAATAATATTTATCTTAATGATATTAGTAAACACTGTTGTGACCAGTACGGTACACAGATGTACAAATTGTTAGTCCAGCAAAACCAGTAATAGCCTATCACGAAAATATTTTATTATAGTTAAGTGTGCGAGACTGACGGTGTGGTGTTGGGCATATCAAATGGCCCCAGAAGCCATGTAAGTGACCATTAAATACATGCAAAGAATCGGGCAAGGCCATTAACATCCACCTCAGGTCTCAAGGTGCCCTCATATCAGTTATCACCATTCCTAGGGATCACATCATCCCTGTCCCTATAATGACAGGTTAATTTGATTTTCTTATTCTAGAAGTTCTCCAGGCCTGGACAGAATTCCCAATCACCTGATAAATATCGATCCCCAAGGTTTGGTCCCGAGCAGATATTGACAGTGAACAAAGGTGCCAAGGGTAAAGGTCTGGGATTTAGCATTGTGGGAGGAACTGACTCCCCCCGAGGGAGCATGGGCATCATTGTACGGAGGATATTTCCCAACGGCGTCATCGCAGAGGATGGCAGGCTTAGAGAAGGTATTTGGGAATGCTTCGTTGGTATATATTCAGAGCAAAGAGTTACAGTTACAGGTTACATATACCACCCACTTGAAGTTATTGAGCACGTAATTCTTTCATATTTATATTATGATTCTGTAACTTCTTAAGGTTTGAGAATGACTTTTGTCTTTTCAACTGTTGTTATTTCCAGAACATCTAATACATGTGTTAAATGTGTTCAAAGTTATTATTAATCAGTGTTTATAGTTAAGTATTAAGTCTCTTCATTCTTATGTAGTATAGTCCCAGGCTGAATTGAGAAAAGTTCAGAAGGATTCAAGAGTTGTGCCCCTTTAGTTTACTGTCACTTGATGATCCTTGATCATTGAATGTAAAGATTGTACTAACATTCACAAAATGAAGTGAAATTCCTCCAATTTATTCTCTTTGTCATAGTATTCATGGCCTTGATACCATATTTTAGTTATGACTGTAGTCTGAAAACACATAACTGTAAATACTATCACCTTTTTTATGTGTGTTATGTGTGCCAAGAAGAGGGATATCTTTTACTGAACAAATAATCGACTGAGTTGTTGTTGCATACATCGCTGAGAGCACCAAACCATCCAATATGGCTTTAGATAATCTGCCAATGGAAGAACACCCAATACTTTCAAATATCAGATTAACTAGAGTACTATGAAAGAATTAGGTTTTCTTTTGAGTAGTATACCTGTATTTGATGTTAGAATGTTATTGATTCAGGTGATGAGATTGTTGAGCTGAATGGAATACCACTCCAGGGCCTCACACACAAGGATGTTCTGTCTAAGTTCCGCTCTCTCAGGAAGGGTCTTGTGAGACTTGTGTATAGGAGTAGACTCTCTTCCCCAAGTTCCAGGTGAGCCATGCAAACATCTTTACATTTATACAAACAGTGATATCTACTTGGAACATGTCTGAGTTACTTGTTAGATGAGTGCTTGAGAAAAAAAACTGAGTAACAGGTCAAAATGCAGACCAAAAACCAATGAGAAGTTTCCATGGATTTCCAGGAATTTAGTTTCATTTTAAATGTTTTGAGTTTTCTATTACAGAGTATCAAACAGTCTAGGAGAGATCTCAAAACACACTTCAGTATTGTCAAATTCAACTTTTTAGGGAGGTTGTGGGGTTCGCCCTTCTAGAAAGACAACCATCAGAGTGCAGCCCTAGACTCTCTGGGAACTGAAATGGACCCCAAGACCCCATGCATGCTAAATTTTCAGTGTTGTTTGCGTTTTACTGTTGTCGTGTCTGAAGGACTGTTACCAATATGGTAAAACCCACCATAAAACAGGAACAGTGGCAGAGGATAAATTCAGAGCACCTATAAACATTTCATAAAGTTAGGATAAAAGTGTACGCTTTTGGTACAAAGTATATTTACTCATGCAGGAGCATGCAGTTCTGTTAACAACATACGACACACAAAAATAGTATTTCATTTGTCATTGCAAATAATGAAGGTATCTTTGGGTTAAATGTGTAATGTTCAAATATATATATGCTTGTATTCTTCTCTCCCCTTGTTTCAGTCCATCTCAGTACTCTCCATATGTAATGGTGTTTTTCTAACTATGATCATATATACATCAAATATTATTTCATCTTGCCTGTTGTGTATTGTCAACATGAAGTTACTATTGCAGCCCCCACCTGTCACCAAGTGCCTCGCCTCGAGAGTCACCTGAAGGTAGTCCTGTCTCCACCCCAGGCCACTCCCCACGCCACACTCCAAACAACAGCATCTCCGACGCCTCAGTCTTCGGCATTTTTCCCAACAACACCCTACCACCTCTCTCGCCAATGGATAAGGCATCCTTTCTTACATCAGGACTGATGTCTCCTTTGTCACAGATGACAGACCGAACACAAACGTTGCCCCACAATCTGAGAACCCCAGGAGTCAGGACCAATCTGTTCCCCACATCCCCCATTCTACACTCACATGGAGACAGAGCCAACTTTACCATGTCCAGACACAACACAAACTTTATGCAAAGGGGGGCAACTCATACTTCCTATATGGGCCAAGAAGTTTCTCAGCAGAAATATACAAGTACAGAGCTGGGCCTTTCTTCTCATAGAGGAATGTCAAATACTCAGTTCCGGACTTTACAAAGTACAAATCAAGGAGTTAACTTTATGTCAGTTGTTCAGAAACTGGAGTTTTCTCAGAGCCAAGTAAGCTCTAACCAAAGCTCCGAGAATGGATTCCTGTCAAATGGTAGTGTACTAAAGTTAACAAGCGAAATTGGCAGTAACAACCGAATCTTTGAAGTGGATCTCCAGAAAGGTAGGAGCTCAGTCTAACACAGATCCAGATTTTAAAATTGAACAGCAGTGTGAGAATCAGCCAGTTTGCCTACTGTGAGCCTGCTGTTATATGTACAATCTGTGATGAACAATCTTCGTTTTGGTCATGTAGAATCCAGTGATCTCTCCATTTGCCTAATTGTCATGCGGTAACCATTACTGAGAGACTGTAACAAAGAAAACTAAACAGACAGTTTTTTTCACTATGAAGCAGGAACTAAATATTCTGCACACATTTCACATTCTTCTTACATTGTAATAATGTAATGTTTTTTATTGTGGTCAACTGGTGGTTCATGTTTGTATTGGTGTGGTGTGGTACTGTCATCTAAGTTTCACTAATTTCAGAATGTGGATTAAGCCTGGGCATCAATGTGGTGCGGAAGACTATTGGCGGCATCAGTAACATTTACGTTCAGGACATCACCCACAACTCCCAGGCAGAGAAGGATGGGCAGCTCAGGTTAGTTGTTGGCATCATTGCCTGGAAATACAGGTTGGGGCATCAGCTCCATACCCCTTGTAAGACAATGTCTTGGTCATACTGAACAGAATGTCAAAACATTTGTCAAAATACACTTCATGCCCTTATGTTTTATCTGTTCCTTAAGTAAACCTCATAATTGTGTCTTCATATATTTAGTTACTTTAAATGTTTGGTTGGTAGTTAGCATTTCAACAACTCAAGCTTATCAGAAAGCGGTGACAGACAGGATCAGGTGCTTAGGCTCACTGACTTGGTCATTGTATCCCCTCTACGTAGATCGATGCTCATGCTGATGATCACTGGATTGTCTGGTGCAGACTTGATTAATTACAGACTGTTGCCATATTGCTGGAATATTTTTGAGTGTGGTGTCAAAAAACGATCAGTCAATCAGTTAGTGTTATATCCTTTTCAGTCTTCCTTGGTTTATTTATTTATTATCCCCCCAGCATGTAATGCAGGCAGATATAGTTGAAGCCTTGTCTGTCCATCGGTCTGTGATCATTTTGTTTCTGAAGCATAACTCAGAAACCGTTCAATATTTTTAGACCATACTTGACAGATATAATAATCTTAACCTATAGTTGCGCCTTTTGCTATTTACAGAGTTTTGGCATTTTGTTTTTTTTGTTTTTCCATGGAACATTTTGGTGTTAGTCTAATGGTGGGGTGGGCTTCGTTTCCGGAGCTGAACTCAAAAACCGTTCAATATTTTTCTGCAAAAACTTGGTAGATATGTGTGGCCGACCCCAAAGTGTTGCCTTTTGCTATTTACAGGTTTTGTGATTTATTATTTTCTGGGTTTCCATGGAAATGTTTCGGACTTAATCTCAAAATGGAGGGATGGGCTTCGTTTCCGGAGCAGAACCTAAAATCCGTTTTTTATTTTTTTTTTTTCAAACTTGGTAGATATACCAATCAGAAGCTACAGTGGTGCCTTTTGCTAGTTACAGGTTTATGTGATTTCTCAGTTTCCATGGAAACAATTCAGACTTTGTCTCAAAAGTGAGGGGTGTGTTTCGTTTCCAGAACTTTTTAATATCTGTCAGTGTAACTTGGTAGATATGTGTGACAGACCCCAAAGTGGTGCCTTTTGGTATTGACAGGTTTTTGTGATTTATTATTTTCTCAGTTTCCATGGAAACGTTTCGGACTGAGTCTCAAAATGGAGGGATAGGCTTTGTTTCTGGAGCTGAACTCAAAAACCGTTCAATATTTTTCTGCAAAACTTGGTAGATTTGTGTGGCCGACCCCAAAGTGTTGCCTTTTGCTATTTACAGGTTTTGTGATTTATTATTTTCTCAGTTTCCATGGAAATGTTTCGGACTTAATCTCAAAATGGAGGGATGGGCTTTGTTTCCGGAGCAGAACCTAAAATCCGTTCTTTATTTTTTTTTTTTTTCAAACTTGGTAGATATACCAATCAGAAGCTACAGTGGTGCCTTTTGCTAGTTACAGGTTTATGTGATTTCCCAGTTTCCATGGAAACAATTCAGACTTTGTCTCAAGAGTGAGGGGTGTGTTTCGTTTCCAGAACTTTTTAATATCTGTCAGTGTAACTTGGTAGATATGTGTGACAGACCCCAAAGTGGTGCCTTTTGGTATTGACAGGTTATTGTGATTTATTATTTTCTCAGTTTCCATGGAAACGTTTCGGACTGAGTCTCAAAATGGAGGGATGGGCTTCGTTTCCAGAACAGAACTCATAAACTTCATAATATCTGTCAGTGTGACTTGGTAGATATGTGTGGCAGACCCCAAAGTGTTGCCTTTTGCTACTTACAGGTTTTTGTGATTTGTTATTTTCTCAGTTTCCATGGAAACGTTTCGGACTTAGTCTCAAAAGTGAGAGATGTGTTTCATTTCCGGAGCAGAACTCAAAAACTTCTTAATATCTGTCAGTGTGACTTGGTAGATATGTGTGGCAGACCCCAAAGTGCCTTTTGGTATTTATAGGTTTTTGTGATTTATTATTTTCTCGGTTCCTTGAACATTTGTGGACTTCATTTCCAGAGCACAATTTCATATCTTTCAAAAGATCTTGGCAGATATGAGACAGAACTTGAAATGGTGACTTTTTCTGATTACAGATACATGGCATTTATTTATTTGTTTTTCATGAATTCCATGTAAACAATTCAGACTTGGTCTAACACACAATAAGTTACTATCAGATGATTTGTCCTTTCAAATGTGTGGGGGCCGGGGGGGGGGGGGGGGGGAATATGTCATCTTCTGAAGACTCTTGTCTTCATATAGTGAAGGTGAAGAGCCCCGTCAATTTTGGTCACCTTTACATACTTTTCAAGTTCACAGTGACACTTTGAAGGTTTGGGCCTGTTAAGCTGCATGTTGAGATTGTCAATGAGATATCTAAGAACCATTCACTGGAGTTTTTCATTATGTTTTAAGTTTGATTTCATAATGTGTGGCTGGGGATTATGACAACTTAGTGATAATACTTTTTTTTTCAGTCCCAGGCTGTTGATCTTTTTTCATAGTTCAAATATCTGTATGAAATTATGGTTATAAAGATCTAAAATTACGGTTCCTTTGAATTTGTTGCAACCAAAGTACATACATGTGTTGTAGGAAGGGTGACCTGTTAGTCCGAGTGAACGGAAAGCCAATGCATGAACTCACACTCCTGGATGCCTACCAGCTGTTCCGCAATCTGCCACCAGGGCCTGTCGTCATCTTTGCCCAGAGAGATGACAAGAGCCTGTCTCAGGTCAGTCAATACACCATGTGATGATATCAATAGTCAATATGAGTCACAACATTGCTGCATCAGCACACTGATCAGGTGATTAGGACCTCATGTACAACATGGAGGATTTTGATTACATATATGTTATAAATAAATACCTTTCTACACATCAACAATGCTGTGTGTTACACAGACTTTGGAAAATGGAAGGCACACTCAAATTTTGGGGGAGTTATTTTCTAAAACCTGTTAGTCATGTAAATGTTTTGTCAATATTATTATTCCACTATTAATTCTAAATAAAGCAAAGACTGTGAAAGCACAGTTTGTAATACTGTCCACAGCATATGAGAGCAGGCATTGTCACATTATTTCAACTAATCAATCTTAACAAACTTTAATATTTTGAAACAGTGATATACCAGTGATTTTATTGGCATTATTAAACTTCCATTATAACTTCAAGTTGCAATGTACACTTATTTGGGGGGATAAAAAGTGTATCATGTCTGAATCTTGGGAAATATGGTGTGAAAAATGAAAACATTATGTCATGTAAAACCCTGATCAGTGTTCTTAATGTTATATACTCATCCGCATCTTGGTAAATCTGTATTTTTTATAGGAATAATTTGTTTTGAGTATTGCATTCATTCCAGGAAGAATAGGTTACCATTATCTCATGTTTGGCATAAGAGCCATGAAGTGGAAGAATGGCTGACTCACTGACTGATGACATGTCATCATGTCAAGATGACATCAAGTTTTGTTCATGCTATCATCCTCTGGTTTGCCTGGTCCAGTTTGGATTATACAGGCAGCTGTACGTTAGCTGTCGGAGCCATTAATCAACATACAATTACTCATTCACTCACAGACTGTTATGAACAGTAATGTCAACAGGAATGAGAAAAATGTTGATAATCTTCTGACTCTCTTGAGAACTTTAAGGCGATGGATCAATTAAAATATACATGAATGCTATTTATAATACTTATAGGTTTATGAAATTTTGTTGGTGGTTTTCGTCATCTGTAGTCAGTCTGTTTGGTGTTTCATTAATTTGAACAGACTTGACAGAATAAGCACTTAAAAACTGAAAGTATCAAAATATTTTCATTTACTACAAGTATTAGGTTAGAGTCAGCTGTTGAAAGAAAGAATTTTCGTTTGTTTATTCCAAGTAGTTGCAAGCACAAAGATTGTGTTTGGCTGGTATTTTGGCTGAAGCAGAAGATGAAAATAGAGATTTGGTTATCTACCACAAAATATTCTCTTCCCTTCTTTATGTAATGTTGATGTTTGATGGCTTTCCTAATGCATTCACTGTTTAAAACTTATCTTCCATTACTGTTGATACTTCAAATTCTCTCTTCTTGATGAATAAATGTACAAGTAGTAGTATTTGCCATCAAAGTTTTCTTTATGCAGTGAATTGGTCTGTGTGGCCAGGCTTTGTTTAGTTCATGCTTCACTTGTATCTTGAAACCGGAAGATTTATTCCCAGTCAGTGCTTATTGTGTCAAGTGTTGTATCTGTTTTTCTATGGAGTCAGCTGTCTATAACTTATTGCGATAGTTGTGTCCCTTTATTCCAGCTCCAGGCATTTGTTTAGTGTTCAACCCTCTATCAATATTTGGTAATTACAGTCAGCCATTTTCACTAACTTGGCATGGTTTGATGTGTGGATTTGTCTCAGTATATGTGTTGTGTGACAATAATCTCATATATGAATGCTAAGTTTTTCATTTTGGGAAAATATCCAACTAAAAATTGCTACTTTTTTCAGAGACTCACATTTGAAAGAAGTATATAAGTGAAATACCATGCTTTCTGGTTAATTGGAATGGTGAAAAATCAAGGTTTCCTCGGCCTGTTTTTGTGCTTGTAGTTATAATCTTTGATTGGCAATTTAAAATGGATATGAGTACAGGGGTTCAAAAATCGCATCGTCCGACGCCCGGAACAAGTCAGTTTTCACTGCGGGCATTCAAGTAATGGTATCTGACTTGTCCGTGGATAATTTCCACTTATGGTTTCAAACTACAGACTTCCTGGATTTCATTTCATATTTGCTCATAATGAAGCTATTATAGTTCGCAATAATAATAACAATAAAGTAGAGCTAGTAGAGAGTGAAATTATCACTCTTCGCTAAATAATTTAGTAAACAGTACCTTCACTCATTGTGTCATAAAATGAGGGCAAGTGGAAAATTAGTGAGGACAAGTTACTTTCTTGAAGTCACTTGCCCTGTGACAAGTGGTTTTTCAAAATACTTTTGAACCCCTGGAGTAACAGTAAGAACAAGGTAGAGAGAGGTGTGTGGGTGGGTGCGTGCGTGCGTGCGTGCGTGCGTGCGTGCGTGCGTGCGTGCGTGCGTGCGTGCGTGCGTGCGTGCGTGCGTGCGTGCGTGCGTGTGAGATATATATATATGACATGACACAACATAATAGAATACAGAATTGTTATCCATTACTGTCTGCAAAAATGGAGAATAAACAACAAGCTATAAGGAATCATGGATTAGTTTCCTGAATGAATGAATCAATGATGTAAGCCCTGTCATCAGCATTTCTCTAATAAGCATCCAGGGACCTCACAGTATTCATTCGTAAAGGCAGATAATTTACAATTCTGAGCTTTCAGGTTAACTATATTATTAGTCACAGGCATTTTAAGAAAAAATTAGGGGAAAAGTGTAAGAAACGTTAAACCCCCAGAGATGGCTTATTGTTCTCATGACCTAAATGTCATCATTTGTGGTATCAAGAACAATGGATGATGTCATATATCTCAGTTTTATTAACAATGGAGCATTGTGTCATAACATGGTTGCAATTAACAGCTTTGAGAATTGTTCAAATGCACATGTGCAGATATCGGGTAGTTTTCCATTCATCATTCTGCTCTTATGGGCAATGTTATTGTATTTCCCTTCTAGCTACATAAGGCACATGCCTCCGAATACAGTGCAAGTGAATGCAATATACATTGGAGCTGTGTTAGTTATACTTACGCTCCAGATAGGCTTTTCTTTAATTTTATCAATGTTCTTCAGAATTCATATCAATTTAGAGATGCCAGACGTTGAGGGGATAATTGTTACATACTAGTAATCATGTTTTGGATTGGGTTTTTTTATTTAATAGATACGTTTTTGGTTGCATTTGTTTACTTTGATGATCGAAATCTTGTATATTTTTTTGGGGGGGTGCAGCCTTTTTTGTCCCTTAGAAATCTGTGCACTAGTATCATTATAAACAGTGTGTTCTTGGACTGTTGTTATTTGGCATGCCATGTATGTTTGATGTGTGCATCTTAATTCGTGTACCAAAATCTGTATGAGTGAAAATGGAAGCACCAAGTTAATTGTTCAGATGCTTTTTGTTGGTATTGTTGCTCTTGACTTTTTCACATGGAAATGCACTTTGCTTTATTTTACATTATGCACTGTTTAAATGATAAGTCGTTACAACATAAGATCTGTGTATGTCTGGTTAGCTTCCTACATGACTTTTTCATGACATTATCAGTGCACTTTATCCCTGGTATGCTTGGGTGGAATTTTGTATTTTTCTGAAAGAACTTGTCTGGAAGGAGGATCTTGTGGTCAGTGTAGTACAGTCAGCTCTCGTTTATCCGACACTTATGGGTGCAGACAAATATGTCGGATTAATGTATTTGTGTGATAATACAATGTATCACTGTTTACTAAAGCTCATGATTGCCATTCTGTTGCATACATATCCGATTCTCATGCTGGGGTTTTCTAGCTCTTGAAGCATTGGAATCAGTCGTAGATATGCTCAACCACTTAGCAGACTGCTTCAGGATGTCAGATACGGTTGATCGTCCAATCTTCACATCAAACTTCTGCTCGACAAAAGTGATGACTCGTTGTGTTGTCTGGGGTATGTCTTTCTTCAAAAGACAGATTTCTTTCTTGATCAATGGCGTAATTTCTACTCGGGCTCGCTTAGCAGGTGGTGTACAGGTGACAGACATCTTAAAAAAGGCTTGTGATGAAAACTCAGGTCGGTTGTAAGCATTTTATACAGCTTGCTCTATTGTTATTTCTTGATTAAATCATCTCAATTAATTATCTTGTGTTTGTAATTAACAAGTGTTCACCGACAGTGTTGTCAAGCAGCAGCCAGTAAGGAACATGTTACTTACCACCCATGTGTGACTGTTAGTTTACAGTCAGATTATCTGACCAGCTGTGTTGACTGTCGGATTAACAAATGTTTTTACAATGTATTTACAATAATCACTTGCTAGCTTGGTGTGTCGGAGTCGGAATGCGCGAATGTCGGATTAAGGCAAGGAATAATCACTGTTTTCAATGGTTCCCTAATTTTTTGGTTGGATTAACGTTAATGTCGGATCATTGAGTGTCGGACAGATGAGAGTTGAGTGTATATTACAACCTGACAGTTTGAAAGATTTGCTTATTCTATCAAGCACTAGTTTGTTCATTCACGAGAAACCCCTAGGTTGGTACTAAGAATCAACCAAATGGGTGATCAGATTCTGATTTTTTTTTGCTTCATTGTTTTGTTATTTGTTTAATGTTATCATACCCAAGCTGTGTTGAGAGATGCTCACAGTATCTGCCAGTAGGTTGTCTGGTCACTCGTTTATTTAAAGCTGTCAGAATATAGCTGGAATAATGCTGCAGGTACTGTAAAACAAGAATGCAGGAATTCCTCTGATTAACATGAAATACCATTCATTCTCTAAATGACCCTCTATTTTGTTGTTGTTGTTTTGTTCTTTAACACTACACTCACCAGTATTACAGCTATATGGCTGGGGTCTGTAAATCAAGTCTAGACCAGACTCCAGTGATCAACTGCACAAGCATCAATCTACGCAATTGGGATACGATGACATGTATCAACCAAGTTGGCGAATCTGACCAGCCGATTTCACTGATCCCCATTATGGTGCTGATGGTGACATATTTATGTGTACAGTGCACTTATTTCTCTGTTCTATAACTTGTTTTTTCTTCTTAAGTGTCACAAGCATGTAATTAAGTTGGGTGAAATTTACCCTAAAGTTAACAGGTTTTGTACAGCATTCTAATTGCTAAATTTTACCAGGAAGTTTTGACAGTCTGTTTTCATATTGCAGTCCGAGACATCAGACACCTCAACCACGACAGATGGCAGTGCTGGAACCAAGAAATCAGAAAATAAAACACCCAAGTCCAGTGTCTAGGTGGCAATTGTTACCTCACTTCCTGTTGAGTGACTTCTTGGACATCATCCATGGTCTTTCATACGTAGTGACCCTGAAACCAAGATGGATAGGTTGTTTCATGGAGCTGAAATGGGGCTGTTCCAGCTGATTGGAGTCTCATATATGTATCTTGTTTGTTCTGTTGCGTGACTTTGTACCAATGGCAGTGCATCGTTAACGTCACATGGATGAAGAATGACTGTATGTTACTAAGGGCAACTTGACAAAAATATTTTCAGACTGTTAAGTTTGTTCTTCTATATTTTGTAGATAATTATGGAGTAGTTACACATTTAGTAATAAGTGTGTTTGTTGAATGTTGAGTTTGAAAACTTCTACAATGTATTTTATCCCTTACAGCCTTGTACACAACATAGTGAGCATTATGAAGGACTTCAAATAAGCAGTTTGGAGAATGAGGTAATAAGGAATACACTGTCCGCGTGAATTATATGATTTTTTATAATCTTATTATGTGGTAATTTCTGTGCAATGTGGTGATTAAGTGACACCCCTTCATTGCCTGCATGGGTAATATCACAGTGGGGAACACCAGAAATGGGCTTTGCTCATTGTATCCATGTGGGGACTGGAACCCAAGACTTAACCACTAGGCCACCCCACTGCCCTGTTGACATGTTGGTTTGTGATTACTTGTGATGATTATAAAATTTCTCAAAAGTCTCAACTGACAGATGTAAAAAGATACAATGTAGTAAGCCTAAATTTATTAGCTGAATTGTAGAGGCTAGACTGGTTGTAAGAGTTACCTCCCTTCAACTAGTCAAGTGTTAATTTACCGATATTTTACTTCACGTCCGCATCCAAATTTAACATTCTGGTAAGAATATACCATAATGTATAAATCAGATCACAAATGTCAGCAAAATGAAATTAAGATACAATTATACACAATGACAACTGTAAAATGATATGTTTGTCAATTATCAAAGCTCTGCAAAAAGGGAACTATGAATATTTTCTTTCATATTATTATAATTTATTCATAAAGCATCTAATATTCCCAGTAGTGATGGTCTGTGATTAAATAAAATTCAAACTATCCAGTTTTAGCTCACCTGAGTAAGTCAAGTGCACTCATGTTTTGACATGTTTGTTAGGTGTTTTACTTTTGGTTTTTGTTTGTCTGGTTTTTATATCAATGCTGACAGGAACTTATTGACAGGATCAACTTTATACTCAGCGCCATGGCACAGCTTGTGAAGAGTTAAAGCGCCCATGACCTGATACCCATGCACACACCTTGACAAAGATTGCATCATGTTACTCAGCGTACCATGACTCATGATCTGCAGCACTATTGATTACTGATTTATGTACAGTTATGCTGACTCGTCAAATTTTAAATATTTATGGCCAACATTTTACCTAACCCGTCAGAAGAGAAAGAGTAATTTATGTCGACTTTTTGGACAGATCATATGTTGTATCGTTACTGTGTGACCTGACAGGTTGTTTATTTCATCATACACAGAAAATGTGGATCGGTATGATGCTGTCATTAATTGCTTTATCTGACCCAGACATTTACAGAGTACTCTATGTTATGGTTGGATGGGCTGTTATTTATTGCTGCACTCAGCAATATTCCAGCCATATTGTGATGGTGTGTATAAAATCAAGTCTGGACCAGACAATCCAGTGATCTCATCATGAGCATCGATCTACACAACTGGGACATGATGACGTGTCAAGCTACTATGATATGGTTGTAATGCTGGTTACTGTAGGTTTACCAAAGTTCAGACATATTTCATTCACACTTGTATATCAGATTGGGAATAAGCTATACAACCTGGAAAATTAGTGGTGGGTAATTTTTATTACATATGATATTAAGCTATCCCTTGATCACACTTTCTTCATTTTTTAAGTAGTACAAGTTCTAAATTTTGTCAAGCAGAGGGGAACAAAACAATCATGGAATACATTCTATATTTTATTCACATATTTTAGAAGTGTTACCCTGCAATATGTAAATGGCTACAGTTTGAGTGGAGTGTTGTAGGTGCAGTGTGTTTGCTGTAGACTGTATACTAGGAAAGCTCTGGCGTAGGTATATGAGTGTTTCCTCTCCTGCTTCTCAAAATGAGCAACAGTTCTGATATGGTATTCCCACTGATCAGTGATTGATCATGATGTGTGTGACAAATGTATTAGTAATGTTACTCTGTATACATGATCAACATGCTCGTATTTGGGTGTGACTAAATAGCTGTGATCTGTGTATAATCCTTAACAACATCAAATATTACCTATTATTACTCGCCCGTTGAAGGTACTGCAGTGTAATATTTTCACTTCAATATTACACTAGTGTAATACCGCTTGACCTATGACGTCAAAATGGTTCAAAGTTGTGATGTCACAATGCTAATGTTGATGTCGCGATTTTACTAGACCTTGCTTGACTTGAAAGCTGAGAGTCCTCACACTGTAGGCAATTTCGCCGCAGTTTCTGCCTATTTATGTTGGCGAGTAATAAACAGAATACTAAACTCGCTTCCGTGAAATACCATTTTCATTAAACTCATTAAAGAATTAGTATCTAACTCGCTTTCGCTCGTTTGATACCAAATCATTAACTCGTTTAACAAAAATGGTATTACACAGAAGGTCATTTAGTATCCTCTATATACAAGACAGATGAAATACATGTAATATCATGGATGTGTGACAACTGTGTACTTCTTAGTTGAATCTGAGTCTTGATACACAAAGCATTTGCAGTGCTACAGCATTATATAGTGATAAACTATACAACAGGTCATAGCATTACAAATACTTTGTGGATTGGGGCTTATCATGGGTTTATTCCATGTCGTCATTGAAAAACCTATTGTGGAATGGATGACAGATTACAGGCTAGAAAATAATGATAATTTTAAGGCTAATGGTACTTTTGACTCAGTCATTAAGCTATTATCCTAACTTGTTTCATGTCTATTCATGTATATTAAATGGTTCATGAAGTATACTGAATGGAAAAATAAAAGGAATATTGCTTTGAAATTCCTCCTCTTAAAGTTGCAGACATAAATCCAATCATGTAAGGAAAAAACATTAAGACAAATGTGCTGAGATAACGTATCATCTGCTAGGCTAGTGTCTGAATGTGTATGGAAGTGGGAATGCTGGGAAAAACTGAGCGGCACGATGAAATGTTGAGAGTGGAGTCATATCAAGTAAGAATAATAACGATGACAATGAAATCAAAATGTCAGTGTATATGTCAACAATGTTTTTTTGCTGTTTGATTAATATCAGTTTGGTTATCAGCAGTTATTATGAGAATATCAGGTACCAAAGATGTCTACAGATCATAAACCTTTACTATTTGTATAATTATATGTTAATTGCTACCTTACAGTGTTATATTCTGTGTACCACTTAATCAGTATTAGTACCAATGTAAACATTGGATTTTATTAAAACTTCTAAAGGGCTTTATGTGATCTTCTTTGCGCCAGCATCAAATACAAAATGTATATATGACAATCTTATGAAACAAGTAGATATTGAGATTTTCTCAAATATCAAATACAGTCGTTTGACATTATTGCTTGACCAAATAACAACCAGGCATAGGAAACATTTCACAAAATTTCATACCTTTCCACATCTTCACAGGTTAAATAAAGACTAGGCTTGGGTGACTTGGTAATTAGACTCATAAAACAAAATCAGCTATATTTACCTTAAATTTTAATTCTATGATATGTGTGTATATCAATATAGAAGTGAGTGCTTACCTAGTTACACAATGTTTCAGTAGAATTAAATGGTGGAGAAATCCTCCTTTAAAGCAGGCTTAAGACGAGATTTGTCTTTGTACTGCTGTGTTACTCTTAACATGCTGGACATGATCCGTCAAGTGTGCTGTCTTGTCTTTTACATTTACGTAAACTCAGATGCTGCAAATCCATATATGATCTTAACCTATATGTTGTTTATCATATTTTTTGTGATGATATATTTTCATGCATGCAGTTTAAATATGCCAACTTTGCCAAAGCTATACAATACAAGTAGTTACACTATTACTGTTTGTATATTTCCACAAGTGCAATTCTTTCAGTGTCAGCAGATTGTGGCATTTTCAAATGTATGCAATAAATGTTAATGTATTTATTTATGAATCTGGAGTCGGAGTTATCTGTTGTCAGATGACAGTACTTGTTTGATGTTTATCACCACACTTTGCAAAATTCGAGTTAATACAGCAGCGGCTGGTAGATAATCAAGTTAATCCAGAGATCATCAGCATTGCACCCATTGGGATACGATTATGTGTCAACGAAGTCAGCACGTCTGACCACCTGATCACGTTAGTCGTTTACGACAAGTGTTGGTTGTTGAAGATGACCCAGATCTTTTAACGGGTTTTGAGTGACAGTGAATAACAATCTAATTTAGATCTGATCTTTCCCTCCAATCAGATTCCTCGCTGTATGAATATCAGACATAACCAGAAGTGACCCAGTCAGGTGGAATTTCTGATGAACCAATATGTGTCAAGAGTTCTAGACATTCTTAGTACACCTTGGCAGCAACCACACCTTCAATATCTGACAGGAAATCTGATATAAAGTAAAACAGGAATCTTGCATACAATGCCATGTCATTTTTAGGATGTTCTGTACAGCCTGTCATTGAAGGTCTTGAGAGGCTGAAGCAAAATGTGTAACTGCACTGGGTCTGATCGGCTGAGGTGTATCTTGGTTACGAGTTTCGTACGAAGTGTACTCATCAGACGGAGATACTGGAGGTGCATGTGCCTATTTATAGAGAGAGTCTCAGTTTTGGTGTTATTTGTGATGATGAGTACACTTTGTATGAAACACGTAACCAAGATACACCTCAGCCTATCAGGCCCAGTGCAGTCACACATTTTGCCTCAACTTCTCTCTCTCTACTGCAGGGACAGGATGTCCACAGTGGTTACACCGATCATATCAGAGAGCTCTTTGTGTAGTATCACCACTGAGGTACAGGTCCATAGACCCGACCCACCGGACATGAAGAAAAGAAGAAGACTCACATTCGAGTTCAAACCCAAGTCCAATGTAACCACCGAGTCGAAAGCAGTTAAATTAGCCGACTCCCTGATGCCTATATACGTGACCTCCAAAATGCTAACTAAAAGAGGCCCCGCCTCCTAGTGCATACATACATTTTGTAAATATGCCTCCAAGGAGATTAATTCCATCACAATTTGTGGCCAGCCCACCACCGATACAAGCCACATACCCCGTAGAGCTTGCCCAAACCAGAGCCCAAACATCAAAGCCGTACGCAATCAGCTTATTGTGCACGCAAATCCAGCTCCAAAATGCCCAGCTGGATAGTATACTCATGGTAAAATTTGAAGCAACACCCATATTTTGAGACAAGGCTTATTTCTACATGTTGCTATAAGTATGACAGTGTACTAGTCTAAAATGATTTCCCAATACATGTTTAATCATCTTGAGCCCTACTTCAGTGGTAAAACGTGTGTTGAAAATAATTGAGATCATTTATTCCATTTTAGAAAGATAACGTCAAATCAACCAAAAAGTGTTGTCTAAACAGTATGCACATTTTGTTAAAGAAATGTCAGCAGTATACCAATTCCATCATGTCACATGGAAGTCCATCATGTCCTGTAATGAAATCCACTGTTAACGTTTCTAGGGAGTGTATCTTTAGCGTCAGTAGTGGGTGTATCCACCATGAGCCTGAACCACCTCTCAACAACGCCGTCTCATTGATACCACCAGATTACGCAGAAACTGCATTGGCAGATTGTTCCATTCGTCTACGACAACCAATCTGAGTTTGCAAACGTTGGTCAGGGGCCTGACACTTGGCCAGTCAAGGGATTCGATTTTGTGCAGCACGATGGGGGCGGGCTTTGTCATTATGGTAGAGGTAATCAACGTGAGGATTGGTATGCAAAAACAGCAGGAGAGTGTTCTCGATGATGTCACGACCATACTTCTCAGCATTCATTGTGCCTTGGATGACTTTGATGTCTACTTTCTGGTCATGACAGAGGGCTGCCCACACTATGACTGACCCACCACCTCCAGCTACTGGTGTCAGTATGTTTTGAGCGTTAAGTGCTGTTTTGGGAAGACGTCTGACCCGTAAACGGCCCTCAGCAACGTAAAGATTGAACCTTGACTTGTCAGACCAAATGACACGTCGCCATGTGCGCAAATTCCAGATTAGTCGTGCCTGTGCCCAAACCAGACGAAGACGCACATGATTATCGGTCAGTCGGGGTCGTTTCAAGGGACAACGAGCTCGTAAACCAGCGGCTACAAGACGTTTATTAACCAACACACGTGACACATTTACTCCTGTTGTTTGCTGCCACCACTGACGGAGTCGATTGGCTGACCAGAATGGTTCCTGATGTGCCATGCGAAGTAAACATCTATCATCCCTCAAACTGGTCTTTTCGACACGACCTCTTCCAGCGGCAACCTCGACTTCACCGGCTGTACGATGTTTTTTAAGCTACCTGCTTACAACGCTATGGCAAACATTAACACATCTTGCAATCTGACGTAGGGACATGCCACTTTGTCTCATGCCCACGATCTGCCATTTGGTAGCCTCAGTTAACTGATTACGTGCCATTTCAATGAATATCAAACCTACTCACTACTACCCTCAAAACTGATTTTTCAGAGATACGACTGTGCACGTATTTTCTCTGCATGCATGTGAAAAGCACTCAATGCACGTGCATATGACTTATTCCCTGAGACAGCTAACTTACCAGTCCATGTCACACTACTACTATAACATTGTGTATATTACACTATTTCTACTTATATCATATCAATTCAGGTGTTGCTTCAAATTTTACCATCAGTATATTTCAATAGCGCACATCGCACTAAAATGCACGGCTGAATTTTCAAGAAACAAATTCAAATTTTTTTACACCTGGGTCTCACACAGTAAAGACCTCCACAAACTGTAGTTCACACTTTACTGCAAACCCACCGACACACACTCATACATCTTGTCACCCGAGACATATTAAAATGAAAGGTCCTTTCAGTCAATTTCTACGAATGAAACACAACTGTTCAACCCCTGAGGAATATGAAAAACATAGCCTCAACCTTATCAACTACTACCTAAAACGAAGGTATCCAAAGAAATATATACAACAAAACAAAACCAGGTCCGACTCTAAGGACAGGAAATCTCTCTTATCCTCCCCAACGAAAGAACCACGAAATAATAACAGAATGGTTCTAGTTAGCAACTATAATCCAATGAACGTGGAACATGCCATTGTCAGAAAACGCTGGCACATATTAAGTGGTTCAGACATCTGCCTAGACACTTTCCCCTCACCACACATTGCTGCTTATCGCAAAAATAAAACTCTTAAGGATCACCTAGTCAAAGCCACTTTGACCTATCCCAGGCAACTACCACAAATCAGTGGACAGATAGGCAACTTTGTTGACGATACGTGGGACAAAGCAAATTGCAAAAATCTGCAAAACATTAAGCAACAGCGACACTCTCACCAGCTCTGTCACCAAAAATGCCTTCAAAACACGAAGCTGCATTTGCCAATCCTGTAATGTAGTATACCTCCTCACTTGCAAACACTGCAAGAAACAATACATAGGTGAAACCAAAAGATGTTTCAGAATCCAATTAACAGAACACTATGCTGATATCACGCATAAGTGTGACAAACCTGTTGCACTTCACTTCGAAACAATCATGGCTAAAACGATCTACAATTCCAGATCATAACCCAACTCAAAGACAATCCGGACTCTGAGACAACCACGGAAAAAAGAAGATCTCTTGAATTAAAGTGGAGATTTGAGCTCCTTATGTTCCATCCACAAGGACTCAGTGACAGGATTGTAGGCTGAAATATCCCTATTCTTGAGAGGCATTGAGGAGTTGATATTGTAGTAAAAGGCAAATATGAATGACAATTTCTAGTCTATTGCATGTCATAATGTTTCTGGGCTGTTCCTTGCCCTTTTGTCTGGTGAACTGATACAAACAAGACACATTAATCTCATATCTATCAGCAATGGCATCAGCCACTACATGGAGTACCATTCTGTGTGGATTTAACTTTATACAAATTTCAATAGTAAACCTAATCTTTATAGAAAGCTGCTTTACACTGCCAGAACCCACACATACCTCATTTACATTTCTGGTCAGAGTTCACCAGGAGCCACTTCCTTTACAAATGTACATCTACACAGAGAGGCTTTGTATTGAGTGGATGATCTGAGTTTTTATGAGACTGATGGAATTAAGCTTAAACCAACTTTCGATTTGGTTGCACCAAGGCTGGCTTTGTGAAATGAAAAGAGTTTTCAAGGAGCTTGATTTTAGTCATGGGCTGTACTTCTAGTGAAAGCCAACAGTGTGTGTCATTGCTCATGCTATATATACATAACTGGTTTGTCTCTTGTAGGCTCCATTACTTACAGGTTGTTGTGGTTGTGGAGCTGACAAACAAACAACTATCAGTCACTTCACACTCTAAACACATTGTGTTCACTGCATGGAAGGGATTGGGAACACATTCTCTAACTGTGAAATCCTCCATGGTATTTACAACATTCATTTACAAAACACACATTGCTGTTGGGAAAGTTATCCTGGGCAGATATGATATGAGAACAAAGACGAGGAAAGAGAAGAAAATTTACAAGGTACATATCACTCAAACTCTCTTGTGCTACAAATGTATATTTCAGAGTACTGAGTGTTTCTGTGCATCGTGAAAGACTGCTGTTACGTTTTCCTTCACTTCTTTTATAAAACTCATTAATAACATTTCTCTTTACACAATATGATGCTCATTCTATAAAATAATCATGAACATTTTGTCCAGTCTTTCTACAGTGGCATCTTGCTCATTTGTTAGTGTCAAAAACTCTTTAATTTCAGCAGAATAACAGCATATATTGATTATAACAACACTAGACATTTGACACTGACATCTGAGCGTATTTTCTTCAAAAAGGTTTTGACTACAAACTAGAGGCAATTGTTACGATCTTGAGCATGACCACTCCAGGTAAAAGATAATGGAAAGAGCTATTATAATGTATAATAGCTGGTTTCTGAAAAGTTAACACACTTCCATAAAAGTTCCTACATCCCAAGTAAGATCTGCAGTTCAGATCAAGTGATCCTGTCAAAGACCAACCAATCCATTTCAGTTTGTTGCTTAGCACCACACACAACAATATTCCAGCTATATGGCAGCTGTCTTTACATAATTTAGTCAGGACCAGACAATCCAGTGATCAACAGCATGAACAACAAAGTAATGTTCAGGGATATGATGACATGTCTAGACCAAGTCAGCAAACCTGACCAATTTTATCTTGTTAGTTGCCAGTTGTGACAAGTAGGGGGTGGTGAAGACTAACATTGATCTTCATAATCAACCATTATAGTGGTGGTATGAAATAATCCAAGATTAGTTGCTGTGATTACATGACCAAGCAATTGATCATATTTTCACATAATCAAACAAGGTTGTTTTCACAAGTCGGTTTTGTCTGTGACATTTCATAAGCTGTCTTAAAAACTCAAGAAAAGTAATGTCCCTAATATACTTGTTATCATTTAAGGACGTGAAATTTGCAAATGCACATGCATTGTGTGGAACCTGCAAAAAAAATAAAACTCAAGAGAACTCTGCCCTTATATTTATCTTTGGTGCAATAACAAAACATAACCAGGAAAATTTGATCAGTGATGCTAACCAATTAATTTGATGATTGATCGGTTGTAATTAACCAACCATCCATTATTAGATTTTAACCAGTTCCTAGCACTAACTCACTGACTGAAGTGAAGCATCCCTCAAAGACTTGGTTCAAGTTTCCAAGTTTAATACAGACTGCAGTGTTCCAACAGTTTCAAATGATTGGGAAGTAACAGTCTGTCTACAAGACCACTGAGAGTATACTAAGTATGAATCCAACTGGCAGTCCAAGTCTGGTTTACATCAACTACATTTATTCTGAAGGTATGTGTATGAGGTCTCATAATCCTACTGTATGTTGAAGTGCACTGGCACAGAACAACACTGCATGAACAACACGTGTAATGGACACCACGGGAATTAGTACACCAAAAATACATCATCAATAGTAAATATATATGTACAGGGTAATCGATAATATTTACCCTGTACATAAGGACTGTCTTGAGCTCCATTTGGATCCATGTTTTAGATCCATATTTGCTAACAGGATAACACTGTTTCAGGGAAGATGTGTTATTCCAGGCATGTCATTCTCCCATACTTAGTGGGTCCTGGGATTTGTTCATGGACATTATCTGGTCTGTCCAATTAATTATGGAATAGTTTCTTTTTCATTTGGTAATTTTCACTGCCGGTTTACGTCCATAATTGTGAATGATCATGTCGCTGAAAAATGTTACAAGCTTATTAAAACAGCTATTAACATACAAATTAAGCAAATACATTCAGCTGGAAACTTCAAACACCCAAATATGAATGGGTCCAACCTAAAATTGACCTTGTGGGCCACTTGGAACCTCATATCAAGAATTGATGCCCACCCAAATTTAACCAGGTGGTACATTGGCCCACCAAAAGCAATTTCTAGGTTTAACCCAGTTATGTGAATTGTTCACTGAAATTTAGTGAAGACACCACGTGTTCACAGAAAGCATATAAAGATTGTTTTCGAACTGAAGACAGGACGAACAGAAGTGATTATCCGATTCTCCAACTAATTCTGACTATGTCCGCCTGATATACAGACCTGACATTCGGTAAACACAGTGTCAACGAAGACCAGACCCAGACACTGTCCGTGCACAGTGTCTATACATCTGTACATTTGAATAGAAGCTCAAGGTGTTTACAGAGCCAAACACAAATGCTTGCCTAAATATCCTCCAGCATGCCAGCAATCAATTGAGTAATTAAGTCTTTAATTCATTAAGAGGTCAGCTTCAAGCATGAGGGCCATAGCTAACCTCCCAGCATTACTTCATGGGGGTGTTTTTAACTAAATGCATGTGAGAGCAGTTGTTTGATGGACGATTAACTCACTACTGCTAATCGTGCTTGGAAGCAAGGTTCTTGGTTTAATCCAGGAACAAAATATTTGTGGGCCAACATGGTCAGTGAGGAGAATTTCAACAATTTGTACGTCTATACCGTCCATCCAGGCTCTTTAATCTACAAGGAGAGGAAGTGGTTCTTCTGCACAGTTTATTTAAAACGAAAAAAAGAGTATGCTTTGTTTTTAATTTTTTAAATTCTTTCCTGGAAGTAATGGAGGCAAAAACTAGCTTCCGTGTACATATTTTGTTTGCATCTTTGTTTGAAATCCTAAAGAGCAAAGTTTAGGAATGAATAGTTTTTAACATATTAAACATGAAGAACCATGTATTCTGTATCTTCTTTTGTGCAGATAACTGCTTCATGATTAAGCTATTATTTTAAGCATTTAACATCTGAATCTCTCTATTTTTGTGTAGAATTCAGTTGTGTGGGTTAAAGCTACCGATGTGTACTTACTTTGATGACAGATAATATAACATGGCGTATGATCTTTGCATTGTTTATCACATTAGGAAAGTAGTTTTAAAACTGTGACTCTCTAGTAAGTTAAATGACAGAGGTCACAACTGATAATACAATTAGCATCTCAAGGTTAACATTAAGTCTAGTCATTAATCAGGGAAAGAGAGATATGTACATGCACACTGTGATGTAACATATATGAGCGAGTTTTTGCACTGAGTCAATCTTGAAATGATTTTGATGAGGATTTAGTGGTTTCATTAGAAGTCTTGATGATTGTGTGTTACTTAGCATCAATCATGTTTCATGCTATTGGCAAATAGTCAGATTGGCTCAAACATGATTATTTACAGATCACTGCAACATATAGCGATGGTCACTCACTCACAGCAGACGGGATTCATATAAACATTCATTTTCAGTCAAGATTTTTATATAAAATGAATGGGATCATGACAACATAAACAATATTGACTGGGGTTATGGATGATGTGCTTCATAACAAATTCAATGAGATTGAGTTGAGTTTCTGAAAACAGATCAAGCCTCAAAGCAGATATCTGGACATCCAAAGCAAGTCTACAATACTTGGTACTTTACTTCAGTGTCAGAAAATTACATGATTTTCTTAGGCCCTTTTGGCAATATTTTTAGGATCATTTAAAAAATCATAATAATTTCAGAGACTAAATATTACTTTCTAATGAGACTAAGTGAGATGAATAAAAGTGAATTTGATAAAAAAAATAAGGTTTGCAAGATCATGAGAAACTCAAAGCTTTTCCCATGTCCTTCAAGATTACAAATTTAGGTAACTGATAAATTTACGACCTTGGAGCCATCTAGTGTTTTTCAGTGACCTTGATATCTCACTTATTTTCCCTGACACTATCCTTCCCATGTGCCCAGTGGCCTCAATCCCTCCCAATCCCCTTCATCCAGTGATGTGTATAATACCATGTGGTATGCAAGTCCTACTAAGCCCCTAGGCCGTCATTAAAGACCCATCAGCACCAAGGTGTCAGTAACATGGATTAATTGGCCGAGGACTGACAGTTCCGGGGGACAAGCAGCATACCTGCGCCAG
The DNA here is from genome assembly GCF_037392515.1 of Haliotis asinina. Classification (NCBI taxonomy): domain Eukaryota; kingdom Metazoa; phylum Mollusca; class Gastropoda; order Lepetellida; family Haliotidae; genus Haliotis; species Haliotis asinina. The sequence continues at coordinate 62,830,364 of NC_090282.1, read as the reverse complement.
GTGTGAGACATCTGAATGTTCGCAAGGAGTCCTGCCTGAATCTAAAAGTACAAGCAACAGTAAAACTGAGATGTTCACTAACATGGAAGAAACTGATACTGTAATGAATTAAATGTTAAAATAATTGTTTGGTTTGTTTGTTTGCCTCTGTGCTCAGTAATATTCTGGCTATATTGAACACTTTGTAATAACTGAGTCTGGACCATACAATCCAGTGATTAACACCATTAATATCGATATGTGCACTTGGGATGTGATGACATCCTGTAAAATATTTGTAGCTTGAGTAGAAACTTTTAAAGTGATTATGTGCTTCACACTATCTATTTGCTGTAAATGTTTACACTTTGAACCTCTGACATCTCTGGGTCTCTTAACTGTGAAACCTGGCTTGAACCCAGCCTTACTGACTACCAACCTTAAAAACAGCATTGTTATGTCAGCTGATTTGAAACTGAAATCTTTTCTCATTAATTAGTCATTGTACATTTTTGTACTTCAGTGAAGTTGGGTGATGGTTTTGAACAAATATTTCATGAAAGTTTGTTGGATTGACAAACATTGTTCACAAAAATCAGCTGTGAAAATATGATGATGATGAGTCTAACAAATATGTTAAAAAACAAACACCAAATCATTTTATGTGGCATGGAATGATTCTTTAATGTCAATATATTGCAGACAAAAACAGAATTAAAAAAATATTGTTTACACAGTATCAATTATGATATGTCAACTTTATGATTATAATAACTTCAAAACTCAAACTGATGATGTCAGTGTATGGTTGGTCTCATGCTTATGGTTTGGACCATGAATATACAAGAACTGTGTCAAAAAGTCCAGTTTGGATCATAATCGATACACTGGCATCCATATTGATAATGTAATATTTCATTTTTTGACTATCATTTGCTGCACAGAAGCTATGTTGGAGTACATATAAGATGTTCTCTAGGGTGGTGGGGTAGATTAGTGGTTAAAGCATTCATGGTTCTGATGCAGATAACCCAGGTTTGATTTCATGCTTTGGAATGATATTGCTGAAAGTGGTGGAAAACCTCACTCACTCACCCTTCATGACCTCTATGTGTTTCACCTTCAATAAATCAATCACCAAGTAATAGTTGGCATAATTCTTAATGTCAGCCATGTTGAAATTGCTACTTTGACTCACAAAACAGCTGCCTTTCTCATAATATCTACATGATACCAATTCTTTGATGTGTTGATGCACTGGTGATTGATTTATGTGTGTTTGTGGAGGATATTTAACGAGTAAAGTGACAAGACTGTCAATTACATCAAGTAATAACAAGGCTGTATAAGACACACAGCCTATATCATACCAAAAACTTACAGAAGTTGCATTTTCAAATGACAAATCATATGATGTACTGTTTTTCAAAGCTGATTTTAGATCATATAAAAACAGATCAACTATAAATTCCTGGTTTACTGCAACTGTTTTCCTGCATCTAGACACAATATTGACTCTGGAACGTGTTGACAAAATATTGACTCAGGAACATTCAACACAACTCAAGCTGTAGGAAACTTGAACATATGATGGAAACCATGTCCGAACTGCCATACTGAGCAGACAGTCAATTATTACAGGATTAATTGTAGAGTATATCCTCAGCACATTATTTTGAAGTCTGTCCGTCAGACAGGGAGTGATACGGTATATTATTCACTTGCATTCAAGCAAGGCAATAAAACTTGCTATACAATTTGTGCTTTTGGGTTAAGTGACCAATAACCTATTCAAAGTGTGTTACTGATAAAAACTGTATTGTGCTTTTGTCACAATGTGTCATGAATTCTGTGTTGTTTGGTATTGAGAGGACATCACATTTTCTGAGATGGAATGTTGAGGATTGCTTGAAGGAGATTGTCTTCTGAACGCTCGACTGATCTCAACTCTGCTTCTTTAGCTAAGTGAGTCTTGTGTACAAACACAAGGATCTTCAAACAAGTTTGGCCAGTTCCACACCTTCCTTCCCCATTACATTCAATAGACTCAACCATATGTGTGTGTGGACTTGGCTACTATGTCAACAGAGGGGGAAGGATGTGCACATGTGTGAACTGACATGAGCCACTTTTGATGGATGGGTGAATGTATTGGGGACAAGCTGTTTTGGATGAGCTGCATGTCCTTGGATTTTACACAGGACAACTCTATCCATGGTCAGACTCCATTCTGTATTGGATTATAACAGTGTGGCGAACAAGGAGGTGTATTTAGTTCAGTAGTGATATTCGTCATCACCGGCCTCTCACCTGACGCAGGTAACGACTTTCAATGCTTGATACGAGATGTCTCGGGATTAATCTCCCAGTGACATCTTAGTACATCCTTATCTGCAGGAGTATGACAGGAGTGTTTTTCTACAACCTCCTCTGACCACAGCAAGTCATTCATCTTTCATTGATCATAACAGTGTGAGATTAAATGTGTTGAAAGACACATCAGTCTGACACCAGTTATAAATGTGTTGAAAGACACATCAGTCTGACACCAGTGTTTTTTCCATGCACACAAGAAATGTTTCGAGACATTCTTATGTCATTTGAAACCATCACTGCAGTATTCATTTAGGTGTATAAGTAACTAGGGCTAAGGTGTTATTATGAGCATGTCATCACGTTGATGAATCTGGTAACGTATTTCAAGATGAAGATGGGTGTTGACTTTCCTGTTTTTTATGCTACACTGACAGAAAATATTTCAGTTACAACAAAAATTGAACAGTCTGTGTTGGCCCAAGGCTTTTACTTATTCATGTTTACCTTTGACTGGCATTTTAGAAGTTGAGGTGATGAATGATGATAATTTTTATGAATATACATATTTTATTCTGTGACAGCAGAGTAATGAAGTTGTATTCATGATTACCATATCATTATGGAGTATAAGAAGGAAATTGTGATTGTCAGCATCTCCTCCCCCACATCATGAATACCAGTTCTTTGTCACTTGGAGTGTTGTTGACTAAGTCCAAAATATGTGTAACTACACATTGGAAAAGCATTGATTGATGGGTGCAGTTTAGATTTACATTAGGCCAGACCAATTTTATTTCCTGCTTGACAGATTTTTGTCCTCAGAAAACCTAAAGGCAGGAGGCAAAAAAATAAAAACAAAATTATTAAAAAGTAATATTCCATCCAAATGCTAAAAGTATTTTACTTTTGTTAACTTATGAAGTATATAACTAGCAAACTACAATCTAAATATAAGTTGTAACTTTATATTTGTGGTTAATAAAAACAGTATGATTTTATTTTTTGAGCAGGGGAAATTAATGACTGTTTTTATTTTTGTACATATTCTTGAAAAAATATGACAGGCAGAAAAAGATATAAAAAAACAAATTTGGTCTGGCCTTACTAGCAAATATTAAACAAACATTCACTTAGGAAAGTTTTACATACACCTTAGTTACTTTTTAAAATGCTGAATCTGTTTGCAAAACACATCTATATCTATCTATCCTTGAATGCAACAAGTTCCAAACAGCTTCACTGTAGCCCTAATTTTTCTGTGTACAAAGGATGATTGGCAGTATATTATCTGATAATAAACTTACCTGTTTCATCATCAGTAAATAATTTATCTGAAGACCAACAAATAATTTAGTTGTGTGGATGATACAATTCTATCCAGCTAAATTTAGGAAGGGATGACTTTCTAGCACAAAACATCCTTGCTTTTTTCTTGTTATCAAAGCAACAATGCCATTACAAAAATGATATGATAGTTCTATTTGTGATTCTATATATGATCATATATCCCTATCAAACACTGATGATGTCAGGTGTTTCTGTGATCCTACTCCATTCATGGCAGCATCACAAACACATGAAGAGGAAAGTCAAGTATTCTTCTACATGCCACTTAAACACTTCAGGTGGTCAGCGAACATTTGCATATTACTGTTATCCTTTCAGTAATTTTAAGAATAAATGGCTCTTAAGTTTGGTAATGTAAATGCATACAGTTATCTAGAATTATTTTGAAATGTATATGATAATTATTGGTGAATCTTGAAAAGTCAGTACACCATCTGGATGATACCTATAGTTACATCAAGTCTCATTTTTCAACATATTCAGGTGTCATGAACAGTATATTCAATTTTTCGCTGAAAGGGGTCTTCTGTGTCCATTTGTCCTTTCACTGGAATTGAATGATCGTTCGGATCTATGAATGTATTAACCCAAATGTTAACAAACACGGTAATTCAAGGAAACATATTGAAAACTATGTTTCAATATCAAATTTGAACAGGTATTGGTTGAATATTTAAATCTAGTTACATACCTTCAACTGAGAATACATTAGGGTTTGAATGCTTGGTGGAAAACACAGAATCAAAATGACCTTTTTGGTTGGTGAATTTGTTCAACCCGTCTACACCCCGTCTGATCAGCCAATGGACAGTACAATCTAAGGATGCCAGTCTCTTTCTCAAGGGACTTTTTTTCCTTTCATTTACTTAATCTAGAAATTAATCATTTAAACTTAGAGACTTGTGCCAGTCTAACCACGGGTCATATGAAATTATATCGGTGATTGAATTGATTTACATCTGTATATGTTGTAATTTAAAGATCAATACTGCCGCAAACGTTTATTGCAAAGATATATTGTTCGTATGTGTATCCTACTGCAAAAAAAACGATGTGTTAAGCAACGTGGTCGTGTTGGTTCTTGGTCTTTTCAATGCTGACGGATGTGTCGAACACTCGGATAAGTCGAACTTTCCCCTTGGACCCAACGAGTTCGACACAACGGGGTTTGACTGTATTTCACAAGTTACTGTCTAATGAACTGGTGTCTCTTCATTTTCAAATGGCATCAGGTTAATTTTGTGTACAATGTGTGGAGCTCGTTTCCTGTGTCCCCAATCATGATTTTGTTGAATACTGCTTGAAAGAACATAAAATTTGACTCACTCACTTTATAAACGATCTACTTCAAACATGCTGATAATTGTTTACTCTCTGTTGGATGTATTATTGAACATAGTGATTTCATAATAAAAAAATCATAACAATCTGTTGATTCCAGGTCTAGAATCCAAACGTTTCACTGGGAATATTAAAGTGCTTTCACAGACTTATCGGCGATGTACAATTTATCTGGATGCATATTCATCATGCTCAGTGAATTCCTGGATCAGAATCAACTACAATATAACATTAACATAATGTTTTTCAAAGCAGAAAATATTCATCAAGTCGATAAATTCCATCCCTTTGTTATAACATAACCCACAGTCATTTGTTGATGGATAAAAAATATGTGTTATGAATGACTAGGCTAAAGAAACCCACATTCTTCAAAGGCGTGAGATGCATGCCCCTCCAACATGTAACTCCATTAGAATACATAACAGATTGCTAATTAAAGTTTTTGATCAATTATAGATACGTCTTGGTAGCTTTAAGATCCTTGTCTTCTGTTTCTGAAATTAGAAAAGATGAGAAGGAAAAACAAACCAATCCTTTCCCTTTAGAGTAACAGAAAAATCTTTTAATAAATTTGCCATTGCTTTAACATGAGTTTTTCTTGGCACAGCTATGCCAGTTCTGTTTATAATGTTAATATGCATTGTTTGTTCCAAGTTTTGTGAGGTGGTAAAGGTGTGAAGATGGAAGATAGTAAACATGGTAATCCTTGTCTCACAGTGGGTGTTTGACAGGATCAACCTCTGTATCTGCAGAATAAAGATGCTGCTCATCTCTGTAATTGTCGTCGTATCCTCTGTGCCAACATTGGCAAAATACAGCATTGTCGGTTTATGGATTTTTGCGAAAGGAGAAAAAATATTGTTTTCTCATTCCTTCATTTACAAGCTTTTCTTGAACAAAACATTTTTGCTAGGATATGTTTCAAACAATGTTGCTGGATTTAGTGTTGTTAAGATGTTTCTATTTGTCCCCCTTGGTTGATGATATTAGTGTATAATTGACACCTGTGTTAAACGAGAAGTTTGTCAAGGACTGTTAGCAAGTGAGCCAACAGTGTTTCTTCTATTGCCATTCATAATCCATTTTGACTTTGAAATGAACCAGATTTGGAGGTAGTGTTTATTGTTCTTTTTCTTGAGGTATAAAATAGAAATTTTTTTTTTCATGGAGTACGATAGTTTTGCCAAATGTGGAAAAAATACTGACCATTTTTAGACACTTAAACTCTTTCAAGAAAATGTGGGGACTGTTTTGTCATTATTGTTCTAAATGCTGCCCAATTCTCTGGAAACCAGTCTGAGAAAACGACTGTTAGTTTCATTGCTGTATATTCAGACGGTGTCAACTAGAGACTGTTCCTGTCTACATCACCTCTGTAGTACAACAGATAAAGCTACCCAGATACTGAAGGTTAGTGGTTCAGTTTCTACCAAGTCTTACCAAAAGACGCTACTTGTTACCCTTCCTAGTTCTTGATGTTTTAGGTACCAAGTAACTCACCATCAACATAATGTGTCTGGATGGTGATAGTGTATTTAGCAGCAGGGCCTAGATTTTCGAGGCTCTCTTATAGCTATGAGTGTTGTAAATTACTGTTAATGGATGGCATTAACAACCATCTTTTGACACTGTATCAAAAATGCTGCATTGTATGAGTGTCCCAGTACCAGAAAACTGGCTTTAGTCAGACCAGAGACCATATAATAGATTATTATATGGTCTCTGGTCACACTGGCACAAGCATCATCATACAAAGAGAGGGGGGTTTGCCTCTATATAAGTGACAGGCAGAGGGGTAACCTTGTGATTAAAGGGTGTGCTTGTCTTGACTTTAAACCCCATTCAACCTCATCTCACATGTTCCTGTTAAAAGCACTCTCTGTAATAGCTCTCTGTAATAGTTCTCTAATAATAGGTATGACACAATTTGTATATGATATGAAACGTAACATTGATGAATAGCAGGGCCAGAGCAGGCATTTGAAGCATCGTATCAAACAGTAAAAAGAAGAAGAAATTCAGGAAATTCTTTACGTTCATGAAATAGCTTCTTCTAAAATGCCAATGAAGGGTCTACTTGCAATCATTGTATTACTGTGTACAAAGATACTTTTAAGGTCCAAGATTAAGGAATCTTATTAACTAACCGTTCTCCTAAAATTTGGGTAAAACATTGTGTCATATTTTTATTGCAGTTGCATCATTGTACAGACTGTCATTTTCTTAATGGCAGCATGGCATTTGTAACCACTTTTTTAATCTTTGTATGTAAACATTCCTCAGATATCTCAAGGCTATATAAGAAGACAAAGTTAAAAGCATTTAATGTCAAATGATATAATTTTACTTGTTTGAAGCTAAACAATGATAAATATTTAAACAATTATTCAAGAAACCAGTCTGTTTTATGGTGACAATCTATCAGTCAAGAATTTTAAGTCATAATAAATTGAAAGTGCTCCTTCTCTCAGTGAAGGACTCGGTTTAAACAACTTAGGGCAAAGAGAACATTGATGTTGCTCTTGCAAGTAACTGTGGTCATGCTAATTAAAGGTGTTGACCTCTTTTTCCCAGGTACTGACTGTTCATATAAAAAAAGATCATATGTGAAAATATTACTGAACACTGTTAAGTTTAAAGTACTTAAAAGTAAACTATGAATGAAATTATCTTAACCGTCATCGCCATCATTACAATTTTTATAAAAATACTCAAACCATTTTAATTGTCTCAAGAAAACTCCACTTAAAGCATAGTCATACGTCTGAATCTCCCATCGCTGTTCAATTTGAATGGTTTATTTGTTAATATCAAAATACTATATATCCATAGACTAAACATTAGCCTGTAGTGCTGATTGTATGATTCCAGCTCTATTATGATCCAGTGTGTATGACTAAATATAAAACAGTGATGTTACCATGTGTTCATGTGTTTACTTAAACGTTTAGTGTTATAATTGTAATACAAACAATTTCAGTAGGGCCATATGACATTTTTTTAAAGGTCCATACTCTTGCTACAAGTTTTGAAAATAGACTGAGGAATACCAATCACAAATTTTATGCTGTTAATTACAGCAGAATACCTGTCTAATCAATATTTTGAGCTTCCCCACAGATTTGTACATTGTTAAATGCCAGCCAGTGTGTTCTTTGATGAGTGTTCCACTATACCACCCTATGTAAACACAAGTCAATTGTAAAAACTTTAAGATTTTTCTACAACCAAACAAACATGTTAGTTCTGGGGACTTACTGGAGTAAAAGACAGGTTGCTTATACCTGACGTTTGTTTCATTCAAGCTGTGTGAGTCAACAGAACGTGTCAAGGTTGTTTGATGGCTCCAGGGAGGGTGGACAGAGGGAGATGCTGAGAGTGATAGGGAGGATTGGCACACTCTGGTGACATGTGTCCTCAACTATACACTAGTGTTTGGAATCAGAAACCAATTCCGATTATCGGAAGATTTCTGGTGAATGATTATTGAATATAATCAAAATGTATACATTTTGAATATAATCACCAATTCAATGGGTTTTCCCAAGTGTTTTTTTATTTAATGCTTTTTAGTAGCTTATACTGAAATTAAATGCATACATGCAAGAAAGACACTGGAATCATAGAAAAGTAGTTAAACTTTTACTTTGTACATAGCTTTATGTTGTTGAACGCATGTTTGTTCATCAATATTCATCAAATGCAATGCTTAGTTTACTTCATTGAAGTGTGTTTTAATAAAGTAACAAAATTCTGATTAATTGAAATTATGTGTTTTAACAGCTAATAATAGTTTTTTATCCTTCTTTCGATCGCTTTTTGATTATGTTTGATCATCAAAACACCACCACTAGAAACAGTACGATACAGGCCATGTAATACACACTACACGCAGTGTGTTACAGGCCATACAGCACACACTACACACCTGCACACAGTGTTACTGACCATATAGCACACACTACACACCTACACACAGTGTTACTGGCCATATAGCACACACTACACACCTGCACACAGTGTTACTGGCCATATAGCACACACTACACATCTACACACAGTGTGTTACATTCCTTGTATCACACACAGCCCACCACGACATGCCTTTGAGGCTGCAGTCAATGCACTACCTGCCTTCTATACCTTAATTGTATTGACTGCATTCCTTTCAGTGAAGAGATGTGACACTTCCACTTCACAAGTCACATGATGACATGAAGTGCTGTTTAGTAACTATACGATCAGGAGTATTGGCGTTCCTTTGGGGATCCTGTTTAAGCTCCTGCTGAATGGTTTCGCTTGGTATCTCCCTACTATTTAAACTCAGGAATTTTCTTAGGATGTCAAAGCAAATGTCTTTGGCAGGTCAGTCTGAAAAAACATGATATTGTTCAAAGTTTTATTTGTTTGCATGTGTCTGCTTTTATAAATTCAAGAGCAGTGGGATAGCTTTATCATTAAAGCATTTTCTTGTTATACTGAAGACCTGGATTCTATTGCCCACATGTACAGTGTGTGAAGCCCATTTCTGATTTTTTTTGCTGAAATCTTGCTCGACGTGTCATATAACTAAATTTACTCACTTTATGAATTCTGAGAAAATGAGAAAATTTTGATTGTTGCAGATTTGGCTCAGAATATCAGGGTTTGAGCTGGTCTAGATTAACGCATGAAGCTTTTATTGTAGTAACAATAATATGAACTTGCATATAATTACATACATGTACACAGTGAAGATGATTAAAGTTAATTAATTAACATAATGAACACTTCTTTTACCTTTGCATGTGTTTATGATGGTGACACCAGTAGAGCAGGATATGGTGTCTACTTTATGAACACCTGGTGTCTTTGTTGTATAATTATAATTCATGTACATATCACAGCTGGAATTGCAAATTGGAATCTGTTTTCACCTGATATTTTTAATAATAATGGAAAGCTTTCCTGCTTTTATTTAGATATTTTGTTATAAAAACATTGTGAAAAGATTCACAACATATCAGGGTAATGGAACAATTCTCATGAATCATTTCAAGCCTAAACATGATGTACTATGCCTCCTCTAAATCATTACTATGATGATATTGACTTTGAGATGATTTCTGAGCCAAGAATTCATTCAGAATATGCATGTGCATCAGGTAGAACTAATGCAGCAATATATCATTTATGCTGAATTAGAGTAATTACATGGTTTAGAGAGATCTATCAAATATAGGTAAAACAACTGTTTTCTCATGATTTCTCTATTACAAATTGAGTCCAGTGAAATAGGTGTTTGAAACTGTGAGTAACAATTTATCCAAGTAAATGACAAGCAACATTGCTACTGCACTGGGCTGTAATGCTGCCTTGTGGTACAACTGTTGGCATCAGGGTTTAATCCTGCTGTTCTGTGGATGTGTGAAGTCCCTTCTCTGTGTCCTCAACTATTATAAGACTTGACTTTGTTTACAGGGACGTAAAACAATAGTCACCGAGTCTCAGAGCAATGCCAGAGAGTTGGGAAGGATACCAAACTATTTGAGATCTGCGTGACATGAAGAGAGCTCTCTTTGTTAAAAAAGTCATCGTAGACAGTGTAGACAGAGGGTCTTGTTTCCAATACTGGTGACTGGATTCCTGTTGGCACTCAGGTGTGATAGCTTGTCAACACAAACATGACCTTCTGGCAGGAGGTGCACATTTTACCAATGTTTTTACAGCAGAAAACATGTGATATTACCAACCCGTGAAGATCCAGGTTAGAACTGATCTTCAGTAACCCATGATTTCTGTAAGAGAAGACTAATGGGATCAGGTGGTCAAGTTTAATGACTTCACCAGACTGACACATTCCCATGTCCTAATTGTGTAGATCGATGCTCATGCTTTTGATCAGTGGATTATAGCTGGAATATTGCTGAGTGTGGCAAATAACTAAACTCAGTCACTCACATGATATTACCAAATACTAAACCCACATATAAGCTTATTGAGGAAGGGTGATTGGGTATCCTAGTGCTTAATTTAGTGTCAGTACATGAAACCAAAGGCCTGGGTTCAACTAGGTACGGATAATAATGTCCAAAGCCAGTTTCCGGTGTCCCAATGCAAGGGTGCAAAGTTTCCATTTATTGAGTCAAACATAATGAATTATAATCTACGTGGAAGCTATCACAACCCTAACTATTTGGTTATAAGTTTTGTAAATAAAAAACAACATGGCTACCATTTGCAGATTTGTTGCAGATTATTTTTATTATCTTCTACGACTTGTCAGTGTGTGATGATAAACAATAGCCCCCACCTAAATTCTTCACCAGTGTTAGTAACAATTATTAGCCAAATGCAAACATTTCAAGTCAGATGAACAGAGCTTGTGGGAAGTCGAATGCTGAGATCATTAGTGTTCATAACAATATTCAAGTTTTCATCAAAGTTGAAATTCAAGGTCAAGGTTACAGTGAGTTAGGTTAAGGTTTTGTAGTGAGCTAGTGAGTTAATATTTAACATAAAATTAGCAGCCTTATCATGAACCTTTTTACAAACGAACAGAGCAGAAGATAAACTTGTTTGTGTCATCTGTTCTAAAACCCACACAAATGCAAATAAATGGTTGACACATGCAAGGTCTATTGTTCAAAAATTGCCTTAAAGATATAAACACCTGTGTCAAACAATAAAACCTGTGTGTAAATATTGTTGCAAGAATATATATCTTTATGGCTGAACTGGCAAGGTCAAGGACAATTAATATGGCTGACCAGGCAAGTCTGAATCAAGTGCACTACATTTGTCTGTTTGCTCTCATTTAACACTGTGTGTTAATCCCTCATAGGGACTTCATGATTACAGAGACAGTTTAACATACAGTACTGACTTGGTTTGTCTTAACTACACAGAATGTGGACAGTGGCCACTGGAATGCTAGCCCTTGACTTGTAAAACACTCATGGGTTCATATTGTAAATATATCACTCTCTCTAACTTGTAAAACAGTTACATATAATACAGTTTTATGCAAGAATATTTGTAGCAGTGTCACCCTGAGCTGGCAGGCTACAGATGATACAATGAGGTATACATCAGACCATATTACCTAAGGGAGAAGCATACAACATATTTAATTTACTGCCATGCTAAATGTACAAAATATCATTTTATTTTATTTGGAGGGTCACTACCAACTATATGACATATAAAACAAAATAGTGTCTACCACTTGATTTTTTTTGCTTTCAAATCATCTTAAAACTGCTATAAAAATGGTTGATATTGTTTGAGTGTGCAAACGTTTATATATATAAAATTGTGGCAGTCAATGATAGAAACTTTGGAGGTTACCATGGCAGTGGGTAATGTTTTTTCCAGTTGTCAGCCCCTCCTGGGAAGGGTGACAGGGAAACTTGCTAAAGCGTCATTGACCAATGAAATAAAATACAAGACGCTATTATGGATGACAACTTCTCTAATTCTTTTAACACGATGTGTTAAACATGGTATACATGAAGCCAGAGAGGTAAGGTACATCTTACCTCTCTGGCTTCACCTATACATATATATATTCTGCAATGTTACCTATGCTCATTTTCCACCTGACAAAGGGGCAAGAATTAGCCTTGAAACATCGTGTTAAAAGAATTAAAGAAGTTGTCATCCATAATAGTGTCTTGTATTACCTCACCAACTTCTAAACGCCTTTGAAGAATTTCAATGAAATAAAAGTATTTTACATGAAAGGAAGCTAAAGACACATCTATTATCACATGAAAACTTTTTTAATATAAAGGTTAAAGTTTTTTGGTGGTCTTTCCTATCTTCTGAATGGTACACTTAACACAGATTTGTTGTATATCTATGTTGTTCAAATTGCATAGATTGTGTAGTTATCATCCAGTGATATGTTAGTTATTTAGGTTAAAGGTTTTTAAAGGATTAAGTTTTTTGGTGGTCCTTCTTATCTTCTGAATGGTACACTTAACACAGATTTGTATATCTATGTTGTTCAAAGTGCATAGATTGTGCAGTTATCATCCAGTGATATGTTAGTTTTTTAGGAGAAGCTTACAGTTTGTGATTCTATTAGATTGTTATGTAAATTTGAAAAATCACACCCCAAATAATAGACCTGCTTCAGCTGGTAGTCTGGTACCAGAAAAATATATTTGCACCAGACCTTTGCCATGTAACCATATGTTTTTTTTTTCAGTGTAATATAATATTGTATTAATGGCAGAGAACTCCTTCTTTCATATTAAAGAAGTTCATACAACCAAATTTCATGATCAAATCTTGTAGAAAGAAGGGATAAGATAAAGAAAACCTTATAAAGTACTTCTGATAATGGAGAGATTGGTTCTAGTTTATTCTCATAAACTAAACCCATATAGATAAAAGTCACATAACTTGATATCTACAACAGTGAAGTGTATTAAATGTAAAATTTTGTGAGGTGTTCTCAAGTAGAAAAATATTCTGGAAAAGTGATGCATGAAGTTATCTGGCATCTTTTGAATTCAAGAGCAAGACCAGATTGGATTTCAAAATGTAATCTATATTTGATTCTCTGCAGCTATGACATAAAAGTATCACAAAAAGGCAGTTTGTATAGAGCTGACGAGGAAAAACCTGAATCAAAGCCTAATCACTTTCTCATGTAAACAAGGAAAATCTGGCTCACATCAATCTGTGGCCGCTCATAAGGAGCAGGTCCTGTGCCAAAACAAAGCAGCACAAAGGTGATGAAATTAATCCCAAGGATTTTTATATGAGCAAGAGTCTCAGACATTATTTGCATTCAGGGATAGCCTGTTGTTGCAGGCTGGGTCTCAATACACAGCATGTGAGACTGCTCATATGACAGGTATGTAGGTCAATGGAAATCTGACATCCTGGACTTCATGCATATATTACATTAGTGTCTGTGACATTCATACCTCAAGTTTGTCACAACGTAGTTTTACATGTTAATTCCATGACATACCATATCACAGCTTCACTGTCACATTTAAACCTATGCAGCCTTTCAATGAAGTTGTGAAAAATGGGACTTGGTTTTGTCTGAGAGGTTGAAAAATGGGGAAGTGTGATTAAAAGTCATTTTTTGCTGTCCCTTCAGAGTTGTTATTTGCTAGTGCCATCAGTTTCAGTTTCAATTGACCAGTCATCTTCAATGCTGCAATTTGCTCTGTGGAGTTGCTTCCCTTGGGCTTGCCAGAGACGTTTGATTTGTGATTTACCAAGCCTAGCTCCAAGGCTGCATTGAAGACTAAACTCATACATGTATAGTAATTCTATCTTTTAAAGAAGCAAGTCTCAGTATGAGGACAATTTTACTACTCATAAGATATCACGAATCTGTTGGTATATGACCAGATAGTGGCCTGGCATGAACACGTGCATACACCTAGTTGCAGGTACAGCAACATGCAGTAAACTTGGACAAAGCAAGTCTATGTTCCACCAACAATTTTGCCATGGTTATGTTCAAGGTTTGTCCACACCATGCTCACTGATTTCACTAAAGCTGTAAATGCCGTCTGCATCTCTGCTGTCCTGGTGCATCAAGCTGACATGTTGTGTTATGTCTTTGGGGTGATGAGTGAATGCTCTGACCACTAGGGTACCCTACTGTCCCTTGATGAACCTAGTTTGCATCACACCAATAAGACCTGTGCAGGTCTGGGGTAGAATTGGCCTTCAGCAACCCATGCCTGCCATAAAAGGCAACTATCTTGTCATAAGAGGTGACTAATAGGATCAGGTGGTCGGGCTTGCTGACCTGGTTTACTCATGTCATCAGTTACCAGTAGCGCAGGTCGATGTTCATGCTGTTGATCACTGGATTGTCTGGTCCAGGATCAATTATTTACAGACTGCCACCATATTGCTGCAATATTGCTGAGTGTGGTATAAAACTAAACTCACTCACTCACCCACAGCCATAATGTATTGCTTTGAACATTCAACAATCTGGTCAAAATCAAAGTGTGTCTGGGAACCTTCTGACCTCAGAGTTATGCTGTGGATGGTCTAAGGAAGGATCTATTAGATTGCTTGATTTTCACACATTTTGAAAGATCCACATTAGCAACCCTAACAAACACACTAATATGATCCCAAGGAATGCATTACTCACCTTTCTGACTCATCTTTATCATGAACACCTGGTGTTATTACTGTGTAATAGTGATTCACAAACACATGTCCATGATACAAAGTTGTACAATAGCCTTGTAGATGAGGAAAGGGCTTTGTTGCTGTAATTACTAGGTTGACATGGAAGGTACGCTTTATTTGGAGTTACAAAGAGCAGGGAAGGCTTAACATTTAAAAATCTGTAAAATACCACACTGTAATCCTGTATTAAATTCTGAAAATAGGATTTAATCTGTAATTGCTGAAGCTAGATTCAGTCAGTGTGGGAGACCATATTGAACTAAAATACCCTCGCAAGGGCGTTCAGATCATCTTCAACAGAGGTAGTCTGTTTCATATGAAAGAACACTTGTTATCATATGTTGTGCAATACTACAATTAATATCATTATTATGATAACATAGTTATCAACTGTATGAGGACAAGGATAACCTACTGTAGAGGGATACAGAGCAGACATTGTTTCCGTGAGTAATATGGGAAGGAGTGTACTTATGCATTTCAAATTTGTTAAAGTTTTAGAAAATAGCCAATGAACTACAGTGAATTAACTACCAACATCACTGAGTCTTAGACACTTTTTGTTCAGAAAGAGTGAGACATACTTGTTTTAAAGGTAAGAAACTGACTAAGCTATGTGCTACCCAGAGTTATTTTAAGGAAAAAGGTAAGAAAATGCTATGAAGTTTCAGCAGTGCTGTGGAACTGCATCAAATACATTCAGTTGTTTAAATCCTGATAATGTTATCAATTTGTAACATTTCAACCATTAAAATATCCTTCAAAATGTTGTACTGATGTCTACAGTTTAGGAACATAATGTCATATGACTGCACCAATCCAAAATGAAAATTATTTTTATGCTCAGTCTTTCATCTACTTTTTATGGGTAAAAAGCAGATCTTGTACACCAGATTATATTTCAATTATAACACCTTGTGGCCATATCAACAGGGTTAATAGCTCTGATACTTCACAGTGACATGATAACTAGATTACAATGTATAACTTTTGTCTTTGTACAATGGCTACTTTTTGTTTCTTCATTTGTCAAAATTCTGATGCATTTTAATGTAATTTTAATGTCAAAGACATACATTTGTTAATGAAAAGAATTCACTACAGATTTTTCATTGTGGTGTGTGACATTAGATGACAAATACATGCCTTCGCAATAATTTATTACAAATGCAGGAATTTTCCTGAACATTACACACATCAGTTGGTAACAATGAAGGAAGTTGTTCATGTCAGTGGCAAGTAATGTATGTTGAATGATAATGGGTGGGAGGGTTGCCTTGTGTTAAAGTGCTTACATGTCAAAATGAAGACCTGTTTCAGTTCCCCATAAATGTGTGCAATCCCATTTCTGCTTTAGCCCTTCCTGATATTGCTGGAATACTGCTGAGAGGGTGTAAAACCGTATTCACTCTCCTAATTACAATGATAAAATCTTTCAGAGCTTATCAAATTCTTATCTAGCAGTTTGATTGATATTCATAATATAAGCTAAAGAGAGGTTTACCGGATATTCCTACTTTTCATACCATTCATAGAGGTACTTGATCCAAAAGTTTCCTGCACTCTAACACTGAGTCCCTAGTGTTGACTGAACATTACCTGTTGTGAACAATACGCCAGGTTGTTTACCTGTGTACATAGATATGACCGCTTGGTCATCCCAGGTGTGTGGACCGTGTCCACTAAACTGGGCAGTAAATCAGGCATGCCACTTTTAACAAGACAAACAGGTGTCTGTCATGAATGTTTGGTTAAAGTATAATGAGAAAGAAATACATTTAAGGAAGGATATTTTTTTATACCATTAATATGACAGTGTTTTTAATACAACAGTTTTCATGTGAATCTACAGTGTCATTGATACTTATATCAGACACAGGATATGATTTTCACTGCAACTGATACTAAAGAAATGCAAACATTTTTGTGTAAAAACAGATGACCTTGCAATATGGATATAAAAATTATGATAACTGAACCCTCTCTGCAGCACATTTATCTTAATCTGTAAGCATAATAATAATAAAGATAACATGCTTTGTCTTACACCTATGATTGATGTATTACCCAATCTTGGGCTGGACTTTAGCTTCAGAAGCTATGCCATTTTTTGAGAACAAATAAATATCAGAGAGAGCAGCTGGTTATGACCTCAAAAGTGTGTTGGGAAAAAATGTTTGCAATATCATATTACTAATTATAATATGTTATAGGTATAGTATTTTCAGAAAGAGAAAATGACTGTATTCTTAACAATGGCTAAAAGGATTGAGTATTGGCTTGAATGAAATTCAATTCCTCTTGCTCAACCAGTTTCATTTTTTCCACACAAATCTTCTGTTTTCATTCTCCCTGACCTACAAGGAATTCATGTCACATATTTAGTAGTGTTTGAACAGGTCTGATGAATGACTGAATGCAAGTTTCTGGATTGACGATGTAAAAATGTAGTAGTTAAAATAATGAACTCACACACAAATGAATACCTCTTTATTCAGCATTCATTCTTCCTCATACTAATTTCAAAATAGGTAAAATACCTCTGGAATCTATGTTAAAACAATGTTATATTCATTCATCAAGATGAAACACATCCTCCATGACATAGGTGCATAAGTGCTGTCCTGCATGAGATGTCTGTATGAGATAACCTGAATGAGAGATGGCGTGTCTGAGATGTCTTGGATGAGAGATGTCTTGGATGAGAGATGGTGTGGATCATATGTCTTGGATGAGTGATGTCCTGGATAAAAGATGGTGTGGATGAGATATCCTGGATGAGAGATGTCCCAGATGAGATGTCCTGTATGAGAGATCTCCTGGAGCAGAGTTGGTGTGCATTAGAGATGTCCTGGAATTGAGAGATGAGGTGGATGAGATGTCTTGGATGAGAGATGGTGTGGATTAGAAATGTTCTGGATGAGACATGGTGCTGATGAGATGTCTTGGCTGAGAGATGTCCTGGATGAGATGTCTTGGATGAGAGATGTCCTGAATGAGAAGTCTTGGCTGAGAGATGTCCTGGATGAGATGTCTTGGCTGAGAGATGTCCTGGATGAGATGTCTTGGCTGAGAGATGTCCTGGATGAAATGTCTTGGCTGAGAGATGTCCTGGATGAGATGTCTTGGCTGAGAGATGTCCTGGATGAAATGTCTTGGATGAGAGATGTCCTGAATGAGATGTCTTGGCTGAGAGATGTCCTGGATGAGATGTCTTGGCTGAGAGATGTCCTGAATGAGAAGTCTTGGCTGAGAGATGTCCTGGATGAAATGTCTTGGATGAGAGATGTCCTGAATGAGATGTCTTGGCTGAGAGATGTCCTGGATGAAATGTCTTGGCTGAGAGATGTCCTGAATGAGAAGTCTTGGCTGAGAGATGTCCTGGATGAAATGTCTTGGATGAGAGATGTCCTGAATGAGATGTCTTGGCTGAGAGATGTCCTGGATGAGATGTCTTGGCTGAGAGATGTCCTGGATGAGATGTCTTGGCTGAGAGATGTCCTGGATGAAATGTCTTGGATGAGATATGTCCTGGATGAGATGTCTTGGCTGAGAGATGTCCTGGATGAAATGTCTTGGATGAGATATGTCCTGGATGAGATGTCTTGGCTGAGAGATGTCCTGGATGAAATGTCTTGGATGAGATATGTCCTGGATGAGATGTCTTGGATGAGAGATGTCCTGGATGAAATGTTCTGGATGAGAGATGTCCTGGATGAAAGATGGTGTGGATGAGAGATGTCCTGGATGAAATGTCCTGGATGAAATGTCCTGGATGAGAGATATCCTGAATGAAAGAGGATGTGGATGAGATGTTTGTATGGGGTATATCTTATGTGAAATGGTTGTGTAAGAACCGTACGCAGACATCTATGAACAAATCCAGTGGGCCTACATAATACTTAAAGTTTACAAATCATCATATGATTAATGACCCATAAACTGCACCTGGTTTAACTATATCCGTAATGTACTTAAACACTAAATGAACCATTGAAGATACTGGGCACAAAAGGGGTCACTGATAAAGTCTTACTCCACTTGATCAGACAAATTGGCAATATACATTCCCAAAGTGGATCTCTTTGACTCACCCTCTGACTCACCCTCAATCAGTATACAAAATTAAGAGTATCTGCAAACACCAACCAGGGTCCATATATTTAGATGTTCATTTGGGGGCAATGGAAATGGCCATGAAATGGCAATTTTGAACTAATGTCCACTGATCATGACAGTGTGGTTTACCATTGAAAAACAAAACATCACCTACCACGGTAGAATTCAAACCTGACAGAATGTAGTCAATATACCAAGGTATACCATGTGTGGTAAATATTACCATGGTCTACCATTCTTCAATAATGAGAAGTGGTCCATCATGTTGAGCTTTACATCACACTGGCATTATTTCAGCCATATAGTGATGAGTGGTCAGTAATTATGACATGTTTCTCCTCCTCCTGTAATTTGTAAAGTGTTAAGCGAAGATCTGTAGCCAAATGATTAAATTGTCAGCTCATCAAACCAAGAATCCAGATTCAATTTCACTTCAGTTGCATCATAATAAGCTGAATATTATGATATGCATCGGTACAGTACAAGTGGATCATGAAGCACACTTAAAATCTTTCTTTGAACACTTGCTTAAAATCTTTCTTTGAACACTTGCTCTGTAATCAGTAACTTGATATGATAAGGGCTCAAAGCATGGACAGATGATAAATTCCTACATAAATTCACATTTTAGAAATGAATTCAGTAGGATCCACCCTGTACAATGACTGTAGTGCATTGACAAGCGTAATAAGTTAGACAGGTGCTACACTGATTACACCTATATTATTAGAGAACTGGGGCAGTAGGGTAGTCTAGGGCTGAAGCATTCGTTCATCACACCAAAGACCTGGGTTCAGTTCCCACATGGGTACAATGTGTGAAGCCCATTTCTGGTGTCCCCAGCTGTGCTATCAATTGCTGCAACATTGCTAAAAGCAGCATAAAATTAAACTCACTCACTGTTTGAGGCCTGCAACAGTTCTGTGGCTGGTTGTGCATTGAAAATAACATAATGAAGACATTCAAAGATTCACAGAGATCTGAAGGACCAAGTTAATTAACTTTCTCTGCTTATACTCATGTTCAAATGAAGCTGCCATCATCAGCTGTTGTGCAAGAAAGCATAGAATGCCACTCTACCTGTGACGGCTCTCCTTTAAGAATGTTGACAAATTGTCGTGCATTATTCATGTGGTATAATTGCCATACCACATTCTGCTGCATTGTATTAACATGTCATAGATTAAGTATGTTGTCTTGTTGTGCAGGGACTGAGATGCCAGTATAGAAACCAGCCAGCGTAGCCTAGTTGATTATTCAAGAGGAACATCACAGAACATCCCAAACAAGATGGAGGGGCAAACTCATCTTCAACAGTCTCTTGTGAGTATTACTTAAAAAGTCAGTGGACTGTAGTGTAACCAGGTTTGGTGGATCATACCTTGTACCATGACACGAGTAATGGATGGTAGGTCTTCTGTATCTTGCAAATTTTACATTTCCAATGTGGCCCAAAACAGTATCAGTTCAGTTAAATTACCTTGGATATTGTTAGAATCACTGAGGCAGTTGTGCAGCCTTGTGGTTAATGCATTTACTCAATATGAAAAAGACCTGGGTTTGATTCTCAACATGAGTACAACGTGCAAAGCCCATCTCTGGTGTCTCCCTGCCATGATATTGCTGGTATATTGCTAAAAGCGCCCTAAAACTCATACTCATATTGTGTATCATGGTATGGAGATGATACACACTGTATCAGAAGGTGTACTACAAAGCCTATGTTACACCAGGGACTCTCTCTTCACACAACTCTTAACTGTCTACATGGCATGAAAGATAAACTCTCCATTTAGAAAACGTGGTGCGATCCTGATCATGATGCGAGGTACTTGTTGTTGCCCAACCTGCTGCTCAGCATCATGGGAATTACACAAGGTTTGGAGTCTACACTGTGTGTGACTAAGGTGTCCATGTTAAACAGAGGCATGGAATCGCAGTAGACCAGTACTATTAAACCTGCATTAGTGATACAAACAGTGGATGAATGAGTGAGTGAGTATGTTTTTTCATTGCTTTTGGCAGTATTCCATCAATGGGATGTTTGGGGACACCAGATGGCCTTACACATAGTACCCATGTAGGGAATCGAACCTAGGTCTTCATGATGATGACTGAATGCTTTAACCACTACCCTACTGCCCTTGTACAAACAGCACTCACTCATATTGCTGTGTATCTACAATGGTCTTACTTGATCGGAGTTTTCCCTGTAAGTCTCAACTTGTCACTAAAAGTCTCTATAATCTGTACTGACAAACCTTATAATGTCCAGTAAAACTTCAGTCCTGGTTTTGTTAGTTTTAATTTGAATTGGATGGATTCGAGATATAGCACTATTATCCAGAAGGAATTTGGGATTACATCAATATAAACCTAAATAATGATAAACTGGGATTGACAAAAATTACAACATCACAAATTTATATTAAATACAACACAAGCAAATAAATGTCCACAATTATTTACATCAAAACTTGAAATAAATATAAGTACAAATGAATTCTCAACCCTGTTTTATATTGTGAAATGGTAATATGTATCTCATGAAAATGTATTCTTCAGACATGTTTAATGTCACCTGTCTGTCATGAAGGCAAAATAGGTGCTGACTTTCCACCTATAAAGTCTGTAATATGCGCCTGAGAGCAATATCAACTTCTAATATGTACCTCAGAGCAGTTGTAAGTCATTTAAATTCATGTATGAAAAGTCATAGATGATTAACTGTAAAACAGCTAAATTGAATTTTTTATAATGTAATTTAATAATTTTTGATTGATCATCCTTCAGAAAAGGATTCCTAAAGTTACTGAACACCGATCATGAAACCCTGAGACTGTTCTGAAAAGGGATAATTTATGTGGCCCAATAAAGTGGAGCTACCAATACTCTGAGGACCTCAAGTCTCAATAAATGTCCTGAGGGTCATCTAGTTCACAGTGTCCACACAATTACTGACATACTTATCCCTATCTGCTGGTGTATATAGCATGATATCCCCCACCCCACCAGGCAGACCTCACCCACAGGCTACAGGGCATCACAGGTGCTGGAGGGGCTCAGACCCTCCTTCTCCTCTATCAAGTATTATGACAGATATCACCCTGGGGAATGTAACACTTCCTTAGATCCTACGTGTAAGAAGTAAGGAACCTGTACATACAACAGTCGTACCCTGAAATGGACATGTTGAGTTAAAAAATGAGGAATATGGTTTGTACTTCTTTTTCTCTACATTACTATTTGATGACAGTTTGGACATGAAATGAAAATGTTTTCCTTAACATGTATAAAACTGTGACATGGCATCACGGATTGAAAGGCAAGTAGGTTCCCATAAACCATGTGTTCTGAAATATTGCCAGTTTCCAGCTGTGAACACATATTTCAACCACATTTCCAAGAACATTTTGTCTCAGTTAATTTTTATAAATCAAGAACAAAAACTATGGGTTATTGTCACAGTTCTCATTTTGCTCCCACACTCGAGAAATTGTATGAAAAGTTATTCCAACTCAGTTCAAGAATCATCTGGTATGGCTAGATGGCCTCTTTGTATTCTGGGTTCCATTGTGATTGCTTGTATTTTTTTTTAAACTTTGTAGATATACATATTTTAGCAATATAACATTATTTCTGTGACTAAATGTTAATCATTCCTCATGTTAGCAAATGAAAATACGGAGAATGCTCAGAAACAATGGTGTTGCAGTAGGACTTGTTCATTATTATTATTTAGTATGATTATTACAGGATATCTATGTAGCACACATATCCATGCACCAAGTACATGCTGAAGGTGATGGTATTTTTCCCATCAATCTCAATGGTACATCATATTATCAATCTCAATTCCCCTTGGATCATACAACACTGCATCTAACACTGCATACATGTACTCATTAAACGATGTTCTAGCCATGCTTCCAAAGCATCATTTTGAAAAATATTTCATGGTCTTTATGTTGAAGTCTACATGTTTCTCTCCAGAGAACTGAAATACAATGCATAGATTAACAAGAGTTGTGTCCCTTACAGCATGGGCTATGTACATGTATCTGCAACAGTAGTCATGTTTTTCCTAAAGTTGAACGTTACTGAAACATGAAACATTTATTGCAGGTTTGTTCTGTGTTTTCATTTTACTCAGGTGTTGGTAAAAGAGATCAGTGGATCATTTAAACAATAACTCTGTCATCTGGAGGAACTGTCTCTGATCATCTTTGAAAAACATGTGTCATTCAAGATGTCAGTCCAAGAAAATGGAGTCAAGTTTTTCATACTCTATTATATTTTAACTTAAAGAAGAAATTCAATGAGGTGTATCATCTTGTCACTGATTGTTATTGTCATTTTAGTGTTATTACACAGATACAAGCATCAGTTTCACACAAGGATGTAGCTGTGTAAAACGGCTTTAACTTGGCTGAAAATGTACACTCTCTTCCCTTTCTTGAGACTCTAAATGATTCAATCTTTTGAACAGTTTACAGTTACAGCACCAGACTCATCCTTGGTGTAGCCTGCTGCTATCCACCTACAATGGAACTATCATTCTATGATGCCTTACCATAAAATAACCATTCTGTATATTCTTACAGAAAATTTACCTGCATGTTAACTTGTTATTGTTATCATCTTTGATAATTCTTTATGAACAAACCCCAAATACCTTTCACATGTGATGGTTGCATTTGTTCCAATTTTGTTTCAAATGAATAATCGTAAGGAATCAAGAACACAGAAATGCTGATGCTTTGTTCCCATAGTGCAGGATCACATATGAAAGAGAATTCCCAGCAGGCAAAATATGGGAGTTAAACCAAAATTCCCTGCCAAGAGTTAATTCCGAGCATGAAATGCCCCATTCTGCAGCATTCCTGGGGCATGTGCACTTGAGTCTTTCCGTAGTGACATTTTTCCAATATTGCCGCAATATCAGAACATATGGCAATGGTTTGAAGGGTTTTATGTATAAATGTTTCCATACGACAACTTCTAACTAGCTGAACTGAATTGTTCCATTGTTTATATCTGGGGCCTCAGGGTTTAACAAGCTTGGAATTTGAAAACAAAATCTTTATTAAAATTATTAAGATCACATTTCAGTTCTTTGTCGGGTTTGTGAATCATTAATAGCTGAAATGAATTATTTGGTAAGAACAAAACCTACACAGTTTCTGAAATGAACAAGACAATTCATTGTGTGTAAACCAAAGAATACCCTCAGGAAAATATTCCTGCCTTAAGTGTGTACTTCAATTGCTGATTGTTTATTTGAGATTTTGTTCATATTTGTGTAATTCAAGCAAATTCACAAGTAAAGAAAGATGTTTTTGATTCAATCCTATTTCCTCTGCAGTTAATACAAATGATTTCATTACTTTATTTGCAAGAATGTTCTGATTAAAGAATGAACGGATCACACACGGGATATAAATGTCTAAATTCTAAGATTGACTTTCTGTCACACACTAGTCTGCACTAGACCAAAACAGCAATATCAAGGAACTCCCAAGTCTACAAAACTTTTGCAAGTCTGGAACCTTTTCTAATGTTAAACATAATTTAGTCAAAATATACTATTGAATGCTTGCATTTCAGAAACAAAATCTTGGGTCAAATAGTGAGTATTCATAAAGTGACACCACTGAGAATGTTTTGACAGTAGGTCCTGCTTCAAAGTCAAGTCCTTACACATGTCTGATAAACAGCTTTGCTGTTTAAGACCAGCAAGGTGTCACAGGAAGTGACCCATGTGTTTAACATTGTTTTAACATTGAATCACTGCTGGGCTATATTGCACTGTAACATCAAAGGTCAGTAGAAGCTTTATCACACATTTGAGAGTTGTCTCAGAAGTTAATGGGGGATGCTGAAATCACTACCTCCTTCTTTGATGGCATTGGTGGGGTAGATTTTTGTATTAATGACAGTTTCTGTATATATGAAGATGAACACAGTTTGTGATGTGATGGACAATTTTGGGACATTATCTGAAGATTCTGTCATTAAGGAGAGATGGATGGTTTCACCTGGTCAGGTACCTTTTCTGGCTGTAAGAGGTCACTGAAAGGCTTGATGACTTGGTTGATGGAGTGTTACCATATCTCACTGGCATGGATTGAAGCTGACAACATCAATCCCTGGGTTACTTGTTTTGTGAAACACGGCCCTGGCTTGTTGAGTTTTCTGTGGTTATTGCATACAAATAGATTTTTAAGAATTAAAACATATATTTTAGTTTAGACCTCAGAATTTCTCTGTTAAGGGAGCACAGCATTTGCAGACTTCAGTGTGAAATGAATCAAATACAACAACCAATGCTTTTTTGTTAGAATTTAGTGACAATTAGTGCTAAGCTTGAGGGGGCTTGTTAGGTTTTCAGACAGCAAGCCTTGTTGGCTTGTGCAGTTGTGACATTATTTCATACACTGGTCCATTCTGAATATTTGTGTGTACTGGATGCACATTTACGTGTCATGTAATACCCTGCTTACATATTGCAGTGATAATACCTGATGTTTATATAATCAGTGAGCCTACACTAGTATTATCCATCATGCACCATGGCAGAGATGTTGTCTTTTGATCTGACAAGTACAGAAAATGACATTCAGGACATTTGTGAATGACAGTTATGCTGTAACATTCTAGAGATGCTCTGTCATTACATAGCTGCATACCAATGTCAACATTGAATAAAATATTGGAGGTATACAGACGCTTGACAAGCTAGGAAAAGCAAACTGATGCAAAAATGAAAGTTCACACTGGTACCTTAGGATTATTTAAACAGTGTTTTGATTATTACTTACAAATCACACATATAGTGTATTCAGTCACAGAGTTTAAGTGTAATCTCATTGGCATCCGAATATCTACCTCAATATAATAGCTACCAAGATTTACATATTTCCTTTCAGTAGGTCATGTCAGGCAAACCCTGAGCTAACTCAGTGAAGGATATGTGGGTTATTGAACCAAACACATGCCAGGTTCCATCAAAAATTAACTTTAGTATGTGAAAGAACTGGGTATTTCCTTTTTTCACCCATGTATTTATCATTTTCATAGCTATTTTTCCATTTACACCAAGGGGGATTCGTTTCTTAGGATAGTCAAGACTAAGTTTTCTTTTGTACTGGGATTCTATACTATAGGCTCTTCAAGAATTGAATAATTCTTACCCCATTTTTTAGCCATCTATCATAGATATAAACAAGCAATACATATTTTGTATTATATACATGATAAACAATAAACATCAATATTACTGATCCATTTTAGTCACTTGAAGATGTGGGTGATAATTAACCTTCATAAATATACAGCAATAGGTTTGGACTGTAGGTGATATATGGTAAACGTGAATGTTATCTGGACTATGTGCAGTGTTGATATGGGAGGTATGTTATCTATGTCGTCGGCCTGTATCAACATGAAATACTCAATTGTAAGAGTTGGTGGAGATAATGTTACACCTGATATGTTTATTGTCTGTTGTAAGCTGCTCTATCACATTCACTCATACTACAGCTCAGAGTAATGGCAAATACAGGGCATGGATCCTGTCTGGATTTACACAACACTTTCAACATAAGGGAGCTCTGAAGGTTTGAAATTTATTTGATATGGCTGTGGAGTGAGTGAGTGAGTGAGTGAGTGAGTGAGTGAGTGAGTGAGTGAGTTTTATATTTATCTTTGTATATGAGTGGGTGAGTGAGTGAGTGGAGTTTTTGGTATGATTTATGTTGTTATTACCAGACTGTTAATTGACAGTCTTGTCACTTTACTTGTTAAATATCCTCCACAAACACACATAAATCAATCACCAGTGCATCAACACATCAAAGAATTGGTATCATGTAGATATTATGAGAAAGGCAGCTGTTTTGTGAGTCAAAGTAGCAATTTCAACATGGCTGACATTAAGAATTATGCCAACTATTACTTGGTGATATTGAAAATGAAAGACATAGAGGTCAAGAAGGTCATGTCCGGATCAGTGAGTGAATTGGCCATATCTATGTATGTGAGTGAATATGTGAGGAATGAGTGAGTTTTTATTTACATATTTTCATATCATGGCGGCAATATATAAAAAGGACAACATTTCAAAATTATCAGAAACTGCAGTAATCTAGACTTACCAAACATTGTAGACTTGCATGGATTATTGGATATGTTGTCTCAGGGGTAGCTGGCTGTTAAAGTGTTCGCTTGTCATGCCGAAGATCCAGGTTTGGTTCCCCACATAGGTACAATGTGTGAAGTCCATTTCTGTTCTCCCCTGCAGTGTTGTTTCTGGAATATTAACAAAAGCAGCATAAAACCCAACTCACTCACTCACTGTGATTACAAATTGCCATTTCCTGGTGACCAGGTAGACAGGTAAATCAGTACACACACACACACACACCACCTGACTGTATTGATCAGGTGTGAAGTACAGTCTCCTAGTTGAGGAGATGAGGATGACAAACTTCCAGCAGCCCATTTGAAGTTTCAATCAATGGAGAGCATCAGGTTACCTGTGTGCCTGTATCGACATGCATAGTCTTGCAGCAAGGCTGTACCGCATGGTGCATTAATGGATCTGTTGTAATTATCTCTATAACATCAAGCTTGGACAACTGGACAGATGACTGTCTTTGTGTGGAAAACCTGTCCTTATTTATTTCATTATCTAGAAACAATAATCAAAGTTGATATTATTACATTTGAGACTTGCGCAAGTCTATCATATTCAGTGCCAGGTTCTGAAGCTGTTATTTCTGTTGTATGCTGCCGTTGTGCAGCATGTCCTTGCATCCACTTGGTGTCTCAATGATGCCTGAAGAAGGAAGATGATTTGTCTCCAACTCTACAATAATCAGTGGTATCAAATTTGCATGGTATTGTTAGAGTGTAGTTGGTGTAACAGGTGGGTACTGTTTACATTTCCATTTGAATCTCATCAATAAGTCTGTCTGTCTGTAAGAGTAGTGCTTTCATGAAGGATGATATTTTGTTAGTTGTTTCAGACACTATGACTCACTGAAGGTATGGCCATTCCTAGATCTGTAGGGGCAGAGGTATAACCATGGTCTACCCATCTGCTCATCATGCGGAAGACCTGGGTTCCATTCTCCACATAGGTACAATGTGTGGAGCTCATATCTGGTGTCCCCCAACCTTGATAATGCTAGTCCAGAGATGTGGCAGACTAGTTTTAAAGCAGTGGTGGTCATGTGGGAGACCTGGGTTCCATTCTCCACATAGGTACAATGTGTGGAGCTCATATCAGGTGTCCCCCAACCTTGATAATGCTAGTCCAGAGATGTGGCAGACTAGTTTTAAAGCAGTGGTGGTCATGTGGGAGACCTGGGTTCCATTCTCCACATAGGTACAATTTGTGAAGCTCATATCTGGTGTCCCCCACCTTGATAATGCTAGGATATTGCTACCAGAGGAGTAATATCATACTCATTCCCCCATATGTACTAAAAACAATTATTCACATAAAATTACAAGCTGTGTCACAAGTGCCAGTGAAATTTAATTACCAAATTACATTTCTAACTCAGTTTGGCAGTCATGCAGCCTCGTGGTTAATGTGTTCACTCATCATACCAAAATCACAGGTTTGATTCCTTCACGTCTGCACGATGTCTGAAGCCAATTTCTAGCACACAAGGATAAAATATTGCTGGAATATCAGATAAAACCACTTCACTCACCAGCTCTGCAGTGATGTATTATTGTTATACAAAGCATTTAGCAATATTCCAGCAATATCATGACAGGGGACACTGGAAATGGGCTCAACACATTGTACATATGAGGAGTCAAACTGACGCCATTTGAATATCCAGAAACATCAGCTCATTAGACAGAGTAGATCTTGAAACATACTGATCAACTTATATAATGCTCTTTTGATTCACCCCACAGCCAGTAGCCACATACCTGTACATTAATACCATTACATGAAATAACTGACCATTAATTAACCCCATACCTGTAAGCAGACACTGCACTGTGGAGACCCTCAACAGTAGGGCCAATTAACTCAGCAGTAGTCACTACGAAAATGAATTTTTAATATGAGAACACGAAGAAAGGAATTGATTAGAAGCCATTGTTTCCAGCCAGGGCTTTATATTTAATAACCACCATGAGATATGAACAAGGGTTTGTTATGACTGACTGGACTCTGGCCAGTACACAACCTCGGGCTGTTGTTGTATGAAACATGGACCCTAAGACTGGGGCTAGTGAAGGGAAAACTTCCACTTGAGGTTGGTGTTGTGTTGTGTTGTTGGCTTTGTTTCAGTGGCTTGGTTTAGTCCATGTGGTAAACATGTATACTGCCATGGAAGCTGGACAGATGGGCATATTCATCTCATAATACTCAGATTGATATTTGTTCATTTATTTGTGGATATTTGTCTCTTGACTGATATTTGTGTTTCTGTACTTAAGGCCTGAAATTAGAATGGTCCTAATTAAGTATGTTGGTAGTCAAATATTAGGTCGTTTCCAGGGAGATTGTGTATCATCCTGTGTTGATTTATTACCTCACCAGAATGTTAACCAAAATTCTAAGAAAAATATCATCATCATATATTTAATTGTAGATAAATACAATATTACAAAAAGACCATGAATAATACCAGTAGCTCAAAACATCTCTATGTCAGTTGTTAATGGGATGATGGATAGTCCAGTGGTTCAAGCATTTCATTTTCAATCCAAAAGTGAAGGTACAATTCCCAAGGGTACTCCTCTGGAAAAACAGAAATTCCTCTTTGCCCTTATTGCTGGAAACTGCCGAAGGTGGCATGACACTACACTCGCACATCCTCTGATGAAGTTCGAATACAGACTTCTTCATTAAAACTGGAACAAACTAATGATTTCATGCAAATCAGTAACCATGGTCCTTTCATGGCATAGCCATGTGCATGTCTGCTGCAGGACAGGCTCCTCACATTGTGGTGTGTGACTGTGATGTAATGTTGTGTGGATGTGTGAACAGATTGCTGGGTAATACAATCAAGTCCAGATCATGTTGATGAAAATGTATTGGATCTTCCATCTGGTGCTAAAATGGCCTTGAAGCTAAATGACTCAGAAACTTGTGATGAGACCCAGGAAAGGATTCTATTTTTTTAAACACAGGCTCTAAAGCTGAATGTACTGTACATGTCTGTTTCAGAAATTCCATAGTTTAGAAGTATGGTAATGGTTTAATTAATCTGCACATTGCCACTTGCTTGATGAACATATATATCACTGTGCTACTGGATTGATTTCAAGGCTGTTCAATGTCCATGGAATTGATCACTTGATAGTGTTGAACTATAGCAGCAGACCTGACTCGAGTTTGGGAATTAATTTCATTGCTGTTTCTCAAACCCTAGTCTGTGTCACTGTCCCTAAATCACATTATTTATCCTACCTCCCAGCCCTACCTGCAATGCTCAAGCCGTAAATGAAGTAAGTCTACATTTCCTCTGATTCTGAATTTTTCATCTCAACGGGGCACAGTTTAAATGGGTTTATTTCTTACAAAATTATTTATATTAAGAGACTAAGCATTAGTCTGTGCAAGACACTCCTTCACTTTTAAGCATATGAACAGATGTAAATCATTTGGTGACATGCTTCCGAGAATGTTCACTTTTAAAGTGAAATTTTTACCAACAGCACAAATGATCTGTTTCCCTTTCTAAAAATACCCTGAATGCTCCAATTAGCAGAAAAATGGTGATGATAATGTACTTCATGTTTGGTGGCATGATCTCTTTCTTGAATTTGAATTCCCACAACTCTTGATCATGCTCCATTCTACACTTAGGCTAACAGGCAGACAAGGTCCTCACTGTAGTTGTTGTGATGTATGCTACACTCCAAAGACTCAGATACGCCCCAGCTCCATGCAAGTTAAAATTTGTCTTCAGTAACTCATGCTTGCAGTAAGAGGCAACTAACTGGATCGAGAGGTCAGGCTTGCTGACTTGGTTGACATCATATGCCCATTACATAAATTGATGCTTATGCTGTTGATCACTGGATTGTCTGGTATGGACTTGATTATTTATAGCTGGAATATTTCTGAGTGTGACATAAAATGAAATAACCAACAAAACCAACCGATCCAATCCAATCCACACACAGAGTCTCCGTATACAACAGACAAAGAACAAAGAAAACGAAGACAGCATAGTCCAGTTTCCCCATCCCGTCCAATCCTAGTGTTGTAGCTCACTGCGTCAATAGGTTTAACCTGCAATGATACAGTATGAGTCACAAAATTAATGCAAGTGAGAAAGTAATGTTAAAAATTAATGAGCAAGTAACCATTGCTCACAACACATACTCATGCAGTTTGTTGGAACATATTCTAAGGAATTCATTTTCTCTCTTTCTCTCTCTCTCTCTCTCTCACACAGACAGACAGACAGACAGACAGACAGACAGACAGACAGACACAGGTTCCATTAGGCTAAGCTCATTCTTCAATTAGACATTATTCTCCTCGGCACTTTGGCACATGCATGATGCTTTGTGCCCAGAATCACATCAAGTCAATCAAATCCACTGTTACACAATAACTTCTTCTATTCTAAATATCTGTTGCAGATGGGACATGGTTTTATATGATCTGGACTGTCTATTTTTCTATAAAATACATATCTTCCACAATAACACGTGATTATGATAGTCCTATACCTAGCCTTATTCCAAGGATGTACTGGAGGCTTGGATATATAGTAATTCTATCCTTTAAGGAGGCAAGTCTAGATAAGCAGACTGTACAGCATCACTTCAGTCCACTAGAGGGATGCTCATATTTTTGACAAATTATGATTTAAACTGTTACTTATTTCCCAAGAGATTTGTGTAAGTCTACATGCATCCATACAGAACACGAATATAGGTAAACTTGCTGACTAGTTAATGTTTGCTGCAGATATCAAGACACAGCAACAAAGTGATTATTCTGAAAACATTAAAGGTATGTCAAACCCAAGCCAAAAATAGATAAAATTTAATACACAACATTAAACTGAAATGGGAAGAATGCAGACCTTTGTCCTCAACTATGCAGTGAGGCCAGCTATCTTATGACAAGAGCTGACTTTAAAAAATTCCATTGGAAGAGTTACATAGAAGTGACAATGTTGAACATGGTCTCCATGATAGTAACATGACATGACATGACATGCAGACAGAGATCCCACCTGACTGGGACCAGGGATGGTACAAGGTCATCGTGGTACAATGACAGATGGGCATCTTTATCCCACACCTTTCAGAATTTTCTTTGATTTTTGTCTCCAGGGAAATATTCAAAGGAATTCCTGAATGTCTAAATCCCTGTAATATGCCTTTATGCTACCTCATTATTTACAGTTAGGCATGGAAGTCTTTATATCATGGATGGCTGACAAATTGGATGTTCTCTTGGTAATCTTTGTTGTGGGACATTTTATGTTGTATTCTAAGTCAGTCTGTTGTTGTCATGAATCTCTGTTGCTGAGAATATTCATCAAAGACACAAATTAAATGTTGACCCTCAATCAATGACTAAACAAAACAATTCATACAATTGACAAACTTAGATTTAGATATTAGACTCATAATATTTTTTAAGAACCTTAACAAGATCAAGATCTGAAATCATTTTATTCAAATTCACATAAGCAATCCAAATCAGTAACAATGCATTATACTTTGTTCTATTTTTTTCCAATCTAATTGTACCATTGTGTACCATTGCGTATCATTAAAAGTTTCACAGTCAATTATCCATCACCACAAGCTGTTGCCCAATTAAAACGTCTGTTGTATGAGATTTGTATTAACAAAAACATACTTCTGTGTAATTCACTACTTAACATCACATATACAAACAGTCAGTCTACATTAATACTCAGTCTCTGAAAACATATATATTGTTGAAAAACAATTTAAATAACTCCACTTGAATTGAAAAGGAGTGATAGAGATATGGAAGGTTCAGAACGTGAGGAAATTTGGACTTGCTTCATTATGGACTTTGGCATCGCTCCATCAACAAATTGTCATTGCATTCAAACAGCTAAAACGTATCATCTTGTTCTCACTGTTGACCCATATTAATGCTGAATCAGTTTCAACATTTAATTTCTTATCCTGCACTGTAGGATGTTTACAGGCACATTTATCCAAACAGATTCTCCTAACTATACTCACATATTATTATTTTATGTAAAATAACAATTCAGTGTTGACTGTGTCATCAGCACTGTGATTACTATGACACTATCACAAAACTCTCATAAAAATGTAAATTATTTAGAATTGCTACAAAGCATCACAGAATCATAATGATACAGCCTTGTCTGAAGTGTATGCTCTGGTAAGGAATGGCTATAGAAAAAACATTGCCTCATTCCAAAAATATGTTGCCTATGTTTGAAGTTTGTTGTGACAAGAAGATTCTGTTCTGCAAGATGTGATGGAATCAGTGGATTGTGAAAAATTATGTGGGTTTCAGTATAATTACATCAGGGTTGTTTGGATGTTTGGGTTTATATAACAACACCTCTAGGGCAAAGGGGTTAGCAGAATACAAAAATATTTTTTGATTTAACAGCATTTTTATAGTTTTTCTTCACAAAAGTTTTAAAAGTGTGGGTGAGGGTTGTCAGTAATGTGAACTGTCAATGCCATGATTGGGTCTTGATTTTGAATGAAACCAAATCCCTTAGGCATTAAGAGTACAATAGCACTGAAAATTACAGTGAGTGACTATAGTTTGATGCCACTTTTAGCAATGTACCAGCAACATCAGTGGGGATACCAGAAATGGGCTTCACACATTTGTGTCATGTGGGGAATTTAACTGGGGCCTTTGGTGTGATGAGCGATGGCCTTAACCAGTAAGCTACCACACCATCCTGAAAATTACACCAATTGGAACCTTAGAATTACTGATGATATCAGACATTAGCAAAAGAGTCCTCATACACAAAGAACTGATCCATTCTGAAGAATGGCTCTGATAAGAAAAAAATATTGTTTTGAATCCAAAATCACCGATGTGTGTAGTTCAGGCCATGATTCACTTCAGGGATATGCAGTAATTGTCATATACGTACCAGGTATGTATATGTAAAGAAGGGTTTTCTGGCCATGCATATACAGTTAAACCTAACACTGCTGTGTTATAAGACTGTTGGACTGTGGCCTTCCCTTTGTTTCCAGATTCCGTTGTGGGGCTCCTGTGTGACTTGCACAATTTTGATGGATGAGACATGAATAGGTGTTTATTTACCCACTGACAAATCCCTCCATTTATACGAGACAGACAGGCAGATCTTATGTCCCGGGCTACTGTACCCGAGCTACTGTACCTCTGTCAATGTCTGACTTGGGATTTGTGTTTCCTGGACTGAGTGAGTGAGTGATTGAGACTTTACGCTGCTTTTAGCGACATAATAGCAGGGGACACCAGAAATGGACTTTACACATTGTACCCATGTGGAGAATCAAACCTGGATCTTCGGCGTGACGAGCAAATGCTTTAACCACGAGGTTACCCCACCATCCCTCAAGGACTGAGAAAGCTTTAGAAAGTGTCATGGTAGACATGTGGTAGACATTTCTAATTTTGATGCATCTGTGTCAGATGTCGAAACAGTTCACTATTTTCACTTTTACTGTTCTAGAGAAACACTTCACTTCGCTCTGCATGTGTTTGTGATAGTGATTCATCAATGCATGCATATGACATAGTGAGAACAGACATTTGTTATTATTATGGAAAGGAGTTTGTTGCTTTAATTGGAAGACAGATGCACATTTGCAATAAAAAATGGTAAACAATTGTGAATTCGAAATCAAAGCCATTTTAATTTGGTAGTTGTGTGGAAGACCTATCATGACATTTGATACGTTGGTGTACAAGTGACAGCATTTATGCTAACAAACCTTATACAAATTTCAAATTATATTTTTAAAATATCTTTGAAAAAGTGCATGTATGGACAAGGATCTGTATGAGATTTAAATGGAATGACGTTTTCAGCTGACATGTTGTAGCAGTTCCTGAGGCACAAGGTGTGAGATTAAAGATATATAAATTTGTTGCTGTCTGTTCTGGAAGCATCTTTCTGTAGCATAGGCCTGTTGACGAACATGATATTTTAGAGCATAATATTACTTCTTCATCAACTGAATGTAAGCTTGTGATATAGGCTAACTTACCTTTTACTGATGAATGACTAAGATTATACTCTGAAACGTTGTGTTGATGATCGTAAAATTCTCCATCTTTGGATGACAAGAGGTTAAACTGGGTTTGACATTCTCAGATCCATGGTTTAATGCTCTACATAGAGACAGTGTGTAAAGCCCATTCATTCTGTATCCTAGTCTGTCTCACAGTCATTGAACCACGTTATTTTCCCTACAGCCTAGCCCTTCCTGCAATGCTAATTAAAAGCCCTCATTGAAGCAGATCTAGATGTCTCCAGATTCTGTTCTCCCTGTGTGCTTTGGTTACAATCAAAATGTATATACATAAATTCAGAGACTAAGTGTTTAGTCTGCCTGTTTCACAGTCGAATCCAGTTGAAAAAACAGCTTGCATTATAGATACTGCCAACATTGGATGTGCGACCTTGACTCCATGCACTCCCTTTTATGCTATCTCCCTTAATACTATCTACTTAATACTATTGGTCTGATTCCCAATCAGCAATTGCTGTACTACATTATTATATACCCCCCCATGGGTTCTCAGCATGCTGTCAAGGCATCATTTAATGCATCATCACTAAGCAATGTTTCAGGGGTCCATAAGAAAGCAAGAAAGCAGTCACACCTCCATACCATACAATGTTATTAATCATAGAATAAATTGATGAAATTAGCATTCTTTTTGGACTGATGAAGACTGTTCCATTGTAGGCCCTCATACAACAGCTACACCCTCTGAGGGTTGGTGTTAGCAGGTGTTGTTTTTTTTGTTTGTTTTTGGGAAACAGTTAGCAATATACAAATATTCTATCAACATCACAGAGGCATGAAAGAAGATAAACATTGTTATATCACAAGCAACATCCCATTATTTCAGGGTCCACTGACAGAAATTCAACAATTTTTCATGAACACCTGGTGTCATCACTAATCTTCCATAAGTCCTTCATAAAATATTCATGACCATGTTAGCTACTTATCCCTAACAGAATATAATTTGGTTGATTTTCAGTACTAGTTTTTATCAGTTGTTGATGTTTCATATTAAGTGATTGAATCTGGCTGCTTGATATAATCTTAATGTCTACCATCCTGTGATGTATTTTAACCCGGACTCTCCATGGGGACCATTTTAGCACTATGCTGTATATATTGATATGA
This sequence comes from Haliotis asinina, assembly GCF_037392515.1. Classification (NCBI taxonomy): domain Eukaryota; kingdom Metazoa; phylum Mollusca; class Gastropoda; order Lepetellida; family Haliotidae; genus Haliotis; species Haliotis asinina. The sequence continues at coordinate 62,793,695 of NC_090282.1, read as the reverse complement.
CATAATACTTTTAGATCAAGGACCATTTACAAATATGGATGTCCAAATGTCCAACACTTGTAATATGATGAAAGAATTTGCTAAAAATTACAAAGGGACAAGTTGGTTATATTTGGCTTTAAAATGTGAGATATTGTGGTAGGTTTCAAATACCTGCTTGCTGTACCTATGAAGGCAGAGTGAGTGAGTGAGTTTAGTTTTATGCTGCTTTTAGCAATATTCCACCAATATCAAGGCTGGAGAAACCCAAAATGGGCTTCACACATTGTACCCATGAGGGGAATTCAGAGACTATGAATGGTGTTTCAAAGAAACAGAACATGGGATCCAGTAAGTTTCAGAAGTCTGTTGGACCCACTATAAATTCACTGGATCCATAGAATAAAATGAAACACACAATTCACATGGAACATTTCTTATAAATGGTATTGAAATTATTAACATCATATAATAACAAACATAAGATTTATAAACAGCAAGCAACAACAGTTATTGTGAAATATTCAGTCAGACACTGGGGATGGCAGGTTGGTGATTTCTATCAGACTGTTGGCGAACCTGCAAGATTTGTCTGAGAATGTTAACAATGGGACCTGAACCTGGATCTTCGGTATTGCAAGTGAACACTTTGACCACTAGGCCACCCCACTATCCCTGTGATGGGAAGTGAAATCAACAGCATTGATTCATTTAGCATTGCATCTTTGTCAGCACATTCATACAAATACATGTAATTCATGACCGTCCCATACTAAAACCAACAGTGAATATTGATGTTTTATCAATAACTTTATATCTCTTGTTGCAAAAAAATATGGTCTTTAAAAAATTCAAAATTGCTGCCATTACAGCCTATTTGAATTCAGAATAAAGCCTTTATTCCCAGCTCTTGTTCTCAATACCCTCTGAAGTTATTGTTCTGGAATTATCTGCAGTGGTATATATATGACCTTCACCAACATAAAATGATTCAAAGTTTACATTTGAAAGAGGGAAAATATAAGCTTCCATGGCACCATACAAAATATGCATAATTAATCTACCATACACATCAGATGAAGCACTCATAATATGTTAGATCATATTGTTTCCTCTATCAAACAAATGTCAATGTTACAGATAAACATTCTGTTTCTGAATCAATGGTTTACAAAGCATCACAGCCACTCCTTTTTGCTGAGAGTACCTTTGTTTAAGACAAAATGCTACACTGATAGGAAAATATCATCAAGTTAATATGATCTGTTGCACTAGGGTGCTCTACATATCTATACCTTCTAGCTTTGGCATTATGTCCACCCAACAGTGGCAGTATGTATATTTTGGTTCAACTGTTTGCCTATTTTGTGTTTGTATCTCCGGTAAAAACACTATACATGTAAAGTTACAAGATTCCACACATCTGTGTGGGTGTGAGTGTGGCCTTGTGGCAGTTAAAGAATTTGATTGCTATACCAAAGTTCAATTCTCCACTGTGTTTAAAGCTCATTTCTGATGTTCCCCTACTATATTATTGCTGGGATATTGCAAAAGTAGCATAAATATACCCACCCATACATCTATACGACATGGCAGCCATTAAACTAACAACAAGTCTCAAATGAACAAATTTTACAGAAAAAAGTTCATAGTAAGAAAATAAGATATAATGTAATGGAGCCCCTTTTCATTTCCAGAAGCTCTGGAAATCTAGACTTGCTCCATTTTCAAGACTTGTGTGGGTTTTTGGGTTTTTTCGGATATATTTGCTTCTGGGCTTGTATGACAGACAAGGCAGCCATTATTGAAAATGAAGTGTTACATTATTTGTGAAGCCACATGGCTTTATATTTGTTATCAAACATCATCTCATTTCTTAAATGGATATTTTTCACACTAATATGTCTAACTAACATGTCACCAACCCACCCACTTATCCAGCCAGTCTACCATGGATGTGTTTTGCCCAACTCACACTAGCTGACAGTATTGTGTTACTAATCCTGTATGTTAAAAATGTATTGAGAAACTGTATCAATCTTCATTCTCACATCAGTTGTAGCCCAACTGCGATTAACCTATCACATTTTGTGTGATTCATGTATTGCTGGTCTCAACTGACGTCAAGGTTACCTGTGATTATACCACATGCTGGGCGTCAGTGATGTGGTCAATTATCACAGATTTGTCTCATTTAAGTCTGGGGAAGAAATCTCCAGTTAGTAATAACCTGTGTATGAATTTAGGAAGCAAAGGTCAAAACTCAAAGTTCAAATAAGATTATAAAACCAAGAAAACGTTTTAGGATTTAATAGGCATTTAGTTGAAAGAGTGCAACCATATAGATTTGACTAATTTGCTAGAAACATAAGATTTGTAATAATTTGTTGAATAAAAATAGCAAAGGTGAAAGGTGAAAGGTCAAAATAAAATGAAATTGAAAAAAATAAATGAAAAAGCATTTTAATCTTTAATAAGCAGTTTGTTAAGAGAAAATGAAATGAAAATTGTATAGATATCAATTTCTTTTTTTTAATAATATTAAAAAATGCCATGACATTCAAAAGAATTCTTTCACAAAACCATACACTTTTCTTGAACACATGTCAAAGTGTGTCTGCCTTCATTACTTTAAAGTTTAGAGAATATTCAACATTTACAAACATTTACAAACATTTGGTTTGGTCTGTGTGGTCATACATGTAGTGCTTAGAAATAACATATACTGGCGATGGCAAATACACAATGGGTATATGTGAAACAACATGATGACTATTTAACATATCAGGAATGATATAACACAGCAGGGGCATATATAACATGGAGGGCCACCTTTTTTATAAGGTGCAGGGGTCATCACGATACATGCCAAGCACAGGGGAGGGTCATGATAAAAATGCTGTTAAGGGTCATCAAAAAGGGGACATCATTTCCCAGTTATATTATTGATGATAGTTTTGTGGTTTTCATGCTGATAAACAACTTTGATAATTGGCATCCTGGGAAGATAGATCATAAAAAATATGGTTCAAGTGTTTTGGGTGGTCTCTCTACCAGATATTTTGGTAGTTATCGATTCAATCACTTGTCTCCTTTCATATAAATATCACTTCCAATATGTCATATTGTCAGGTTTCAAACAACTTTTGCCCTTATCAGCTGCATAAACCCGAGCCCCTTAAAGTACGATCTTTTATGAACAGCAAATTAATGTCTAGAATACCTATCAACTCTAGTTTCACATCTGGAACATCTCCTTGATAATTTTGATAAGTGTTGATCATCTAGTTACAAAAAATGCAAGAATATTTTCCCCTGTCGCGATAAGTTATGTAAATAAACCACTTAGAGGCTTCCTCCACTCCAACCCATCATCTGTTTGTCAGTCACATAATGATGTATATTGGAAATTCAGGATGCGTTTCCCAGTCTTTGGTTAGCTGGTGACTGTCTTCCAGTATTGTGGATACTGAGAGACATGTTGTTCCAGCACAAACAAATTGGTGTGTTTTGGGATTGTGCTATTTGTCCAGTGACCAGTGGCTATCCCCTGACCCTACTGATAGTGAGGCAGTGTTTGAAGTCAAGGGCTTGCAATGTTGTTACTGAGTCATAGTCTTGTGAGTGGGTGAATGGGGCCAAGATTCTAACTGTGCAAACGTCCATTCCATTTTTTAAATTTGAATTTTCAAAACGAATGTTTCTTGTTAAAGACCATAACAAAGAGTTTGTGTAGCTAATGTTGACATGACTATTCCTCCAGTCAGTATTTGGAAAGTAGGAATATTAGAAGTAGTACACTTGAAAAATGAATTTTGAAAATACAACAAAGACATACATTTTAAATTCCCTAGTGGTCGTGATGTAGCCTAGTGGTTAAAGAGCTCACTCATCATGCTGAAAACTTAGGTTCAATTCTCCTAATGCAGTGTATGAAATAAGGCCTGTCTGACAGCTCTTAAAATGAAGAAAGTCTCTGAGGGCTCCTTTTCTTTATATATATTCTATTTCTTTTTAATATGATCTTTCTTTCTGTGAAATATTCAGAGCCTAGTAGTTAGTCTAGAGACAGGCTAGATTTCTGAAGGACAGTCTAAATTTACATTTATCCAGCCCAATGTTCTGATAAAAATGTATGATGTTCCATTCATTTGGGTAAATTCACCATATTTTGGTGTCTGGTCTGGTTAAATCCTTTTTGGCCTGGTAATATTTTGAAGTTACCAGCCCAGATATCTGGCTGAGTTTTGGCCTTGGTTTATACACTGTCTTATGGACCCTGTATGCCCATTTCTAGTGTCCACACCATGATATTGTTGGAATATTGCTGAAAGAGGTATAAAACCTTACTCACACACTATATCTGACCTAAATTATAATTGGGAAAACAAGTCACTGGTCTACTGAAACTGCCCAAGGTTGATTATGACCTTAAAAATACTTCACAAACTGACCAAGTGAGATGGTGCTCCAGGGCACCACCACATGCTGACCTGGCGCATTGTTGTATATCATTGTTTACAAAGTAGGTGAACTCTCTACCTTATATCCTATATGTTATAGTTACAATGAGGCAAGTAAACATTTGTTTTGAGCCCATAATCAAAGGTAGTCTGAGTCTATGATGGATTGAACTGAACCTACATGTTTGACTTACATCCCCAATTTACAAAAAGGTCTCCCAGCCATGAAGGCACGCATGATGCCTTTACCATGATGATACAAACATGTGAACCAAGGCTTGCATTTCTCCCTCCAATCAGAGTGTACATGATGTAATAACATATACTGCTTAATACAAGTTAAATTTGTATTTAGTTTTGAAAAAAACAGTTGATCTTCAACATCTTTTGAGTATGATATTTTACTAGGACATCAAGAGTAATATCCAAGTGCATCCATGGTGCTATTACTATGAGATTAAAATTCCAGTGGTTGAATGACAGTGGACCAAACTCTTGTAGGAGCCTTCAAAGAACAGTGGTCTGTTAAGCTGTTCACAGTAAGGCAAGTCTATCATGCATGAAACATATATACCCTGACTGTAACTTCTGCCAATGGGTAATCCGTCACACAATGTTAAGTTACCAAGTAATCCTCGCCATTTGTAGTGTTAAACATTTTCCCTGTCAGTGGCCTGTGTTGATCCCAAATACTAATGTCAGAGTTCACATGTAACATTGCTTATCTATTCAGCATTGGTAGACTTAATTCTAGTCTTTGCCTATGAAAGGCTTGGTGTATCAAATTCCTTGCTGTTCATGCCCTTACGACCCTAAAATTGCCCCAGTCTGTTTTTCATTTCCAGCTCTAATTGTTGGGATATGAATTTTCAACTCAAATTCAGTTTTGGAACATATTCCTATTTTTGTCTCTATTGCTGTCTCTCACTATACCATTTATAGAGTGTCAGTGGAACCTACCATTTGTTTCCTTTTAGCATTGTACTTAGGAATACTGAAGCATTAACATGGAAGTCTGTAAATAGTCAAGGCTGACCTAGACAATCCAGTGTTTGATATCATGACGACAATTCCTCGCAATTTGGGTATATTGGCACACAACAACCAGGTTAATGAGCCAGACCATGCTTTCTGTTTCATCTCCTCTTGAGTGTTCCTGGAGGAAACTAGTCATAGCCACAACAGGCTTGTCTCCAAGTTGAGTATCACGTTTGGCTCAAGGAGGTTACATGTTACACTAAATCCATGGTGACTGTCTCACATATGTAACCTACCCTCTCTACCCAACAAGGTAATGAGAAACGTATATTAAGACAAGTAGCCTAAGCTGTCTGAAGTTACAGGTCTCCTGAATCTGACCTTAAAAATACTTCACAAACTGACCAAAACACAGCTGTGAATAGTGCTCCAGGGCACCACCACATGCTGACCTGGTACATTATTGTACATATCATTGTTTACATAGTGGGTGAACTCTCTACCTAATATCCTATCTGTTATTGTTACATTGTTGTAAGTACGGACAATGTGGCATGTGAACTATAATCAACAGTAATTTGACTCGGTCTAGGATGGATGGAACATGCCTCTCCTCAAGGAAGTTCATTCATTAAATTTGAGTAGAAGTTTTACCAAAAAACACAAGAAATAATTATCGTAAAATTAAAACATAGTAATTCTTAACCACTTGTGTCTTATAATTTATTCATCAGAGGAGGATACAGATGATTCCATTAAACTATTTAAATATTTTCCTTTCATTTGATGAAATTTTCAAATTTCAGTTAGGTGCCACCATTTGTACAGCCTACATTAAGTCTCAACTGGGTTGATATTTACAACATGCTATTTATTCACATGTCGTGGATTGTACAAAATATTTTTATATAGTTATATTCCGAAATGATTTACAATAGCTACAGTTTGGGTCTTGAGACATGAGCTGTGTAGGGACTATTTCCTGGCATGTAAGGATGCAGCTTTGTAAGGAATATGTTTCCTGGCATGTAAGGATGCAGCTCTGTAAGGAATATGTTTCCTGCAGCTTTGTAAGGAATATGTTTCCTGGCATGTAAGGATGTAGCTCTGTAAGGAATATGTTTCCTGCAGCTTTGTATGGAATATGTTTCCTGGCATGTAAGGATGTAGCTCTGTAAGGAATATGTTTCCTGGCGTGTAAGGATGCAGTTCTGTAAGGAATATGTTTCCTGGCATGTAAGGATGTAGTTCTGTAAGGAATATGTTTCCTGCAGCTTTGTATGGAATATGTTTCCTGGCATGTAAGGATGTAGCTCTGTAAGGAATATGTTTCCTGGCGTGTAAGGATGCAGTTCTGTAAGGAATATGTTTCCTGGCATGTAAGGATGTAGCTCTGTAAGGAATATGTTTCCTGGCATGTAAGGATGCAGTTCTGTAAGGAATATGTTTCCTGCAGCTCTGTAAGGAATATGTTTCCTGGCATGTAAGGATGTAGCTCTGTAAGGAATATGTTTCCTGGCATGTAAGGATGCAGTTCTGTAAGGAATGTATCCTAGAATGTAAGGATGCAGGTCAGTAAGGACTGTTCCCTGGCATGTGTGGATGCAGGTCAGTAAGGATTATGGTACCCTCGATGCTTGGACCAGCTGTGGCCCTGACATACTTAAATTAATGCTTCTATCTAATCTATGATACAGAAATATTCATACACTGTAAATGAAACGCGATAAACTTATGCCAATGTTTAAACAGGCAAACAAGTCAGAACATTTTTGGATTCACACTAATACCTCTGGTTTTGTGCCATCTTGTAAACTAGGACAGAGATAAAACCAGTGTATAAGGTATGTGTCTGAGTAATGGTGTGATGTGACAAACTGGAGACACTACCGCTCACAATATACACATAAGTTCCTGTTATGGCTCATTCTGAAGGTGATACATACTCCTCTCACTCAAACAAGATCAAACAACAAATTCCTCATTCCTTCAGTTTCTGAATTGTTCTGCCTGTCTTCTGACAAATGAAACAGCCTCTGTGGAAGACAGTTTGCATTCTAATATTTTACCACACACTTCAGGAGAAAAATCTTTATCATAGATGTATTTTCTTTATCCTGTCAACAATATCTATGTCTTAAAATACTGATTGTCTGAGCTGTAATTTTTCTAAAGGAAGTAAATTTTAGAAAATGTGTAAAAATATGGTGATCATTAGTCAAACAGTGTTATTCTACATAATCATCCATACCTCTGAAACACCTGAGACTACTGAATTTTCTTAAGGAAATTGAAAGTAGTCATGTCGCCTTATTTACACATTTATTGCATCATGATGCCAAATTTATCATATCAGTTTATTCTGTTGATTACACTATCCAGAACATTATTAATTAACCATCTACAATTTAACAAAAAATGAAACTGAGATATACAAATGCACAGAAAATAGCAACATAATATCCATTTAGCAAAATATTCAGATACCCTGAAACAGTGGTGTCAGGATAGTTTGATTTGTGCACTCATTGTTGGTTCAGTTTCAATAAAATATTTTCAGTTTCATTTGTCATTTAATGTCCACATACACAAAGAACTTTACAATCTTTCGTAAAAAATGTATAAAACTGTTTGGCACATTATGTTAACTCTTTGAAAAGCCTCTGTATAAAGGTTCAAGTATAAGAGGCCAGTAACAATGCTTGTTGAGAAAAATTACTATGAGGAGGATGGTTGTGTGACTTGGCTGCTAATTCCATGACATCACATCTACATTCTGTAGAGTGTTGCTCAGGCTATCGACCACTGGTTTGCCAGACTGGAACATTTTCAGGCTGAAATAAATATATTATGGCATAACTTGAACATTGTTGATTGCTGACAATAGTATTCATTCAGATGTTTACCATATGAAGAGCCTTTGGCTCAGTTATACACAGATCAACTGCTATAGCTATAATATTGCTGAAAGTGATGTCAAACAAAGAAACAAATAAACAAACACAAAGAAAAGGTTTAGCATATGCTTAATTGATAAACAAAGGTATACAATACAATCATACACACATATTTCTCACAAATTCATCAGTTTGTAGAAAATAACATCCTTGCAAATTTAATGTAGTTTTACAAAAGGAAACACTGAATTATAACACACAAAAAATCCCCAAAACATTCAAACACACACACTGGAGTAGGAAAATATAATGTGCACAAAAAGCTGTTATTTAGGCAAAAAGTGTATGTAAGCCAGAATCCATATATCAATAATAATGTGTTCCTAACAGGAAGCAAGGTAGCCACACCAAATCGTCCATGAGATAGTTTACAAAGTCCACATAGAGATATCACATGCTCATCAAAATGATCGTTGATGAAGACAGTACCGCCATCTAAAAAACACAGACCCTATCAGCTAGAAAATATGTCGACCATCTTTCCTCTGTGCATAACCATCTGTTGCCTCGGACTTGAACACAACAGTGCTGCAATCAATACAAACACACTGTATACTGATGCTTGGTAATAGTCGACAGAATGTACAAGTGTATTCACATGATCCGTTTGATGCCATCCCTATGGTGAGGAACTCTCATATTGGATGACCTTCATTTGGTCCAGTAAGTATCTGGAGTGGTCAGGTGTTGATAGAAAGTTATGTTGTTTGTCATACAGATGTGCTGACTCAGTCATGTTCATAGCAAGATTAATTTTATTGCTGTCTTCTTGATGATAAAGACCCTGTATGTATGTAACAGTTGACAGTCATGGACGTCTTCATGAATCTGTGGTTTAGTCAAGACTCATTCCCTCATTTTGAGTCTATGCATATGTGGAGCTTTGGCTAATCACTTTGTTGAAATGATTTGCTATATATGTTTAGTGCTTGAAGGTGACATGTTGAGAATGGCATATTTCTTGGGTTCCTTATGATACCTGTTGCTCTAAGTCAAGACTGATTCTCTCATTGTGAGTCTATGCATATGTGGAGCTTTGGCTTAATCATTTTGTTGAAATGATTTGCCATATATGTTTAGTGCTTGAAGGTGACATGTTAAGAATGACATATTTTTTGTGTTCCTTATGATACCTGTTTCTATAATAAGTCTTTTGTTCTGATTGTTGGTAGATTGTGATCAGCATAACAATTCCACCGAACACTTTTGTTTTATTTCACTCCTTTTCTCTCCTCCCAAACACGCTGAGACACACCTTCCTTCAGACTACTTTGACTCATCAATGGTTCCTCTTTGACACTGATTTGATTGTGCTTTGACTACCTTAAATAAGTTTGTGACGTACGATTGAGTGAGTTGGGTTTCATGCTGGTTTAGAGGATAGAGGTGCTGATTGGATAAGAGAAGTTTCAAGGTTTGGATCACTGGCTACATGAAGCTAAAATATTGTGCTTGTTATTACCCTCTCTAGCAAAACATAATAATTCTGATTTGTTCCTTGTTCAGAGTTGTGTCCCTTTACAGTGATAGGATCCACAGGCATACATCAAGGTATGGTCTGATTATGATTATGAATAGTCTATATGCACTATTTACAGCATCTGTAACCCACATCACCTTAGATGCATCTGATGCAGACATTAAAGATTAATCTTCAGAGTTTCACAAAAGCCAGTCCTCTAATAGCATGGATGTAACTGCTGGTAGGCGATATTCAATGAATGTTTGTGAGCATTCCTGAATTCGCTGTCATCCATTCATGGTTGATGAGTCTTCATAGCCTGCTACTGAACTGTATCGATCAGCAGCAGAATACAGATCTGTTATTGATCACAGATCCGGTCACAACATAAACAGCAATCGTACAATACTTTTCCCTGACACCACAACAGCCTGCGCTCTGGGCAAGCCTGCACAAAGCTATTGTAGCACTATGACAATCAGAACAAATCACACTTACAGTGACTATCATGACAACACTTTCAGAGGCCTTGGCCTATTTGTGAATTTCTTAACATGTAGCAACAGATCTATCAGTTGGAAATCCTTTTATCTATCATTGAACAAAAAGTATATTTGTTTACAAAACAAAAGTATCAAAACTAGACCATCATTTCCTTAACATGACTGGTTTTACCATGCTACCATTTCTGAAACAAATATTTATTTACATATATGATTATTGGTCTTTAACAATTGTCAGCTAGAATAAAACTTATTGCTAACTGACACTTATGTTAAACTGACACAAGACATCATCCTAATTAAGCCTCTTTACGTTTCAGGATTCGGAAGTAGGTAGACATGATGGAGGTTCTGAAAGACCAGAGACACAGACATCTTGTCCTCAAATAACATTTTCTGTGGATACAGGAGCTGGTGCTCACACTCCTCTTACACTGAAAGTTCTTGCTAAACAAACACTCATCATGGATTCTGATGGAACAGAGTCCGACTTTTCTGATTTTGATGTCAATACATTTGCCAAAAGAGACCTCCGTTCTCCACGACTGCGTCAGAAGTATAATGAAGATTCAGAGGATGAATCTCCTCGAAATTTGAAAGATAATGGAAGTACCACTGACTTGAAGCGAAAGTGGGATAATGGGAGTGACTTGAGGTCTTTACCAAGTCCCACTAAGAAGCAGAAGGATGAAACCACTGATGAAAGAAGTGATGGGATAAAGAAGTTGGATGTGTCTGTGTCATCAGTTGACAGCGCAGTTGGCGTCTCACTCAACAACACACCTGGTTCTGGCATGTCTGACACCTCAAGCTTTGATAGCAACACTGACACTGATGACTCCAGTTCACCTATAGCAGGATTTGGAGGCACAGAGGGTACTTATCACAGAATCAACTCCTCTGGCAAAACACTGCCTCCATTGCAATTCTCAAATGAACATGTTTCAGAACAGTTCATGAAACTTGCAGCAGACGTGGATTCTGTGAGATCCTTGACCTTATCAAATGGTAATGATGGTTTTGTGGAGAATCTGATCCTTCATCGGCTGGAGGATGAGAATCTTGGCATGAGGTTGAGTGTGGAGGGAGGTAAGAGTAGTGGATATGTCAAAGCTGTGATTGTCAGAAGTGTTGTGGAAGAGGGTGCCGCATACCGAGCTTCAGGTAGTTCTGTGGGCATCTGTGCTGGAGATGAAATTCTTGAAGTGAATGGCACCAACCTTCGTCGTCTGAACCATGATGACTGTATTGCTGTATTCAAAAATATCCCTCTCCGTGTGCATCTGGTGGTGAAAAGAGCTGAACCACCACCTCACCACAGGATGTCTGGCCAGGGAGGGATAGTCACTGATGTTCGCATCTTGTCTGGATCAGAGATGCCGGAGCTTGGCAACCTGGATGGATTCATCCTGCAAGATGTGACCATCAGGAAGACAGGCGAGGAGAGTCTAGGTATCAGCATCGTACCAAGCTATGGAACAACAAGGGATTTCTACCAGGTGAGTAACTCATTATGAAAGTCTGGTGTTCTTTCCAATTCAAGCATCATGTTATTTGTCATTTATTTCACTAATACAATTCAAGCATTCTTTTGTTCTATATCCCTTACAAGAGTCTGTAATATATTCTTTCCAAGTCAAGCATTATCATCATTTTCACTAATTTTGCTGAAATAATTCAAGAGTGTATGCTTTTTCTCATTTTTATTTCACATCCATTTATCTAAAATGTCAAAAATGTTGGGTTTTCTTCTGTTGAAATCTTGGACAATGATCACATACACGTTTTGGAATTGATCAATCAATGACGATCTTAAATATAATAAAGATGCATTTAATAAGCATGCTAACTGAATAAGCATTGCTGATTATTTTTGACAAGAAATAATGTTAAACAAGGCCATACTGAGGTAAAATTGTTCCTTTGAATGGCATCGCACATTTGTAATACTGCTGCAACAATGATAGACTCCTGATATAGTCTCATTTGTACAATCAAGATTTCTTCTGGATGTGGAAAGGGTTTTGTCATTTCTATTTTGATGCCAGACAGACCCTTCAAACAATATTCTAACTGTTGTACGAAAATGGAAAACAGATTTCACAAGAGGGTGTCACATGATGAAATGTTTTCAAGAAACACTGAGAATAACAGAAAAAACATTTGTACATTGTATTATACCTTTGCTCATTATTTGTGTATCCAGGGTGTGCTTTTCGCACGATGTCAACAACTATGCATAGGAAAGTATCAAAGATATATAAGTTGGTTGGTCTGTAGTGTAACGTCACATTAAGCAATATTCCACCTATGATGGTTGTCTGTAAATAATCAATTCTAGACCAGACAATCCAGTGATCAATATCATGAGAACCGATCTACCCAATTATAATATGATGATATGTGCCAATCAAGTCAGTGAGCCCATCCACCTGATCACCTCTTACGGCATGGCTTACTGAAGGCCAAGTCCAACCAAGATCGTCATGAGTACAAAGATGTTACAGAAAGTCAAAACATAATCCTATTAATAGGATTCTAATCCTAAATGAAATGTTCAGTCCTGTAATCTAAATGAACAGGGTGTTCTACCACATGACTTAGTGCTGCATGCTGTAGAATAAAGAATAGAAGATAACTACTGGTAGATATGGACATCTGTGGAGCTGTTTCCAGATCAATTTGCAAAAACAGCATCATACAGTATTACATAGCGTTATATGTATTCAATGCCTTGATTATAAGGATGTATGTCATTAACATCTTTCAATGTATGGCATGTGTGATGTTCCAAGTTTGGAAGATTATCTGCATGTAACGATGTCATAGATAAACATTTTAATAAGAATAATAAAAAATTTCTGTCTAGCAGAAAGGCGTAAATTGTCTTTATAGAGTTTTTCATCCAGATGCATGATGGTAAATAGGTCTTTCAAGAACAAGCATTTAGATTGTAATGTGTAAACAATGCAATACAACAGGCATATTGTTACTTGGAAAGTGCAGTTCATGAATGCAAATGTTGCATGCAGTCAACAGTGAAATATGATTGATAACCCAGCATTCAGGTCCTGTACAAGCCATAATGTTTAAACAGTGAATAATAATTTTATATTCCCTGGACGGTGTAGATATTTCAAGAATTTCCGTTTCAATGCTAATAATAGAGTATTAATACATTCCTTGGATCTGAAATTTCTGTGGATGTATTGTAGCCAATGTTGTCCTTAGTGCCTTGTTTTGTGGTGGCCTATTCAAGCAGAACTGTGTTCTGTTGGTATCTTATTGCTGTATCATCTGGCGTGATGTATATTTATATTTCATAGAGATCTTTACTCCTGCATTCGTGTAGAGGAGCTAGGCTAACGTGTATGGATGGTTGTGCCACTTCACTGACAAGCTTTAAACTTCACGACCCTGGAACATCAAGTAACCTTTATGGAACATTCATAAGGATTTAGTCATGTCAAATTCCTTAATGCAACTGTTCCAAGTCCTTGCACAAAATGATTACAAGGCACTGTACATACTTTTCATAATACACACTTATATAGGCTGTTCAGCTGTGTTAACATTGCAGTGGGGTAAGTTTAGATTAGTTAGATTTGTTTGACAGGCAATTAGAAGTTGGTTGAATAGAAGGATGTCAAACTCTGAGCATTCTCTTATCATATCAGATTAATAGGCAGGGATATTTAATTATCCTTCACTTGAACACCCAGCAATGTAAACTGCTCCTGACTGTGTGCCAGAAAATGCTTCTGACAGGTACCAGAACATGCACCTGACTGTGCACTGGAACATGCTCCTGATTGTGCACTGGAACATGCTCCTGACTTTGGACCAGAACATACTCCTGACTGTGGACCAGAACATGCTCATGAATGCGCATTGGAACATGCTCGTGAAGGTGCACCAGAACATGCTCCTGAGCTTAAGAATGGATAAAAAAATATTTCCACTTGTCACAAATCAATCCACTTTAGAATATGTTTTTAAGCATCTGATGACATACTTAGGATAACACACTGCTGTAGGTCTACAATGTGGTCATCATTAGGCCATTTCCATCATATGTCTGTAGCTTTCTAACCTGCATGATCATTAATAAGCTATGAACATAAAGATAATCATGAAGATAATCTAATTTAATGATTCTGTTTCTGCCTGTCTTGCATTCATATCTAGGTTAAAACAATATCAACTTACACCTGTTTTTTCCATTTATTCAACACCTGTCAAAGAAAAATTACATTGAGACTCTGTTGTTCAAACTTTAACCTTTTTGTAACCTGCAAATTTGAAACATCCAGTTTTTCAAGAAAATCAAGCAGTGGTGCCCTGGAGGGCCATGATTACAGCATCCATTATTTGTGGAGTGTGCACACTGAGGTTAGGTCAGTTTGTGAGGCTAAATATTGTATACATGCCTGGGTTGTTTGCTAAATGAGGCAAAGAAATGGGCTGTCGCTGTAATATTGCACTTTACCAGCTTGATCAGACTTGATGGGACAGGTGATCGGAAGACACTTTTAAGGTAACACACTTTCTTTGTGAGGTAGCAGCAATCACTTTGTTGTTTTGTATTGTCTGGTGGAACCTGTCAGACTTCAGTACTGTGAAAACTGTCGTGGTGTTGTCAAATTAATGGAGTCATGGAGACATCAAATCTATTTGACACTTGAGTTATGTTTAACAAATGAGTGAGTGGTGTTTAGGTGAGTAGCTTTGTTGATAAATGAGTGTGATAGTAGGTTGGAGTGAGTAAGTGAGTGAGTGAGTGAGTGAGTGAGTGGACATATTTCTGGAAATGAGAAAGGACAAATACAGTTGTGTATCTTCAGTAAAGTCAATAATGATTTCTCATCAAAGTATTTATTATAGTAATTGACTTACTCTTGCTTGCCTTATGAGATTCCATGCCATTTTGATTTTTTTTTTTTTTAATACACAATTTGACAAAATTTTCTAAGATATCCACATAAAAAAAAAGCTATTTACATATTTTGAAAACAAATCTACAAAACAAAGTAGATTTTTAAATAGAAATAAATCTTTCTATGGAAAAGAGGTGTTCCATGAATATTGTTGGGAAGATACAGCAAAAACAAAATTATATTTTGACCTGAATTGCCCACAGTTCGACAAGATATGTATAATTTTCATAATGATATTGTAAATCAAGATTAGTTTGTAGCCTTTCTCTGACTTCCACAAGTGTCTTCTACATCAGCCTGAACATTTCATTAATAAACACTTCACATAAAAGGCTATAAATTTGAGTGTGAAGTGGACTGGATTCTCTATCTATGCATGCAATAAACTCCATATCAGAATATCAGGGTTGTGGGGCGGGCACAATTAAATATTGAATGTGTCATCATGTCACAATGTTTCACTTGCAGAAGGCAACTTCATTGTGAAACAAATTTGACCAATTGTGAGTGTGTTTATCCAGGCACAGAGTTACACAGACACTATAATTTATACCAATCTGGAGTGAATGTGTGCATGCAAATCAGTAGTGTGTCCTCTGACAGGTTTATGGCAGGAATTCCAGTCCAGCTTACTGGCTTATCGGCTCAGGTAGAGATTTACTGTCATCATTAATGTCAAATAAATATTCATAACCTACATCGAGGTATGTGCAGATTTGTGTCAGAGTGTTTGGAGTTATCTCGTGGTTTTACTGTCATGTCCTGTTAGGAATGTTTGTAAAGTTTACTGATACAGGAAATACGATACACCAAGGAGGATATAGCTACAAGGTGTATAGTCTCTGCTGTTGGATTGTAAATGTCATTCCGTCTAGCTTGGGCTACAACATATTTTTGTAGGAATGACTTTCTTTTTGTCTGAAAGTGGTAAGTTACAATTGTATTTGATATGAACATGATTTTAGTATATGACATGCCTTGAGATTATTTTCAAAAGTTGTTGACTTGTTCTTCATATTTAATGAAGAATATTTATATTAGTCATAAATATGTTGTGATCTGAGAATGTCACAGGGATTCCATGTAACAAATATCCTGTGTTGGCTAATGAGGTGTCCATTGAGCTGACATGTTTTGAGTCAGTATTCCTCCTGTAAGGACCTAGTGGTTCAGTTCATTGGATGTGCTGTACCTCAATGAGTTGTGTCCCTTATTGTTCCAGGATATACTTATTTTGAATCTCAGACTGACAGCATATGTAATTATTGGTTTTTCAGTTGCCTTGCTCAAAAGCTGTACTGCACGATGAGACCCTGGATATATAGCAATTCTATCCTGTAAAGAGCCAAGCCTAGAATATATATCCTCATAGAAATTATTATTTAAACTATCAATTACTACTTTCTTTGTTTCCAGAAGAAATGACAATTGTGAAAGCTTTTCAACCAACTGGTTTCCTCTCACCCCAGTATTTAATCCTGAATAACTATTTAACCAAAACATACTGCTGCTGATATTCTGTCTTATATTTAATGTAAGATATCTCTGTTGAGTCAACAAATTGTTGTGTACACATATTCTTCTGTGTGCTTTTATCCAGCTTATTTGGAACATAAAATAAAGGAAATATATAAATATAATTTTTTTTATTAACTTTTGGATGTGTGAGAATCTAGTTTTTCAGCTCTGTGATTGGTTTCATGGCTCCTACTTTCTCCAACTACTCTCTACTTTTCTAAAACATGCTACAGTAAATTCAGTCAGTGACACTTTCTTTAAGAAATGGGGTGTATTTTGTTTTTAAATGATGACCTACTGATATACATCTTGATTACATCTCAGCAGTTTGACAAAGAGGTTAAATTTGACTTCAAAATGACAACAAAAGGAGTTAGCTTGAGATTTAATCTATACTTCTATACAAATCATAACCATGATACAAGACAAAGAATGCTCTTTAAACAACAATAGTAGTTTAAGTCATTCAAGGTTGCTGCTAAACATGAATAGCACGCACAAATTGTTGGATTTATTTCATGTTGAAAATAAATCCCAACTGGATAGCTTGACTTGAATGTCACATAGTCTGTGTAAAATACAGAGCTTTCTATACCCAGCTTGTGATAAGATCAAGTGTTAGATTCAGAACCACCTTGTCCATATGCACTTGGGAGAGCTGATGGGTGATAGGTAAAAGTATACCACAGCAGACTTCATATCTGTACATGGAATAGGACCCTGTTGGTTGATTAGACTAACACTTAATTTCTGAATATATATGAGAACAAATTATTTACAGTATGTTTTGTTTGGGATTACACTTTTTCAGTTAAGCATACATTTTGTGCTGAGTCCCATCTAGGATTCAAATTCAAACTATCAGAGTGATTGCAAGTACACAAAACTATTGGTCTAACACACTTAGCTTCCATGGCATTTCTATGGAAACAATGGTAGCTGAGTAGGTTAGATTGTTGACTGTCTGATAGTTATGTGGTTTGTAATAATTAGAATCAGTCTTGTTACATCACATATGACATGCCATCTATCCATATCAGAAACGTACAATGTTCACACTCTATTACATGTAATAAGAAAATTGATACATTTATAAATGATACAATATTCTAAACAAAGATCTGAATCGGCAAATACAGGAAGGTTATATTTTTACCATTATAAATTTGTTATGCATTAGCATGAATATGTGTTCTATATTTTATACTCTATATTTTGTTGTGAAATCAGCTTGATAAAAAATCCTTGTTCTGTCTTAGTCAGAATTCAACTTTTCACATCTACCCATTGTAAAAGCTGCTCATGTAAAGTTGCAGGGGAACTGTTGGTGATTTAGCTTTAAGTAAATAAGTCCAGCAAGGCTGCAATGATTAAGTTTCTCGTCACACAAATGATCTTAGGGCTGTGGTGTGATCAAAGTGGATGAGTGTGGTAACACTACCACGGAAATAGTGCAAACTGCCCCCAGGGTAAACTAAATACAATGATGAGATTAGCCCACTTACATCAGTCTGATTGCTTCATTTGAAGAAAATATTGAATCGGAAAACACATTAGGACCCGCAGACCTGCTGATATATTGATAATTACAGGGTTCAAGGAATTGAATTGGATGGAATTTGTCTCTTTGTAGGTTTGTTGAAAAGATTAGTTTCTTTATCAACTAAATGGAGACTGATATGATGGCTCAGTTTGATTCCATGTTTTGGGAAAACTGGTGAAAAAAATAGGTTAAAACTTTGATTGTTTGCATGAATGTCAGAATATAAAAGGTTTTATTTAAAGATCTAGGTTTTCTACATATTGCATTTAACAGGTTTGACAGCAATAAAGAAGCACATGGAAAAATAATGAGTGAGTGAGTTAATATTTAACATCACATCAGCAATGTTTCAGCCATATCATGACGAGAACACATTTGATATTGCAATGAAATATACATACATCATAAAAAACTGTCATCTAAGGACAGTAACTAGTTAATCGGAATATCACAGTTTCAATTAAAACTAGGGTGGAAATTTAAAACTAACATATGTCACTATTTGGACACATGGAAAAATAAAAGTTGCTTAAATATAAATCACCACCAGCAAGGAAGCGTACACTTGTAAAATATAATTGACATAAAAATAACATAATGTTGAAAACAATGGAAACACAATGTTAACTTGAGGTCGAAAATACAGCTGTGATACCCACATCAACTGTATCACCACTGAATTTGGGTTTGCATGTTTTTGTTTAGTTCAGTTTTTCTCTTCCTTAAAAATGGATCTAACTTCTTTTTAATGGTAGTTCATGTAAAACTATTCTCTATTTTCCGTATTGTGTAAAAGAATACCTGTGATACTAAAAATGAGTTTATGAGGGAAAGGTATCTGTGCAAAGGAAGCATTTTTCATGGAACATCTGGCATTGATTATGAATGATCAGAAGTAATATCAAAAGAATTATGTCAACATTCTAAGTTGTCAAGCTGGGAACTATTTATTTTTTCAATTGTGATTCTAAAACTGTTTTCGTATTGAGAAATTCTTTGTGGCACTTGCCCCTATCCCTGGTAACTGACCTGGTAGGTGTTGAGTGTGAAGGTAGCGGCATATGTGCTGGCCATGTTATTATAACTTGTATGGAAACTGTTACCGCTCTCTAATTCTCACCCTGGTCAATTTGGAAATAGTCCATGTGAGCATGATTATCATTAGAACCTAGTTGAAATACTTGAACACATGGCAATCGTTGATTTATGTGTGCACTTTTACACCACATGTCCGAAAATTTGAATCTTATTTTGTGTGCGACATTAACTGTGGGGTTTCAATCCTCCGAAAAATCAGTAAGTCTAACAAAATTTTCATGCCTAAACATGTAAATGTGTTAATGATTGATATTTGAGGAAAATATTGATATGGACACATCAGTGATTGCTTATGTAAACCTATACATGCTACATGTGAGAATGAAACATAATGCGGCAATGATATGACATTATGCAACATAATATTTGGTAATGTTACCAAACCACTAATTCAGCATTACAATCATGACAGTGGAATAAGCTTTAAAACCAACAGGATCTCAACCATCATCACCAGTTGATATAGATGACTTTAAATAAAGCAAACTGGTCTAGGAGGCAATAAAGAAGGTTGCTGGTTTAGAACTTGTATAGAAGGCAGTAAATAAGACTGAATTTATTGAAGGCAGTAAACATGGCTACCAGTATAGACGTCAGTAAATAAGCTCCATGATTTCCATAGTAAATATGGCTAACTGTAACAGAAGGGAGTAAATAAGGCTAAATGGCAAAGAAGGCAGTAAATATGGCGTTTTGGTTTGGAAGGCAGTAGATATGGATAACTGGTTCAGAAGGCAGTAAATAAGGCTACCTGGTTCAGAAGGTAGTAAATATGGGTACCTGGTTCAGAAGGCAGTAAATATGGTTAACTGGTGAAGAAGGCAGTAAATATGGCTAACTGGTGAAGAAGGCAGTAAATAAGGCTAACTGGTGAAGAAGGCAGTAAATATGGCTAAATGTTGTGCAGTAAATATGGATAACTGGTGAAGAAGTCAGTAAATATGGCTAACTGGTGTAGAAGGCAGTAAATACGGCTAAATGTTGTGCAGTAAATATGGCTAACTGGTGTTGAAGGCAGTAAATACGGCTAACTGTTGTACAGTAAATATGGATAACTGGTGAAGAAGTCAGCAACTATGGATAACTGGTGTAGAAGGCAGTAAATACGGTTAAATGTTGTGCAGTAAATATGGCTAACTGGTGTAGAAGTCAGTAAATATGGCTAACGGGTTCAGAAGGCAGTAAATATGGATAACTGTTGTGCAGTAAATATGGATAACTGGTGTAGAAGTCAGTAAATACGGCTAACTGGTGTAGAAGGCAGTAAATACGGCTAACTGGAACAAAGCTAGTAAAACTATCTGTTTAGAGGGCAGTAAATAAGCATGTACAAGTTCAAACATTATGGTTTATGAAAGATTTGTAGATTAGTGTACATTGCTTTGATAAACATCTTCTAGCACATGTGGTGGTGTGATGTTACCCCCAGATACCTCCTAAACAGCTGATATTTAATATACACTGTCCACAGGAAGCTAGTGTGAAGCCAGTGAGAGGAGCAGACAAGGCCTTGTCCTCAGCTGTTGGACTCAGAGATTAACTCAAACAGGTTTAGTGATACTGGAATGTGTAGGGGCACAGGACTTGTAAACAACTGGGAAACGCTTCCTTACTAGGTGGGAAGACTGAAGTCGATATACATATTTAGGAATCATCATTTGAAGTGAATTTATAGTTATTTGTTAACTCTATGTAAAATCTTCCACTTAACAGATTACTTTTTTTAATAAATTAAGAAAAAAATACACTGAATGTGAATAAAGTCAGTTTAAACTGGGTTTAATGTTATGGTTCTAATAATATCTCTATTGATCTTTAATCAGTATACCCTCTGACATCCATTAGCAGCTGGGATTGTATACTCTGAAGGGAGCTAAACAAGATACCTAGAAGGCTTACAAATCCATTGGGTCAGGAACAAATGTACCACATTTGAAAAGATACTTGGATAAGTGTCATACACATAATGAAATATTTTTAGAAGCAGATACTGCATGGTCATCACTTTAAAATAATTAGCTTTGTGAAGAAAGTGTGAATTTTTATAATGCAAAAAATCATAAAGAAATTTATCATGCCAGATATGTTGATAAGTCTAGTACACAAATGTGAAATATAATATTTCAATTAGCTAATTTTGTGTGTACATCATTTAAAACAATCAGCTTGCAAAAAAAAAAAAAAAAAAAAATCATCAAGAAACTTGTGATATGCCCCCTAGCTAACAGTACACCCAGTAGTTGATCAAGGCTTTAAGAGAGACTCCTGTAAGCCAGCGAGCCTAGGCAGTATACAAGCTCTGAGACTGAGACATGTCATGGGTCGCTACTTGCATGTGTTTTATCAGTAGGAGCTAGACCTGTCCACATGTTGGTGCTCATGTAATTAGCCAGTTAAACCGTAGCTATTTACTGGATTGGCCTGTCTGTACATCCGTCTGCTTGGATTGACCACATACATTGGACGACATCCTGGATTTACTAGGTAGATTGTCATAAGGCGTTCAGTTGCTGTGACAATGCATTAACAAGCTAAAAGGTGAGCCTTTTCTGTTTTAGAATGAAATTGGTACAGATGTAGATGAACATGTTGGTGTTGTTGTCATGAGCATAAGGAGTGTCAAGTTGTTACAGAATTGGACGGGACGCGGGGGACAAATCAATACCTTGGTGACAGTTCAATAGCCATATGATAATTATGTCGGATACAATGGGTAGTGCACTGAAGAGCGAGGGTACATGTGGAGAGATCTAGTCACCAGACAGGTCCTGGGCTGTGTCGGAGGAACACATGGCCATAGAGGAACATAGGGAGTATACTGGAACACAGATGAACATTAAGCCTCCACACAAGATGACTGAGGACAGTTAGGAGTCTGCATATCTTGCATCTACCCATATTCATTTAGTGACACACATTCGGAATGTGACTCACAATCTCAGATTCAGGTAATATTCTTTATATTATAACCTTCACCTTCAGGTACAGGTACAACCTGTCCCAGCGACGCCTGGTGTCATCACTTGAGTTGTTTTCCGAAAAAATTGAAATGTTCGTTCATTTTCTTCAAACATAGTTCTTGAAAAGTGGGCTATTCAGTTTGGATACCTAAGGTGTTGACATTTTTGTGTGCAAATTTATCACACTCTTATGACTAAGCTGCTGAAGCCATAAATCATATAAATGTACCAGTAATTGTCAATAATTATGAATATGCATTCTGGTATGGATGTTTGCTCAGGTGTGACGTCAGTATTTCTTACACACATGTACAGTAGAGAATGGGTATAGCCAAGGCTGATATTTGTCACCTTTTATATTTAATGTGACCTAAGTGTGTATAAACTGTGCTCAGACATCGCTTTGACTTGTTTCACCTTGACATTCATGACACAGCCTGTCTCTAGGAAATCAATGATCTGTATCGAGTACTTCCATTTCTCATTCTCGTAGATCTACAAGATTAAGGACAAGAAGGAAATGTGTCTCGAAAAGGAGGTTCCTGCTTTGATGAGAGCCTTAATCATGCAATTAGATATATCAAAGCTTCTGGAATGCTGTGTTGACAGCCATTTACCTTTTTGTGTTGTAATTATCACCATGGTGATATATTTTGGTAACCCTGCAGCATTGCTCTTTCTGGTTAAATGACTTTGAACAAAAAGTAACAGAAATATTAAAATTTCGTTATGAAAAATATGTAAGATTGTGAAATGAAAATTCTGAGTAAGGTAGGTCAACCTATGTTAGAGACACCTTTGCTATAACTCTTGTTTATCATGATGTTTTGATTGTATCAAGTTTGCACAGGTTATTATGACTTTATCTCAATAAAATCATTTTGGTTGCCATGGATACAACATCAACTACATGGAAGGAACATGGTATCTTTTACAAAGGTTTTGTATTGATTAGAGTGCCTGGATTGTTGTGTATAGTTGCACCTAGATTAGTCTGTCGGAACTCCAGAGATGATGGCAAACAATTCCACGTAAAGGTTAATCTCATAATTGTATAAACAAAATTAGGTTATACTGACTGTATTTATGTCTTGGTTTCAGGGCCTGAATACATTCTTAATTTCGTAATTAAAAAAATTAACAGAAAAAAATATTTGCTGTTCTTTTAATCCAACTAATAAAAAGATTTTTCAAATATGTGTTTTTAGGAAAATAACATTAGATATATTAACCATTATTAAATTTCTATACGAAGATCTGTAAAGCAAAACTTATTTTATATGTCTTTTTGTCCAAAACTTCCACATCTCATTTTGAAAAGATTTGGCCATTTCAGCCTTTTACTAGCCTGCAACCAGCACAGTAACAGTCTTTGTTTAACCTGTCAAATTGTCTTCTACCACCATACCTTACATCACAAACAATCAAACTTCAGCCCTGTGTCACCTTTAGAGGTCAGAGGTTGTATCTAACAATACAAGTTCCATTATAAAACTCTGTGGTTATAAAAACAAAACATATTCAAAGTTTGAAATTCTACATATGCTTATTTTGATTAAAGAAGCCACATGAAGACATGCTTATGAAATGAACAAACTTAAACGACCTGAGGACAAAATCTTTTTGTTGATTATGACTGAGAATTAACAGGGCACACATGTGCATGTCAACATGGGTGTTGACAAGTAATTCATCTCCAGGGCTTGGCTGCCAGAATGATCACATATGTAGCATATATCAAAACTAGTCTAGGTAGTAAGTGAATATATGTACAATGATATTATGTGTTGAATTCTAGGAGTGACTCTTACACCTCAAGCTATCTTTCCAAGTATTTGTTCATATCCCAGTAAACTGCGTCCTGGTATCGTGTAACTTTTAATCATCCTGATTAAATTTAATGGTTTTCCTTCACTGCATACTTGATACCTTGAAACAAGAGCAGAACAGCAATTAATTTTTATTTGTTTGTTTACAGAATGTACACATTATTTTAGTCTTTCAAAAGATTAACATTTTTATATTGACAAACATGTGTTATATGATGGTATTTTATTGCTCAATGGAATAAATGATTGTGTATAGGAAAGAACTATGTTGTTTTCGGCTGTTTAATGTTACTGAAGTATTTCAAATAAGTCTGTTAACTCCACATGAGTTACAGTATACACTGTATATCAGGTTGTGTAAACTGTTTACATTGTTCTCGGATTAACCTCTTGTTACTGAGTTGGATCATAAACAGTGGAATTTGTTCACAGGCCAACTAGAGGAGATATGACTCACATGCAGCCATGTTTAACTCACTTTATATTCGACTCACTTTATTTAGAATACAATGATGGTCTGATGTGTCAAGTTAGACAATGAAATAGAACATGACATTCCAAGGACTAGTGATTAGATATGGATGGATGTAACTTCATAGCTTTACGCTCTGTACTTTCTGTTTGGTCTATTTGTTGTGTAAGGCACCACTCTGTAAAATGTAACCTGTATGAAGGCAGACTCTAATAATCAAATAGAAGTGGAAGACTTAATGAGCACCATCTGAACATGTTGCTGTACAATGACACACTATCAGTTAAGTCAAACACCACTAAAAGCATTTATTTATCTCTTCACCTCTTCCCATAATTATGGGACCATACCCACCCCTGGACCCCAACAAAGACAGCTTGGTAGTTTTATTATGAATATATGGTAAAGTCATCTACAGTTCATTTGATTTCATCTGAGACTGATGAATTGCTCACTAACACAAAATTGGATAGTTGCAACAATGCCAAATTTTGCACAGCCACATGACATCATAAGACCAACTCAGACCAATGATTGGACATTGTGTTAGGCTGATGAATTGCTCGCTAACACAAATTCAGATAATTACAATAAAACCAAATTTTGCACAACAACATTACATGGTCAGACCAGCTATTAGATATTGTGTTAGTAAACAATTCATTGGTCTCAGATGAAATCCAACAGAGTGTAGGGCAAATAAATTTGCTGTGCAGATTGCATCCCTTGGAAACACCAGGAGCTAATGATGATGGGTTACCCTCCCAGTTCACCCAATTATGGTTTAAGCTTTGTCAACACTATGACTATATTCAAGGGTTTCTCCAAGATGATTAACACCTATGTTTTGCATCACTTTGGGCTTTTCTCTCGCATCAAGTTGATGTTCTGTGATTTAACCAGAATATTGCTTGTACCCAAATAGCTCAAAAGAAAACCTTTGATAAGCCACCATTGATATGAAATTGAAAAACTACTTTTTCAATAAAACAATACCATATTATCTTATTTTGGTTTTTGAAATGAAACAGGATACAGAATTACTCCCACCATCTTAGTAAGGCTGTAAGAAAAAGCAATCAGTTGTGCATTGTAGCATTAATTCATAATTTTTGTATAATGATAATGATTTTTAATGTCTCTCGGGGCCTGTTTAATCCATTTGGCCTTGGCGTAACCACATCTAAACTATTCCATCATTAGAATCCAAATCAGAAATCAATTTCTCAAAATTCACAAGCAGCTTCAATAAAGCAGTGCTCATTGATCTTAAAGTAATATGAAACACAAGATAATCCATTTTTGTCTCTTCATTCCCAACCCATTGAGGTGTGACTAATTACGAAATCCAGAATGTCCCAATAGTTTGCACTCCGCTGATGTAAAATGATTCTATTCTTGTTGAACAGCATGACTGCACAAATACATCCTATGCCAGTCGATGTTGACAATGCAAATAAATCAGTGCCGGGTGTAAATTCTGAGAAAGGAAAGCATTTTGTATATGGGTTAGTAGTGAGATTGGAAGACTAACAATTATATTTTAAATAAGTGAATTTTTTTTCAAAAGAACCTTCCCTGCTCTGCTGTTTACTTATGGAATTAGGGAACTAAACTTAGTGATGGGTTATAATAATAATAATAATAATAATAATAATAATAATAATGAATGGGCTCAATTCATCAATATAATCCAGAGGAGAAACGAGAGGGTACATGCAAGGGCCACGACGCCAGAGGCATGCTCCACTACCTAACCTAACCTTAGTGATGGGTTAATACTTTAATCACTGCTGCACCTGTTTGAGGACACCCTAAATAACAGCAATCAGTCAGTCAAAGCCAAGCTGCATTAGAGTTGTCACTTGCAACTAGGTGAGAAGTAGTGATATCATATTATCTTTGGTGTTGTTGCATGGACGAATAAGCAGAAAATATGTAAGAAAAAAATCAATAAAAAATCAAGAAAAAATCAATGCTGTTACCAAATATACTGAACAACAAAAGAAATTATTGTTTTGAAAAAATGAAATCCTATAAAAGTAACTGTTTGTGCTTATGTTTTCTATTTTAAAATCTGACTCAAAATACAAAGTTGTGTTTCTTTTGTTTTTTTATATAGAAACAATTATTGCTTCCAACAAAGTTGCATTAGTATTATGACCGATTTTGAGGTATTCAGGTAGAGAGTAGGAAGATGACGATATGTGTTTTTGGTCCTTGGATACACCAACTGGAAAAACAAAAATGAAAAAAGGATCTATTCATTAAGTTACTAAACTGAATGCTCATACTACCCTCCATTTCTGTAAACATTTGTTTATGCCCTTTTTTGTTTATTCAGTATCTTTACGAATGCTTCCAAGGTCAAATTTGATGAGAGAATTATCCATATTTGTCAATTAAACATAAAATCATTTGGACAACACTCATTCTCGAATTGTATATTAACATTCATTCATGGCCTTTTGCATATTGTACCTATGTGGGGAATCAAACCCACATCTTCAGCATATTGAGCAAACACTTGAACCAGCTGGCTACTCCAACTCCCCAGGTCTTTGAAAAAGTTTTATCCTCATGGGTTTGAATCCCAGTTTCATCTGGACTATGATCCTTGATATGACATCATCCTACCTCATGGGTTTCGTCAAGTTCACCTTACCATTATACTGAGTTACAGATCGGTGGATCAGAAGACTAGGTCAGTGGTTAGGTGGCTCATCACACCAAAGGTCCAGGTTTGATTCCCATTTTCGGTAATGCTCTTTTCGGATATCCCAGAAATGGTATGGTTCAAATCATCACAAAACTATACTCATTCACTTACTCACTCACTCACCTGTACGGATACTGTCTGAAGTGGCGTCAAATACAACTTACTCACACCACAGTCCATGGCTCTGTTCAGAGTGGTGTTAAACCCACCTGTAATATACCATTTAAAAAGTAGGGCATATTGGATATACCAGACTGATAAAATGCAAATGGTAAAAAACAGATGACGAAGATATATTAAGGGCATATGTGACAATTTATTCCATTCCTTTGGAATTGATTCAAATGTATGGATTTATTTTCACTTTCTTCTCATGTACACTGACAAGTGGTATGCTCACAAAATGGAATATCCCATATTGTTTTTGATGGTATACTTTATTCAGCATCTTGTAGCTGTTTATTGCCACAATCAAAAGTCCAGGGGAATAATACATGAATACATTTAAACCTGCAAAATAGAGGAAGGAAGAAATCAACAACTGTGAGAAATATACACATCAGGCTCCATTGCTTTTCTGTCAACAAGCACCTGTATAAAGTGATGTAATTCCTGTTACCTTGGACTATTATTGCATGCTGCCATTCCACATCAGAGGTTAGCTTGTCACCACAAACATACAGTTTTGCTTCCCACTGATTTAAGAGAAGAAAAGAAGACAGTCATATTTCTTATGTCACATCTAATATGATATTTCATTTTCATCTATTTTCTTAGCTTACATGACAGAAAATGAAGTGGCACTATTTCATTTATCTTGTACATAAAGATGTCATTATAAAATAATATTCAATCAATCTTAATCATAATAAACTTAGAAGGGAAAGCTTTTCTTTCTTAATGAGCAAACACGCCTCAAGAAATAGCTTTCCTCTGTTTTATTGATATGCTAATTGATTTTCTGTGTTATGTGCACATCTATTTAAAACCATTGTAGAATGACATTTATAACCCTACAACATATTGCATAAAAATTTCAACTCTGAGGTTTTCCCTTGTACAACTAATTAATAGGTGACAGTAAAGTGGAATTATGTTGCAAATCTAAAGGATTTGAAGAGACAAAAGTGGATCCATGACAATGATGTGAAAGATGCATTCTTGGGATTATGCACAGTGATAACGTTTGTTGCATTTGTGATTGTGACTAAGACGACAACTGATTTTCTCAGCAATATGCACATCTATTTAAAACTGTGAAAAGTCAGAAGTCACGAAAATCAAACTCATCAATGTCACATAGTTGACATACACATCCCCTCAAGAAATTCCATCAGTCATCCAACTTTGAAGCTTCCCTTAAGGAGTCTGAATGAGAAATACCACAAGAGATAAAAAATTGTATATTTATACAACCTTTTCCTAATTGAAATACAAGATCTTGACTTTCCTGTGATAAGAAGTGTTGATATTTAATTTGGCAGTTTCCCTTTATCAGCTGGTGAAAGTTGGAAGAGAGAGAGCCATTCATGGCTTGAGGATAACTAGTTATCAAGGCAATTAATCCTAGATTGTTATCTCACTGTCACTGTGCAGGCTGTCAGAAGATAAAGCAGGATATGTGATGGAATGTTTGGAAAAACATTCACAAGCTGTTTGGTTAACTGGATATATTTATCACACAAGATGAACAGAAGTCTCTAGGCCTTTACTTCATGGTCCACTCTGACTGACGGATCAGTAAGTTGTACGAATCATGTGACATGTTCAGGTAAGTCATTTAACATAGTCATTTCATTGATAATAACAGTCTCCTTGATCTGAAACAGTCATTTATTGGAAACATTTTCCTTGATCTGATATGGTAATTCATCTGGAACATTTTCCTTACATAATCAAAAACTTTTTCCTTGATCTGTAAGTCATTTATCAGAAACACTTTCCTTGATCTGAAACAGTCATTTATCTGAAACATTTTCCTAGATTTGAAACACTGTCACCCATCTGAAACATTTTCCTTAGATACTCTGAAACATTTTACTTGATCTGAAACAGACATTTATCTGACACATTTTCCTTCCATAATCTGAAACATTTTCCTTAAATAATCTGAAACACTTTCCTCAATTCAAAAGTATTTTCCTCATCTGACATATGTAGTTTTAGTGTAAGTTTGCAGTGTTTCATTTGAAGTCTGGCCTCTTGAAGGTCTAGGATATAAATAAATAAGGACACTTCACAAACTTGAAGTCATGTTTGTTGAACAAATGAAGATGTTTTGTCACTGGAACTCATGAAGGTGTTCAGGTATTAACATTTATCTGTATCACATGATTAGGCAAAGAGTCAAATGTTTGTACCAGTAGATGTATATCAAGATGTCAATAATACTAACATAGACTGATGCTGCTCTTGTGTAATACTTTTAAAAAATATATACATAAATAAGTAGTGTACCCTCCTCCTCTGCCTGAAAGCATAAAAATACATCGCCAAGAAAGTTCCTATTTCATTACACTTTTGTCAATGTTTCAATTACATTTCTTTTTCAAATTGTTTTGAAATATTTATATTTTTAGCATGATATCATAATAAAATGGAGACTAGTCCAGTCTATAACCTACACCTGAATAAAAATTAAACAAAACGTCTGTTTCCACGATGTTTCTGATTACAAATTACATTAAAATAACAATATTCAACCTAACAGGTCCTACACTAAGATTTGATATATATATATATGTGTGTGTGTGTGTATGTGTGTTCACAGTATGTTTTTTATTGTTCATTTGTTAATTATTATCCTTAAATCATGTTTCCATGTTGTCTTCAAAACACTCATGTTTTGGGAAGGTGCCAGCCACTCTTTAAATCAAAGTAATATGGTATACTCCTATGGCTCAGTATTTTCCTCTCCTGTCACTATCTGTGATGGAGCAGCATGATATACTACCAGAACTCAGTACCATAGTAACATGATATACTACCAGAATTCAGTATTCAGTAACATAGTAACATGATATACTACCAGAACGTAGTAGCATAGTAACATGATATACTACCAGAACTCAGTATTCAGTAACATAGTAACATGATATACTACCAGAATTCAGTATTCAGTAACATAGTAACATGATATACTACCAGAACGTAGTAGCATAGTAACATGTTATACTACCAGAACTCAGTATTCAGTACCATAGTAACATGGTATACTACCAGAACTCAGTATTCAGTAACACAGCAACATGATATATTACCAGAACTCAGTACCATAGTAACATGATATACTACCAGAACTCCGTATTCAGTGCCATAGGAACATGATATACTAACAGAACTCAGTATTCAGTGCCATAGGAACATGATAAACACCAGAACTCAGTACCATAGTAACATGATATACTACCAGAACTCAGTCCTTTCCTATCTCGCTACTATCTCTGGACATCATGACATGTCCTTCAAGAATGTTGCAGAAGTTCAGTGAAAGCAGAAGTAAGGGAAACCTTTGTGTAAACTTGACCCCAGATGCGATAAGGGGGAAGGGGTGTTGAAAGGAATGCTAAGCTTACATAGGGCTACTGTATTGTCAGTGAAGTGTTTAGATAAAAGTCTGGAAACAGTTGTCCAGCCTACCTAGCCTCTCCAGGTCAAACCCTTTAAACAACAGGAATCTCTGCAGCAGAGAGACAGACGTCAGAACGTGGGTACATAATGTGGACCTATCCTGAGGTCCACAGACCCGCCCATTCTCAGAGAGTTTTCTCACACAAGCAAGGGAAAGACTAAGTATCAGCATGTACAAGTCATTACAGAACCTTCTTGCTTGAAAGGTAGTTTGTCATTTTCACGTCCACCATCTGAATTTGTCATGAGGATGTCACACTCTGTCTTCTGCCCAACCCCCTAAACCAGTAACGTTTCATTTGGAAAAGCTAAACCTTTATGCGAAAAACATTGGTGACATCTCTCATCTGCAAGGCTTATGATTTGTGTCTGAAAATACACAAGAACATCTCTGTTTACAAAGTGATATTTTGTACTATTTCAGGATTGTATGGAGAGATAAATTCCTATCGTTCCACAGATTTAACATAAGAGTCTAATAATAACTCATAATACTGCATCAGTTGCAGTTGATAGAATACAATGGACCCTTGTGTACTTAAATAGGCATAAAAGAGTGTGGATAATGATGAGGAAAGAATAACAGTGAATGCTTTTAAGTTATTCACTAGTCTCTTTGTGCATCTGAAATGCTATTTCTTGTCCTAGATGACATAAAACCTTCATAACTGTGTGGCAGGTTTGACAGATATTGCTTTGTACGGTATTCCAGAGGTTTGATGGGATGCTACTTTGTATAGTAAGTGAGTGAGCGAGCGAGTGACTGAGTGACTGACTGAGCAAGTGAGTGAGAGAGTGAGTTTCCAGCTACATGGTGATGGTCTGTAAATATTCAGCTCCAGGCCAGACGATCCAGTGATTAACAGCATTGATCTACACAATACTGGCATAAGATAATGCATGTCAACCAACTCAGCCAGCATGACCACCTGATCCTAGTCTGGCTCACAGTCCCTGAACCACATTATTTTCACGTCTGCCAATCCCTCTCTGCAATGCTAAAGCCGCAAATGAAGCAAGTCTAGATTTCTGTTGGTCTCCCTGGGGCTCCCTTTTTAATTTATATGGGTTTGTTTGTTACTATCAAAATTATATATAGTGTTAATCTGCCCAATCCCTTTAGTCCCCCCTTACGACAAGCATCAGCAAGTCAGGTCAAGGTGAGCTTGAAGCCTGCAGTGATACAGGTTTCAGATGTTTCCTAATTTGAGAACCCCTTGTTCATGTGGATGGTGCTGATCTATTCCATTCCAGAATCCCAACAGGATCTTAAAATACTAGTAGCTCTATGAATTCTCATTGTCCTGAAGAGTCTCAGCTATGACAGTTTTACTTTACCCAACATTCAGTAGAGAATAAAGAAAACCATTATCCTGTAGCCACTCATTTCCAGGAAATGGGTTCAAGATTATTGCAATCAAATAAACATACATCGATTTATTTGTGCAACTTATATATGACTAATCCTGACTTATGCTGTATTCTAGGGGACCAGTCATGGTCCAGGGTAGAACAGGCCCTCAGCAACCCATGCCTGCCATAAAAGATGACTATGCTTGTCACAAGAGGTGACTTACGGGATTGGGTGGTCACGCTCGCTGACTAGGGTAACAGCGGTTCCCATTTGTGTAGAATGATGCTCATGATGTTGATCATTGGATTGTCTGATCCAAATTTGATTATTTACAGACTGCTACCATATAGCTGGAATATTCCTGGGTGTGGCATAAAACTCACTCACTCACTGAGCACTGGGAAGAGAATGAATATTTTGACATAACATTTATTGATAAGACGCTACCAGGAATCAGACCACTCATCCACTAGACTACCAAGATGGTGGTCTCCAGGGACACGAGGACCAGGTACACAAATCACTCTACCACCTGTACAGTACATTACCTCCATCAGTAATTTGTTGGGAGGTGACTACCAGATGCTTTAGGGGTTACACAGGTAATTTGGCTAGCTTCAATGAACCACTTGTGCTGCTATAATACTGCAGTCACAGGGTAGACTTGTATATTTGCTCTTTGATATGTTAGCACCGGTTGCCCTTTCCATTGTTGACAAATCCAAGAGGGTGCAGAGGGGGTGCCAACAACCGCAATTACATTTTAGTCTGTCATGATACTCGTGACTCAATCAACTATGTTCCCATTATAAAGTCATTGTACGATCAATCCGATCAATCGTAGATCTAGGTTAAGAACATTAGTCTCTGAAACGAAAATTGTTTCCGATTTGTTTTAATCAGTGATTTCATATAGATAGCAAGTTACTCCAAGAATGTCTGAATTTTCAGAATCTGGAGAAATCTAGATGCTAAAGATATATACAGTTGGTGGGATTTCAGTTTTCGTGTCACAGAAGAGATAAACATTCATGAATCAGAAGATGTTTTGGATCATATTACCATGACAACTGTACTAGTGAATGTGATGGATACTTCACTCACACTTACTAATGGACCCATTATTGTGTGAACAGCCATTATGACTGTACTAGGTTATTGGCACTGCCATTTGAGTGATGTGATATTCAGGTAAGATAGTCTATTTTTAGAACAGCTCAAAATAACATGACACCAAGACATGTTATCGAGAAAGTATACTGAACTTAATTGGCTACCTATCGAATAAAAATTATGTCCACACTCGTACATTGTGAATTGAGATTTTTGAGTCAGATAGATAAGACCTTCTGTTAACAGGGACAAAATAATGGGCTTTAAGATTTCATGAACTATCTATGACATAGAGCATGGTATGTACTATTTTCATTATGAAACATTCTTCTACAAAGAAGTTAATAAATCATCCATGCTGGTGTTTGACCATTCCCGATTATTTACTGAAATAGTTTTGTTGGGTGTGAACGGCAAAGTAGCTGTGAACATTAATTGAACTGAACCCTGAAAATCTATTATAACACCATTCGTGAAATGCATTAGCATTCCCCACTTGTAGCATCCCCATTCTCATGATTTGCATAGGGTGGTTGTAGGTGGTTGTTGGCAGACAGTCAAGGGATAGGACCAGACAGAAAATTCAGCAATACAATAGCACATTTACAGATTCTTTTTCAAACTGAAAATGATATGTTAATTTTGCACAAAGTCTGCAGTGTTCATCTGGGGAGATTCTTCTGCTTATAAGTTACAAAAATATTAAAGAAATATTTCCCTTCTTAAACACAGTGGGTGGCAAGACCTAACACAAAAATTTTCACACACAATGGCATTGCAGTAGTTGTAAGGACAAGAGTACATGCAGCAACCACTGGAGAGGGACTGTATCACATTTGAAATTTGTTGCAAGGAATATGTAACAAGCAAATGAGGCAAATCAGTGTAATGGCATTTAAGCTCAGAAAAGGACCTGAGTATATAGTTTTATTTCCCCATCAGCTTTCCACACAACTAGAAGCTTCAGTATAACCTGGTCCATTAATATCTTCTCAAACATCCTCGTCGCTTGTTGTATTGTCATGAAAAGACTTGCTTTTCTTGCAGATCCAGATTTGGGTGTAACAGAAAAAGGTGTCTTTATCCTAGGGATTGTTGTCATTCCTAGTGGGTATATCATTACACTATATATAGACATATACTGGCCAGCCTGGGAGCTGTCACAGTGTTTAGTGCGTCAATACCTTTACTGTTTTCAACAAACACTTTAAGTGAATTAAACACAGTCAGGATACATTTTGTTTGGGCAGCGCATTGTTTTTTTGGTGGGGAATGGTGTGATGTGACATTCTTGGGAAAGTTAGTAATAATTTTGTTACACTGTGTGTGAGAATGATAATGATGTTTCCTTAGCAAGTGACTTGCAGTTAATCGTATGTGTGTATGTGTGTGTGTGAAAGGTGTGGTTGTGTGTTGCCGGGATAGTTTTGAAGCTTTATTCTGTTCAATCATGGTTACACTTTACACTAGAGGTGAGTGGGTGCAAGGTGTCAAAATGGAATCAATATTAGTACTTTCGTTTCAATGGTTAGTGACCATGCTTTTGTGGGTGTTTTATCACCCTCTATGGATTATTTATACATCTTTAACTAAAGACATGGTTTCTGTCTGATACTATATGAATAAGTGACGAGTGGATTAATCTCAGGACAGTTAATTCATCAGTGTAAAACTTTCTAAAATTGTTTTTTTGAGAAGCTGCTGACATCAACACAATGAAAACATATTGTCATGGACAGCAATTATGCAAACAGCTCATTTGCCACTGGGTACTGTCATGCAACCTAAACTAAGGGTATCCGTTTCTACAGACACACCACATGCTACAGGTCATAAATATATCAACAGCTACATGTAACATGATCCCCCACCAAAAGGTATCTCTACCTGTCCACTCAAATTCTGAAGACAGGTGCTTGCTGCCCTTATCCTATTCGTTAACAAAGGTGCGTACAGGTAACACCCAACGACCATGAGCCTAAGCACCTGTAGGTGTTCCTCAACTTACCAGATCTTACCTGAACTTACATAAGGTGAGCTAATACCCGCATGAATACCTGTTGGGCTGTCTGGAGGGGACATTTCCCTCAGATCAAAGCCTGATATGGACATGGCTTTAGAACACATGAGTGAATATGTATTATACTGAAGGTTGGTGGTGTTGAGTTGGGTGGAGGAATGTGTTCATGTTACTTTCCACACAACTAGGATCATGATACAGTTTCAGAATTTAAATTCAAGTGTTTTTTAGATTTTGGAATGTTCGCGCTCAAAGGAATATTTGTGCATTTCAATTTTGGGAAGAAAGGTGATGTATGTTGTCTTTGATTAGAACAGTTATTGTTAGTTTTTTATCAGATATGGGTTTATGTAGAAAAGTGTTGAGACTATAATGATTGCATGTTATGAATCATCATTGGCATTTTTTGTCAGGTGAAATTACAGTTGACAATTTTATGTTTTTGCTATCTGTGGTTGTTTTTGTAGCATATATATATATCATATCAGCCTCAGACTGTCAGAACCTAGCAATAACTTTGGATCATAATGTAGTGTACAATGTGCTATTATTTAATTCTTTGATATTTAAAGATCACTACCTGAGTGGATTTTGCAAATTGTGTATATATGTAAGGAATAAGTATGTTGAACAATGTTTTCAAAAGGTAGGATATTTTATGGATGACAACTTCATTTTTATATTATGACGTGATATTCTGGTATAGATTTATAACCCACTGTCAAGCAAGGGTGACAACAGTATAAGAATCTATACCGAAATGTCACATAAAATATTAAAGATGTCATTAATAAAATATCCTACCTTTCTACCACTCATTAAATTCTAAAATGCCAATCAAATGAAATCATATGCCTTAGAGCATATTGGAAAATCACTTCTCATAGCAAATAATTGTTGGGAGCATCAGTCAAGTGTGTATCGATAGAGGAAGCATCCCATTATGTATATAGCTTAACGGAAGTTCTTGCTTGGAGATTTCATCTGCATATTTCTTGGATCCTAATACCATGTTTATTGTGTTTTTATACCGATAAAACATTTAAGCCATTTTGTGATAATATGTTTAACCTTTCATTATAGAGCTGAACAGAGTACTGTGGCTTTACTGTTACTTCCTAACCGCATGAAATGAAACAAACAAAAGGAAATAAACAACCTAAGTTTGGCAACATATGAACCCAGATGAGCCTAATCCACAGTGAACAAAACAGGACGAGCATAGTATAAACCAGCTTCCATATTGTGAGATCATTATTCAAGCGTTATGTCCATGGTTCTCTATTCAAATTCTGGTTTGGGTGTAACAGAAAGGTTGCTTGCTTGGTTTGTAGTTAAATGCTTGAAGACTCTGTACCGGTATTGCATATTCTTACTTACATTATGTGAGTGACAGGGACGGACATGCTTACTGTTTTCAACCGCCTCTGTCATCAATGGGTTTTAATGAATGATTGACATGATTTTCACAGCTATACTGCCTTTTGCACTTGCAGGAATAATTTTCTTTGGATAAATGAGGCTGGCTTTTTCTGGTAATGGTATTCCCATTTTATATCCATTGAATATTGCTAAAAGATGCATAAAGACCTTAAAGTTTCCATATTTGACATGTTCTTAAATAGGAAAGACAACTTCAAGGTGAACTGTATCAAAGTACCAACTACAGTTAGATCTGATAATTAGGGTGGTTTTGATCCACGTCTTGATTACCAAATTCTGGGTATCCTGTAATTTTATTACATTTAATCATAGAGTAAGCATATGTAATTGCCAGCAAAGTAAGAATTATGGATTAACCAGTCACATTTCACTCAGCCATATCGATGAATGAAAATATTCATTGTTACAAGCTATATTCTAACAACTGAGCATTTATAGCATCAGTTTTTGATAATTTGCCTCTTCTGTTATGGACAGGTGGTATATATTGTAGAATTCTTGTGAGAATAAAGATTCCTTATCCATGGTAAATTATTTCAAACTTAACCAGGGACAATAAGTGTAAATACTGGAACAATCAACATAATAGATATTATACAACTGGAAATCTCCACTCAAATGTTCTTGAAGAATGGTATCATCACACCCCTTAATCTGTGATGTCACACAGTCAAGCAGATAAAACCTCGCCTCAGGTGATTGGTTGATAGATGTTGTCAATAACACCCCACAGGCAATACGGGCAAGTACTCTGTATGAGGATGTTCACGTATATTTCCATTTTATTACTTCCTTCTTTTGGTGGATACTCTTTATAAATTATTATTATAATTTGTTGCCGTTTATGAGCCAACAAATTTGTAACTAATATGATTCTGAATGAACATTTCAGTAGGATTTGATTAAATTGATACTTATTTATCAGAGTCAGTGAACTCTATTATTGCACATTTTTTCTGTTATTTTGTTTATTGGGTGTATTAAATTATTATTATTTCATATTTTTATTTAAGAAATAGAGTGATGGTGCATGAGGGCCAGTGGAGTAGCTTAACGGTTAAAGCATTTGCTCATCACGCCAGTGACTTAGGTTCGATTCCCCGCATGGGTACAACTCACTCGGTTATGGTGCATGACGAAATTATACGCATATTCATGTGTACATACTATCAAACCCAGTGATTTATGTGACATTACATTACCAATAAGATCTCATAGAAAATAATTCTACAATAATTACATTCTTCCATAATCACATTGATATTTATCACCTACTGAACATCATTCAGACAGTTACACCATGCATGTTAATTCATGACAAAGATGTGAAATTGTGAAACTCAAGCACCATATAATTGCATTTAGGCCT
The DNA here is from genome assembly GCF_037392515.1 of Haliotis asinina. NCBI lineage: Eukaryota > Metazoa > Mollusca > Gastropoda > Lepetellida > Haliotidae > Haliotis > Haliotis asinina. The sequence goes on along the minus strand of NC_090282.1, from coordinate 62,755,348 downwards.
CATCAGTTCATTGTTATTCAGATCAACCAATTACAAGTCAATTTCCCCTTAATTATAGGCCATATGGTCAATGCAGCAACTGGGGGATTACGAGAGGTGGAAAGGTGTGGAGGGGGTGTTGGGGATGCTTGAAAGATATGATGGACAAAAAACGAGAATCATGATGGAACATGAGTAATGATAAAAGTTTCATGTAGTTTGGACAGGTGAAAGTAAATATGAGGACTATGAGATCAGAAGATGCATGGATTGATGAGTAAGTGGCTATCAGAGACACCCATCGATACTTTCTATTTGGATTTAGGATCTGGTTGATTATTTTAGCAGTGATGACAGTTTTAAGTCAAGCAATACTTGTGATGGAAAATGGAATCATTTCCTTCATCCTATCACAGCAATTGTGATGAAATGATCAATTCACCTACTCAAACTACCCTTTCAGTAACCGATACTCTTCACACCAGCATTAAACTCGACTCACTCACTAAAATCTCAGTTATCTGGTATATATATATTTGATATGAGAAGACACAAGTTTGAGATTCTATTGGTCATCATAAATCACTCTTCATTAGTTTCTCTGAACATGGTATTGCCATTAGACTTGCAGTGCAGAGATGTCATGGCATTGTGACGTCATCAAGTTCTAATGTCACAGCTTCGTGAGTCATGTAACTGATGACATAAGTACAGTGTACAAAATCTACTGTTCCATGAGATATCGTTTGATCTCACACACGCAATATCTCCTGCAGAACGCAGTTTTGGATGATAAATCTCTATCCTATTATGATAAATACCATGGACTAAAAGCTTTCTTTCAGAATAGAAGCCATCAGCATCATGACATTGTATAGATTTTCTCATGTTCATGAGTTATTTCACGGGACATGTATTATACAATCACATGGTCAAGGTTCAGAATTAAGTTGTGACAGTGAAGCAGTCAGGGAATTTGAAATAGAACAGAGACAATCAACTTGATAAACAAGGATGATCCTGCATTTAATACTGATAATGATCACATATCATATAATGGGTAAGCGATAATGCACAAGAAAGTTGATAATGATCAGAAGCACTCCATCCATCAGGTCTTGTAACCCACTGAACCCTGAATGTAGTGCAGACCTTTCCCCTAAATGTCACAGGAGTCGTAACCCAATTACCTTTTATGATCAAATTGACAGAACCTCTCATGTTGTGTGTCATATAGTAATGGACATCGCTCGTCATCAGCATCCAGGTCTGTCTTTGCCTCCAGAAGCATGTCTGAACCATGACAGTGTTTATGTCACAGTAATCACATCTCATCCCTGTAGGCTTCTGTGAGCTTCAACCCTTTTAGTGATAATGAAACCATCTCTGAAGGTTAAGTTTTGACCTACACTTCCTTCCTGCAGACTCCTTACAACAAGTATTTAATGAAGTAATGTGCAATATTCTTGTAGCAGACGCCATTCTCCTTTACTATGGCATCTGCATGATGCTTTGTGCCTAGAGTCACATCTGGTTTATCAAATCCACTTTCACACAGAGACTTCCTTTCTAAATATCTGTTGAAGGTTGGACGTGATTTTATATGGTCTAGACAGGGTTTGTTTCTAGAAAATATATATATTAGTAACTGAGTCTAGCCAATGCACATGTCAGTGGTTGACAGGAAGCAGTGATCTGCATCAAGGTGAATGTTAGAATAGGGTGTACTGGACTTCTATATAACATTCAGGCACATTTGTGCATGAGTGCTGTCTTGTACTAGTCTGGACTAATGCTGGTTTCATCGCCCAGTGAGGCAACTCCTACAGTTTAACACAGATACCCCGCTTAGATACAGTATACAGACACCACTTCCATTGTGTCATCTCTTTAATACCAAACCACAGCCAGGGCAACAACAAGTGCTATATTTTAACAACTTTTGAATCATTCAAAAGGGTTGAGGGCTGAACTATTGATCTCCAGCTAGAAGCTCAGTCCACAAGATCACAGAGGCAGTCAAACAGTACTTTGGACCGAATGTGCACAAGATGTAACACAAACATCAAACAGACCTTATTTCACACATAGCAATTAGTATACCTAACCTCACCCAAGGATGTTTATGGTTCCTTTCCTTGCCCTAAAAGTGACACCCTCAATTCACACTTCTCCCTTTCAGAGCCCTCCCCCATTGTCTTGAAGCAGGCCAGCAGGACACCATGCTGATGCCTTAACACCAGAACCCCTCCCCCTCCCAGACCACGAGCTACCCCCCACCCCTGTCTGCTGTCAGCCAGTGATGGAGACAATGCCAAGCTGTGTCTGACTTCTGTAAAGACTGAGTCAGTTCCTAGTGTGAAAATATGGCAGGAAGCTGGACCCATGTCACGTTGCCACAGACAAATTACAAAGGCTCTATACATTCGCTGATTTGTCTTTATATGATAGTTTTACATTTGCCAGCACTTGTCAAATGCATTCTCTATGGGTGCTATGGACATTTCATCAATGATTTATGTCGAAATGGGAGAAGTATTGCACACAATGCAGAATGTTTTTGTAAGATGACTGAAGACATGAATGACAACATAACTTATTACAACAGTCTATTTGACACAAATCCTTTACATTATGTTGGGCCTGATGTACACTGACTATGGCTGTTAAAGCATAGGTGGATTCAGAGGGGTTGGGGTGGGGTTGAGGTTGAGAGTCCACACACCCCAAAACCCACCCACCATCCTGAAAATTTATTAAAACGACCATTGAAACTCTTGGGAAAATGATACAAGTGTGCATCCCCACTTTCTCAAATAGGTGCATATGCCCCTGCAAACACATGAAAGTTCTGTTTGGTCCATACAACAATACTCTCAAGGCAAATTTCATTTAGCGATGTGTGGTACTGGGAATTAATTCTTACACAACCTCTATTATATCTGCACCATAAATTTCAGTTGCAATCATTCTGAAACAAAACTTCATATCTTTCACAGAAGTGTGTTTGGTTGAAATATTTTATGAGCAGAAGGTAATAGACAACCTTGAAACACATGCAAGGAATCCAGATTGAAATCTGAGCCAGAACAGATACACGCCATAATAACCAGATCATGTATGAAGAAGCAGATCCTCCTCCCATTCTTCATCCCTCCCTCCCTCATCCCCCTAAACTGCTGAGAGGAGAATCAGCCTGGCAGCCACAGAGCCATTGTTTTGTGACTGTCCAGCCGATTGATTCCACATGTAATCCTCCGAGCACCCCATACAGCCGCCCAGCAGCAAGTACCGGTCAGTTGAGTGGCCAGGATACACAGACTAGACCTGTCTCACACTAGTCCCAGACTTTACACCATTGTTTCAAGGATTATTACCTAAACAAAGGCTTCACTCAAGGTTTGTACCGTCAGGACAATATATTCCTCGAGAGAGAGAGCATATGCCTCTGGATATCTAAGAGATGAGATTCTGTGAATGTGTTCAGCTTACTTAAATGCAGAAATATAGAACTATTCAGACACTAAGGGTCCCTCCTTACAAAGAAGATTGATTTTCAATTCTTTTTGTGAGATGTTTATTCATGCATCGCATATTATGCCCTTGTTTCTTGATTTTGCTGATGCTTAGCCGATTAACACTATGAAGTGAACAAAATGAAGATGCTTCCTTCATCTTTATATTCAGATTGAAACAAATGCAAGATAAAATTTCAAACAAAGACAGATATTTCTGGCAGTGATTCTGATTTTTAAAGGTTTCTCTGTGTCTGATTATGCTTGTAATACTTTGACACTGGGGCATGTTCAAATATTTAGTATGGCTGATGGTCCAACAATAAACAAATTGCACCTATTAGGAAGCTCATTTAAATTGATGTTAAATTATTGATGATAGCAAGACTGTTCAGGAAATAGCTCCATGTCAATGTGTGTTGATTGAGGACTTACACCATGTGACTCATCAGTATTTCTGATTACATGACACATGCTATCCTTGCTTGAATGCATTTCACTCTCGTGCACTGACAGACTTTCATGTTGCTGCAGTTATGTTTGTCATGCTTAAGAACTGAAAGATAGTTATGTCAAATATGTATCAAGTTATATGCAGTAAGATCAAGCCAGATCAACTTCTGAGGACCGAATTATTGCAGTTCATTATCCACATGAACAAAAGCATTAATCTCTTTTCTAACAGATAGAAATTAATCATTTCATTTTGTCCATTTTGTTATTCATGTTTTACAGGAATAGCTGTAAGTATGTTGTCATGAGCAGTTTGCCACATGTAATAGGTTTGTATCACCTCTTTAAGGTTTGGTAACAACATTACAGGACCCATTCTAATTAACTTGTGAGATAATTTGATTTGGTTAATGGCATCAGGCAACTGGGCTTGCGCTTGGTTGATGCATGTCCAATCTGAGTAAGTCAATGCTCATGAGGTCAATCACTGGATTGTGTGATCCAGATTTAAATATTTGAAGACATAGCTCACTACATTGATGCAGGTCAATGCAATTCAATAGCACGGACTGATCATCATGTCAGTCACCAGATGGTCTAGCTCAGAAATGAATTGTTACATCCAGTTTTCACACAACTCAGATACAGCTAAAATAAAGCTCAAACTCTGATGGCTGTAGACAAGTCTTTCTTACAGTCCCTGAACCATATAATTTCCCTCGCTGCCAAGCTTTCTCTGCAAAAGTAAAGCCCCAAATGAAGAAAGTCTAGACTTCATCTGGTCTGCCAGGGGCTTCTTTTTAATTTACATGGGTGTATTTGTTACTGTCAGTATTCAGGGACTAAGCATTAGTCTAGCTGTTTACCATAGGACACAGTCACTATAACAACTACCAGTGGCTCAAAATATGTTCCTCACATGTGTCTGTTGTTCTGATACAATTAGGATTAAATGTACCAGGTGTGAGCAAAGTGGATCTTCCAGGTGACTTGTCCTAATGATCAAACTTGCAGTCAAGAGTGTTATTTTCTCACCCTCCTCAATATGAACATGATCGTGAGTCACATGGTAAATGTTTCATTATGCCTACAATGGAGGTAACCAGCCACACTGTCCCAGATATTCCACAACTTATTGTGTTTCATGAGATACTACATTCCTACCCTAGACTGTGATACTCAACACTCAACCGAACATATATTCAGATTGTGGTCTCTAAAGCTAGGGTGTAATCGAGAAGAAGGTGATATGTTACTTACGTAATCCACACTTTACGAATGTTGACCTACAATGCCTAAACCGCAACTTTTTCACAACACTGTGTGTTGGGAAAATCAGGTAAAATATTTTTAAAAAAAAATGATCTAAGTCTGCTTACATGCACATGGTTATTTTAGTATTAAAGGATAAACATATTTATCTCAAAATGATTCAGTCCTACATTAAACATTCTGAATCACAAATGCATGGTGATAATGCCATGACTCCAATCATAAGCCAAACATTAGTTAATATTACATTTTTGTCAGATTGGAAGTGTCACTGCACGTTATGGAGCCATTAGATTCCCAAGGCAAATAAATCATTCTGAAGTAATTGGTCATGTTAACACCTGAATACTATGATGCTGTCTGACGCATAGAATTAAGCTCACTCAACCACATGGAAAGGATAAGATTTTCTATAGTAGTAGGTCTTGTAAATAACACTGGTCCCCGGGCTATCTGGTTTGCTGTATTGTTGGGTATTAATAGAAGATTTCTGTACATCCCCTGGGAAAGTGTCTGTCAGATGAGCCTATTTAACAGATAGATAAACAGGAAGGGTAAGAAATAAATTGAATAGATAAAAACATCCTGCTTTAAATCTTCAATAGGTTGGGTGGTTGTTACCAGTGTACTGGACTGGAGTCACCATGTTGAGATCACAAAGATTTTTAGGGTATTATTTCCAGTAGGATGAAGCTGATATTTTGTGACCTAAAGGGGTTGAAAAGATGTATGATTAGCCAATTTGATTGATAAAGATCTTTCATTTTGCTTTTTGTTTGATATCACATAAAAATATTCCAAATAAGAGATGGTGGTCTGTCAACAATGAATCTGACATCAAATGTGTCATGACCATTTAGTTACCTCTTTCCTGACGCACAGACTGCTGGGAACCTCTCTTCTCAACAATCTGTATGAGTTTGGTTGATCAATGTGCTAAGGACTTTAACTAGCATCTCCTACTGTCAAAGACAGCTTTGTTTTTTAATGCTACACTCAGCAATATCCCAGATATATGACTATGTTAAGTCTGGACCAGGTAGTCCAGTGGATGATATTGTGAACATAAGGGCTGTTATGATTCACTTGCATATTTGGTGAATCAAACTCTAGCTGTTCATGAATACACTTCGTTATTCCGGTCACCAAAATATTCCCGCATATTTACGATATTTTAAAGGAGGCGTGTTTTGCTTGAACCTTTATGTTCTTTTCGCCATGAGAACAACAATCAACACAACTGGGGAAAGTGTCTGACCACTTGACCACCTCCAATGACCGGCACACCTTGTTGTGAGCCATTCTCAGCCAAAAGAGCCTGAGTAAATGAGTGTTTTTCAATGCCACAGGATAGTTCAGCCACATAAAGACAACCTGTAAATTCATCAGGTGATGTCACAAGTGGAGTTTCTACATCAGTTTTGACCATCTGATCCTCTTGTTGTAAATTATGCAACAAGGGAGAAAGACAATAATGCCATCAAAGACATTATGTTGATGGTAAATATGTATTGGAGTCATGGCTATGTCACACCTGGCTGTTAATCACCTGAGTTTCGATTGATATACACTACTCTGTTACCTTTACAAGATTCACCAGCTTGTGAGAGAAGTTGATGATGGGTGTAGCTGCAAAGTCAACACGAAAATGGCCTGTACTGGGCAGTGTCTATGTAAATCACAGACGGGGTGTGAAATATTTATGAAGGGAGTTGAATCTGTTAACAGTTTCACAGATAGGATTACTCATGTCTACAATGAAACTCAGAGTATAGAGATTCTGACATTTAATACCTGCAAGAGATTATCCATTTTACACCTAGCTGCAGAGTGTGATAGCTATCAGATTCTAACTTGGCAGAATGTTTTATGTTTGCAAAATATACTGCATAGTTAAGGGTCTTGAAAGTCAATGTTTGTGTTTTGTGGCTTGTATGGAGGATAAAAGTACATGTATTGAGGATAAGTGTAGAGACTGGGATTTTGTATGGATAGGACAGTGATCTCAGATGGCGAGATTGTCACTGTCAACCTGTGTTAAACAGGAACACATGAAAAAGTGCATCATATACAGAATACAGTAATCTCTGAAAGCAGCCATCACTGATGGCCTGTATTAAGCAGAAAGAGTGAGTTAAGTTTACTCAGCACTATTAAAGATATATAACAGCAGTCTGTAAATAATCGAGTCTGGACCAGATAATCTGGTGATAAACAACATGAGCATCAATCTATGCAGCTGGGAACCTGACCACCCAATCCCATCCCTCTGTTAACATATGTGTTAACAAGAAATACCCGATGAAGCTGATGTACCCATGTAGGGAAACCAGGTCTTCAGCCTGATTAGTGAACACCTTAACCACTTGGCTACCCCACCAACCGTGAGGAAGAAGATGTCACTGATCAAATGCATTAAGAAGGAGAATCTGATGGAACATAAAGATGTTGCATCATTATAATATATATGGCCACATGACTGGCATGACCCTTTGGAAACAATCATACTAACCATTTGTTCCCTGACACACTGACACATGATGTCCACCCACATGCTAATGGTCAGCTAATGAGTTAAAGAGCCAACAACATGGTCAGTAGAACTGAACTTGATGGACAGAAAAATTACCATTGTCAACTGTTATAATCTCACTGAACAAGTTCCGAAAACTGACTCCATTACTCCCAGAAAAATTATTATTATTTTAAAATATGAAATATATATTTCCCTACAAAACAAATCCAACATTGAATAATTGTTGATTTCTGAGCTGAGGGATTCTAAACTTGCCACATCATTCTAGACTTGAGCTAGAGTCTTGTTTCATTTATTGTCTAGGGACCGACCACTGTGTTCATTTGGGATGTGTTTATTTTGGGCAAAGTACACATCAAGTTGATCCAATTTCAATCTGATAACATCAGACGCCAAGTTTGAAAATGGTTCATGACCCAGAAAACAAACTGCTATTAAAAAAAAGATGACATGGAACATTTATATTCAGCTGCATTAGGAACAGGGTTGACATGACCCAGTGCAGAGACAACCACACTGGTAGCCATTGTAGCGCTAAAGAAAAGCCAGCAAGCTACAGGGATTATCACTCCCAAGAGAATGAATGGTGTTAATCCCCAGCCTTTGGCAAGGACTAACAGTATTCATTCACAAGGGAAACATAATGTGAAAATTCCAAGTTCTGAGGTTATGCCAGATATAACTCGTGGACATTTTAAGAAAAAATGGAAAAACAATGTTTGAAATGTCAACTTTATAGAACAATTTCACAGGCATCCTATTGTTTAGATGACATGAAATAATCAATTTTTTACTTTATTAATAGTGGCTGAAGTCATATCATACAGTTTGCAAAGCACTCTGACATCATATAGTTTCAACTGGCCAGCCAGCATTGAGAATCACTAAAATCTGCACATATGCAGACAAAAGCCAGTTATTCCACAGAATAATCCTGCCTTTATGGGTATCATATATATTTAGATATGCCAACAAGCTCTATTAAAACAAGGCTTATGACCAAGGCAAATAGAACATAGGCAACACCACTGACACAGGTTCTTGTTCAACAGACCCATGAAGATTCAGGTTAGAACTGATCTGCAGTAACCCATACTTGTTGAAAGAGGTGTAAGAGGTGGTTAGACTCAATGACTTAGTCAACACGTCATTGTATCCCAGTTGCATAGATCAGTGCTCATGCTGTTCATCACTGAACTGCATGAACCAGACTCAATTATTTAATGACTTCTGCCACATAATAGGAACATTGCTGAGTGCAACTTAACAGTAAACTCACTCACTATTATCCAACAGATGAACTTAACTTGGATGTCGTACTCTTCCACGTTAAGCAGATCTTAATATTTTGCAACTAAGCCGATTTAATGAACTCCTGTGTGTTCTTCATTATAGGTGGATAATAATTTGAACTGCCAGGCTGTACACATGCTAACTATACAGATTCCATGACAATGTAACTCTGAAGTGCCTCTCTTGACATTAGAGATGATGGATGAGGATTGGGAGCATTTGATTTGGACCTGGCTGGTTGTGTGTCAGTGTAACTTGACAGAGTTGATAGTTTAAAAACCAACATGTCGCGCCAGCCTTGCCTATTAAAGGCTACCATGACATCACTCAAATTGTGCTGGCTGCAGTGTACATAGAAATGTCAGCAGCAGAGAACTATCATTCTTAATAAAGGCCGGACTTAAAGAAAAAAAAGAAGAATATTATGTAAATGGATCACGGAAAATCATTGACGACATTCATTTTGTTAATGCTAATCAATCTTATCACAGCCTGGTCTAAAATACATGTGTATCAGTTCCTAATGACATTTTGTGACAGTGAAATCTTATCACTGTCCTCCATCAATATATTGTTGACATTTATAAAATTGAAAAACATGTCAACCAAGCACTGCATCCCAAGTGTGCAAATCAGTATCAGTCACTGGACTGTCTGGTTCAGACTTGATTAATTACCCACTGCCAACATATTCCTGGTATAATGCTGCATGTACCATTAAACAAAAGAAATGAATGATATGGTCTGTCTCCCTGACCTTGCACAAAATATCGAATAAATGGACCCATCTCAAGTCTAGAATTTTAAGACATGAAATTAAATATTGTACTTTTGGTATTGTAAATATATATATATATATATATATATTCTTTATATATATATATTCTTTGATAAGATACCTTTAGTTCTGAAACTAATTAAGACCTGTGTGACACAATATCTCTAATACAGCTGTCTTGTTTGCAGGTAAAGAGACTTCTGCCAAGTGGTGCGTGTGCCAGATCAGGGAGACTCCAGGTTGGGGACAGGCTACTGCAGTGTAACGGACAGCTTCTCAAAGGTCTCACACAGGCACAGTGTCTCAGTGCATTGAAGAAAGCAGGGGATAATGTGACATTTCGCATACTTCGACAGGAGGAAAGTGATACAACCTTAGAAATAGTCTCTGACTTGTCAAAACATAATCAAACAGCTTCAATTTCAAGTTCGCTTGATTTGAAGGAGAGTGACAGACTGACGTGCGAGGAACGTATATCGAGCAATTTAGGTGCAGTGCAATCACAGAGGGATACACTGAATGAGTCACAAGAGGATCAGCCAAGCATTAACGAAGTTTTTGCTCAACAAAATGTGAAGTTAGCCTTCAGTCAGCCTTTTCCACCTCAACAGTTTTCAGATGATTCAGAATCTGTGACAGATTCCAGTATGTCCAGTCCGGTTAAAGAAACGAAAGATTTGCTTGATATGGATAATGAACAGTTAATTGATGTGGGTGGTTTTGAGATAAAAACAGACTCGTCTGGGCAATTGGATAATACATATATTGTGGATACCCCAGCTGTTGACCTTGAATCAACTCCAAGAGATTGGGAGATGGAAAATGATGCAGAGTATGTGTCCTCAGGCATGCCTCTAGTACCTATAATAGAAGGTATTCCCCCACCAGTGGAGTTTGCAGACATGCCACCTGATATTGTGTCTGAGCCTCCAAAGGAGCCAGATCAAACTGTGCCTGTGACAAACATTGATGACCTTCTAGGACTTGATGATGAAGACTCAGCTCCAGAAACAAACCAACAGGAAACAGTGCAATATAATAGCCAACCTCTGGATTTGCTCCTGGATGTTGGTGGAACTGATCCTTCAGCTATATCTCTTGAAGTTGATGGAGAAGTTTCAGAAAAGACAACAGATCTCTCAGGTGATTTGTTAGTGCCAGATATTCATGCAGATATTTCAAACAGTCATTCAAACCAGCTTGAGGGCGGATTAGAGAACTCTGTGGAAGTGGGAGATCTCCTGGGAGGTTTCAGGGAGGAAAATGTTACATCTGTGGAAAATACTTCGATTGATGAGTTTATTTCCATAGGGCATGTCACCCAGATTCCTATTAGAACTGATGAAGATGTTCATAAAGAGAAGAAAACAACCGAAGATGTTGTTCATATGACAACTAAATCTGTTAACCAACATATTGTTACAAAGGTAGATGTGGCAAAGGATGAAGATGATGAAACACCTGACATTCCTGTTTCGGCTTTAATCAGTTTAGATGATCAGCAGAAACTGAAGCCTGCTGTCATTGAAGTAAATGGAACCACTTCTCCAAAATCAACCATGATTCACATTGACCAGGGTCAGAAACTGAAAAATGCATCACCGATTCATTTTGTTCCACCAGTGCAATCAGCATCAGTAAAGGACTCATATGGAGAGGATGTCATTACACCAATGAAAATTAAGCGGGAGATGGGAGGTGTGCGGTTATTTGAAGAAGGTGCAGCAGAAACAACTGCCAAAGCTGGTCAAAGACAGGCTGACCCGGAAGCTAAAAGAGACCTTGCAGCAATTCTTGTTGAGCTGACCAAATCATCAGGACATATCAAGGAGAAATCAGAAGCAAATTCTACCTCAGTTACTGAAGAGGACATTGTGCCCACAAAAATTGCACGTGAAGATGCACAGAAGGTGCTGGGTGTGTTTGAAAAATGGCTATCTGGAGGGCAAAAAGCTCCTGTTTCTCCATTTAAGAAAATGGTATCGAACATTATTGAAGCCAAACCTAAGGTAACCAAGATCAGAGTTGGAAGCACCACTCCAATACATGTGATGCCTCCAGTCCAAAGTGGAAGTAACAACGATTCTGGAGAAGAGGAGATTATTACACCAATTCTTGTGAGGAAGGATAAGCAGGGAGTCCGGACATTTGAAGAAGGATCAGCAAGTGGCTCCCCTGTACATAAGCCCAGAGTGATTGATGAGGAAGCAAAGAAAAATCTTGCCAAAATATTATCAGGTTTGACAACATCATATGAGCAGAACTATATGAAAAAGAAATCTGAGAGCTCTAGTGTAGATGAACAGGAGATTATTCCAACTAAGGTTTCTAGAGAGGATGCTCAGACTATTATGAATGTGTTCAGAAACTGGTTGAAAAGTGATGAAAAGCCCAAAGCAAATCCTTTCAAACAGCTGGTTTCAAATGTAATTGAGAGTCTTGATGAGCAAGAAAATGAGGACACTGTAACTGTCACCAAAGACACGAGTACACCTGTGATAGAAAAGGTCATAAGGACTGAAAATAATAATGTTCAAAGTGCCTCACCACAGACAGGTAGTAAAGAGCCAGATATAATAGCATCTTCTCATGTTTCATCTTCATTTGCACCACCTAAACCAGCAGCCAGAGTAACAAGATCACCACCAAAAGCAACTCCTTCAGAGTTGCAGGAAGCTTCTCCAAGAATTCCTCCAACACCTGCCCCAAAGCCAAGTTCTCCAAGAGAAACACTGGTCTCAACTCAGAAGCCAAGCAATCCAGATGAAAATAATGTCTTACCTCAGGAACCACCGTCAACTCCAACACCACCTAGCCCAAGACAGAGTCTGAAGTCTACTAACAGGTCAGTTCTTCCACCACTCACAGTGTCAAGAGGGTTACCTAAGATGGGAGCATTGAGTACAACCATTAAAACTCAAGGCCTGCAGTTTTCAACAACCAAATTGTCTAAGCAGGAGTACCAGAAGATGAGGAAGGAAGATGGACTGTTCCAGGTTGATGTCCTGAAGGGCATTGTTGGACTGGGAATCAAGATACAGGCAGACACAGATAAATTTGCCAGAGTGTCAGAGATTCAAAGAAACAGTCCTGTGGACAAGAATGGACAGATCAAGTAAGATATTTGTCACTTTAGTAACTGAGGTCATTACCTCAGTCCTGCTCAAGTACCCAGTGAAGAGCTCTATTAGAATTGGTCTTTAGCAACCCATGCTTGTTGTAAAAGGTAATTAACGACATCAGGTGGTCTGACTTGTTTGACACGTGTCATGGAATCCCAAATGTATAGATCAAGGTTCATGATTTTGATGGCTGAATTGTCTGACCTAGATTCAATTACTTACAGACTGCCATCATACAGCTGGAATATTCTTGAGTGAGGCATTTAACAACAAAACAAAAACCCTGCTAACAACACTATATCAATGAAATATGAGGCAGCTGGAAATTTCCCTTCACACTGATCAGTTGACATGTGGCATGATGAACTTTTAAACACACATTATTTACTTTGAAATAAAAGTCTGCACTCACTGCATGACTCACAATTCGCAGACCTGATCTTGATTATGCATAACTTGATTTAAAGTGGAGTGTATGACTCAAATGAACTTGTTGGCAGTGATCATTCCATGCTATAAATGTGTCACCTTTAAGAACCTGGGTGTTTGACATGATGAGCAAACAATTTATCTCCTTTATGTATACAAGCATCTTTTTGATTTCCACTCGCTGTTGTTTCAGAGTTGGAGACTTTGTTCTATCCATCAACAACACCACACTGACAGGACAGTCTGATGCCAGAATACAACAAATTCTGAGACTTCTTCCCAGAGGTTTAGCCAAGATTGTTGTATCAGCTGTGCAACCATCTGAAGAAGACTGCCAACATCGTAAGTGTTTCACCTAGGTCCCACTTACCCACTACTGATGAACAGCAAATCGGTGGTGCTCAAAACATCAATTCAAGTAACTAGTAATTCAATTCAAGTAATTCCAGTAGCCAAATCTGAATACTTCTTCAATAATGAAAACCTTATATAACTGAATACTGTATGCTGATTGAAAGAATCATCAATATTTTGTACATATTTTAGTAATGTAAAAAGAAATGCTGTCTGAAAATATTACACATAATTGAATATAGCTGCCAGTAGCATACAGATTGTTTTATTCCAACTGATAATGTGTTATTTTGGATTTCATCATGTCCAAATTGACCTTTCATATTTAATATAAACTCAGGGAAAACAATATCAAGGCTAAATGTTGTTGAGTAATAAACAAATACATTAAAGATATCTACTTTGAAACATTCATCGACAGTTTAAATGTTTCATGAAGAATCATCATATTAATATGTGATACTTTACTTGTTTTCAGCCACTGGAAAATCAGATATCCTCCTTACATCTGCTGATAAACCCGCTGGACGCACATCTCCTTTTGGTGTCAGGTTAGGTGCAAAGCCCTTCAACACCGATGAAAGCAAGTCAGTTACAGTTACCTCCCCTTTGACAAGAGACTCTGGATTTTTCGAATCTAAAAGAAAGTCTTCCTTGTCACAACAGGACAAGCAGTCAGCTGCCGTGGACAGTGCTGAACAGCCTGCCCATGTATCTACAATAGATGTGACAAAGAAAGTGGTGGAAGTGAAACCGGAAGAAAAGAAACCTGATGAAAAGCATGTGTCTACCATAAATGTTGTGAAGTCCACAGAAATTGTTACAGACAAGAGTGACATACCCATCAGAGAAACATCTTCAACCAAACTTCAAACCTCAAGGACAGTAACTGACGTGTCTGTTGACTCCGGTGTGAAATCAAAGTCACACATCCAAGAAGCAGTTGAGACAGTGCCAACAGCAGATAACAGGAAGGTTGAAATGACAACTACATTTACGGAAACTGAGGTTGAGATGGAAACTAATCCTCCAGTTGCTGCTGAAAGAAAACAACAAAAGCTTGAACGAAAAAATGAACCTTTGAAAGTACCAAGGCCTGCACCTAGACAATCTACGCCAATGGAGCAGAAAATTGTTGTCAATGAAGAGGGAAAGCCAGCTGTTGAAGAGCAAATTGAATCGATAAACAGTCCTGTATTGAAGAGCCCTCCCAAGGTTCCCCCTAAACCAAAGGCAAGAGCATCTTTGAATGATACTGCCTCTCCTCCAGCCCTAAAGTTTGTTGAGGAGACTGTTGTCAAGAGCCAATCAGAAGTGAACACAGCCAATGTTGACACCACACCTAAATTTGTCTCTAATATTTTGGTTGAAAAAGAACCTTCTCCACCAAGAATACCAACCAAATCAATTGTAATGGATGAAATTGATGAAGGTGTTGTTCCTGATATTAAGGTAAAGCCGCATGAGAAGACTCCTCCACCTGTTCCACCAAAGCCTCGACGTACATCTTCTGCCAGTTCAGATGTATCATCTGTGATTTCAGATGACTTTCACATAGAAAATGAAGTTGAGTTTGGTCAGAGAAGAAGGAGACGATCATCTGCTAGTTCTGAAAAGTCCACAGCATCTGTCAAATCTGATGGGAGACCTGAAGAGATGTATGTTCCCAGAAGAAAAGATGAGCAAGCTCCAGAAAAACGTTCTGTCAAGGAAAAAATGGCTGCCTTTGAGGCTTTCCAAAAACCTGACGAAACTGACCACTCAAGGAAATCATCAAGCAGTTCTGTTACATCTTTAAGAAAGATCTCTAGTTCAAGTCAAGGGCATGAGGTTCCTACACCCAAAAGTGTTGACCCTCCCAAACCAAAAAGTAGAACTGATCTTGTGTCATTTCCAAAGAATAATGGGCCTGAAGAAGATGGTGTTTTTATTGTATCTCGTATATCTATCAAGTCTCAAGTTCAATCTGACAATAAGGAGGAGAATTCCTCACCTGTATCACCTACATCACCAACATCTCCAAAATCACCTGACGGTAAGGTGAAAATAAATTCTGCACTAGCCCCTAAAAAGCGGACAGGACTCTCAGAGCCAAAGACAAAGCCTGAGCAAGGTCATTATCACCATGCCGTTCCAAAAACCTCCTCCTCCATCTTTAAACCAACAGGACTTGAGCGGCTGAAAAACATCACTGGTCATAACACTGATAGTGGTGAAGTTGCCCACTCCTCAAGTCCAGAAGGAACATATAAAATTGGCCCAGTCAAAATGAATAATGCTCTGTCTCCTAGAAGAACATCAACAGGGGACCCTCCTTCTCCAGTTGGGCTTAAGTTTGGTTCATCTGCCTATAAACTGCATGCTGGAGATGGAAAAAAGATAATGTCAACATCTAAATTGTCAGGTAAGACATTTGTTAGCACCAAAGACACACACGGCAATAAAGAAGACACCTCTGCACTTGTTACAGCCAAATTTGTGCACATAACTGAGCAATCTGGAATTGACACTTATGTCAAAGACAGTTCTGCATCTTCACTTGAAGCACCAAGTTCTCATTCAGTTGTTAAATCATCCTATGTTACAGATCACAAGCATGTTGATGTTTCACAAATTGTACCAGATTCAGCACAAGACACAGCACAGCAAGAGGGACAGAGATCCATCAGTGGTGTTACTGAGGATGTGTCCACAACTGACAACACTGAGTTATATGCTCAGAGTTCTGTGCCAGATACACTGCTACACAAAGATGTAACATTAAAAGTTGATTTAAACACGGGAAGTTTGATTATTGATGGTGCCACAGTGAAAGATTCAAACACTGATGAAACAGTAGGTACAGATAGTGCTGAGAATGAAACTGAAATTGACAATGTTAATTTAAAGACTGAAGAGGTGAAAGAACAAATTACTGTCCCATCAAAGAAAACAGAATATGAAGAAAAGGAACCAGTTCCATCTGGCCAAGAAACAGTGACAACTACAATACAAGAAGAAACACATACCCCTGCAAGCCAGGAGGAAGTGTTGACCTCTGAACAACAGCAAAACATTTTGACTCCAGAGCAGCATGTGGAGAAGTTAGTAGATGGAAGTAGTGGTTTTGCTGCAAAGATTGTGGCAGCTTCACTTGAAGCAGCAAAAGAGCAGCTGAAAGTAGAAGCAAAGATCAAGGTTAGTGAACCTTCAGATGCCATGTCTGAAAATACAGAAACGCAAATAGCTCCTGTTCAGGCAGCTAATGCAGAAAGGGTGAATGACAATCAGGCAGATGTACCAGCAAAACCATTAAGAGATGAAAGATCTAAATATGATCAAGATACACAAAAAGAGCAGCTTGAGTCTGAAAATGAAATCAAGGTGAATACTGAAGAGGAAGTGACAGCAACCATTTCAGCACCACCAAATTCAGTAGATATAGCTGATGAGGATGATCTTGAAACCAATGCAGCTGAATTAGTGGCTGCTACATTAGAGTCTGCTAAAAAGCAGCTGGGACATGAAGAACAAACAGTTGTTGTATCATCTCCCTGTCCCTCTCCCCCACCCTTGCCAGGCTCAGCACCTCCTCCACTACCTTCGGGACCTCCTCCTCCAATCCCAACAGAAGAGTCTGCTGATGATTTGGTAGAAACTGACACACACAGTGGCATATCCAAAACAGCTACTGAGGTAGTAGAATCTGTTCCTGTATACGTCCTAGAACCTGAAGTCAATGTTTCAGTCCAGCCAGAACTGAAGAGCAAGTCCAATGATGAAGATGATGCTCCACCTCTTCCTCTAGGCCCCCCACCACCAGGACAGACTCTTCTGGATGATACAGATGTACAGTCAGGGGTGGTGACAGCTGTACTATCTACAGACATCAAATATCAACCCAAACCTCAAACCACGGATGAGAAAACATATGAAAATAATGAATGGGTTGAAGAGATTGAAAAGGTAGCAGCTCAAGAGTCTCAGTTTGATTTGTTGATAAATTTTGATTCTCAAAAGATGCCCAAGATTGAAAATACTGCTACCCTGATTGAGACGCCATCTTCAGATACCGATTCTGGTGTCAGCTTGCAGATGACCTCTCCAACATCTCCTAGTGCAATAGAGAACGGTGCTGTGGAATTCCCGGGTTCTTCAACTAAATCTGATTCAATAACAACAGAGGTGCAGAGCTCTGAACTTAATACAGTCAAGCTTGTATCTACATCAGTGGAGCCTGTGGTAGCTTCATCTGTGAGTAGGAATGACATTGAATCCATGACTGAAACTGATCCAGTATCTCTTCAAACAACTTCTGTTAAAACTGTCACTGTGCAATATAGTTCAAATACTTCTCCGCATGAACAAGATTCCTTTAGTTCTGTTGATTCACTGCATGATAACACACCTTCAGTTGTGCCAACCAAGACCCAAGTGTCAGTGACTAACACAGACTCTCGTGATATTCCTGCACCTGTGTCACAAGTTTCAGCACCCACTGAAATCTTGTCTGATTCCAGCAATGCTTCTATCTCCCAGGTATCAAGCTCCCGAGAGTCATCTCCAAGCGCCGCTCTCAAAGATTCTAAATCATCGCACACTTCATCCAGTAAAAAAGTATTTTCATCTACTCCCTCTAAAGATCTTGCTGACAGTCAACAGACTGTTTTTGAACCTGATGTTTCAAGTATCCAATTTACTTCTACAAAGGTAAATGCTTCTCATGATGAACCTCCAACAGAAAGGCTGTCATCTTCAAGTGTTCTAAACAAATCTTTAAATGTATCGACAAAGTCAAGGACCTCCTCAACCAGTGGAAACAAGCGGAGATGGAAGATGGTCATGACTGGTGAGGATGCAGTGGATATGTCCATTTCAGATCTGATGAAAGTCTCGGATACGAGCCTCATCTCAAGAGATGAACTTTCCCGTATGATAGACTTAGCTAATCAGAGAATGGATAAGACAGGGATTTCTTTGGAGGATGAAATTGTAGTTGTGGTTTTGACACGTGACAATCAAGAGGAGGACCTTGGGTTTGAACTCAGAGACGGTATTCTCAGATCTAAAGTGGTGAGTAATTATCTATTTTATATACTATCATTAGTTTACATATGACAATAAGGTCTCATTAATGTGATGTTCATGAGACCATCAAATCTAAACTGAGTTATCCATGCTTTATGTTTTGAATAAAACTTTTCCTTCAATGACAATGAATAAATACTCTTGGCCAGAAAATACTTTCAGATATGTTACAGACACAATTTAGTGATTGCTTACAAGCATGTACCCATAACTTGATAACTGTACATACACAATAAGTTTCATATTTCTGTAAACTTTCAACAACCTGCAATTAAAAATGAAAATAGATTGACTTATTTGGTACCTGTATCAGCAAAAGTGTACTCTCCCTAATGACAATGACAAGTCTCAACTAGATATGGAAACTGATAACTTACATACAGTTCCTGAAAATATCTAGTCAGGCTAGATAGAAACTTGAAAGGTGAAAGCTGTGTGATGTTTAGAGAAGGAAAATTTGCTCGTGATGTAAACAATTGGAGGCATCCAGTATTACCATTATGATGATTAAAATTTGTTTTTATACACAAAAATACATACATCCATAATTTTAATGAGAAACATATGCAAAAAGTAATCCAGAAAGTAATTGTGACAATTTGAACACTCTTAATTCTGATGTTTAGGTATGTGGATTAAAGTCTGGGGGTCTTGCTGAGAAGGACCAGCGTCTACAGCTCAAGGACAACCTGTTGTCAGTCAATGGTAACTTGGTGGATGACATGTCAGCAGAGGAGGTGATGAAGCTGCTGAGTGAACCCAGTCAGCATGTGACACTGGTTCTGGCTCGAGAGGGCACAAACACAAGCAGTAATGGACAGACTACAGCAGACACCAGTGTCAATGGAAATGGTGAGATGAGCACACTTTTCACTTAGATACATGTGAGTGTGTGCATGATTCAGTGATCAGTAGGCTACCTTGAACTACATGTTTTCAGACATGTTTTATTCAGATATGATTATTGGGTTAGTTTGAAGGTTAAGACATACCAGTGCAACTTCTGTATCCATACTGTGGACAAGGGTGACCAAATCATCTTAGGCAGGGATTTGGAAAGAGAACTTTGAAAATGGGTCATTTTCAGGATTATTAGCCATTTCCTGAATTCTGAATGGGCCACTGCCCTTGTATCAATAGCAAACTTCCGAATTTTAATGGGCCATATTTCATTCTAATGTGCAAAATAGCCCATGGCCCCTGCCTTTCCCAGTCCCTGCTTAGGTGCTCCATTTTACGTTTACTAACAATGAGCATGTTTTCCACAGGAACAGAAGCCCCCGTGCAAGAAGGTCCAGGGATATTTGAGGTGGTGATGAAGAAGGGGGTCACAGGAGTTGGCTTCTGTCTGGAAGGAGGGTTAGGCTCACCCAAGGGTGACATGCCCATCCTCATTAGACGGATATTCAAAGGTAAGACTTTCTGGAAAGTCTGGATCGAGACTGTATCATCCAGATGATGTGTTAAATAATAGTACCGGGTACTTGCTGTTACCCTGCCTGATGCTTGGTAAAACAATAACTGTCAACAAAATGAGCTCAACATATATTATTTAAAGGCACAATGTCATGCTTTTTTACAGTATTTTGGTCCATAATATATATTGGTGCATATGCCCTCACTTAAGCATATGATACATTATTGATTAATTAATCATGAATTAATAATCATGTGGTACCTATGCAGGGGGATGATAGTTAGTAAGAGAGATATGCAGTATTGCTTTTTTATGAAGTGTGGCGTGGCATGATACTGTGGTGTTAACTTGATGGTAAGCATGTAGGCGAAGGGAGATAATTGCTACAATTTACAGCTTGGACATGAAAGGAAGGAATGCATATGAAGATCTGAAAACTGATTCCAAGGCCACAATTGTGAAACTATACTGTAGCAATAACATTATCAACGACCAAAATATATTATTTCATGCATAATATTGAAACAAAATTGTTTGGCAAAACTGTTGGATTTCAGAAATGAAAAGAAGGATTTTCTGGTAGTAGCTGTACAGACAAATGGGTAATTTACACACTGATATATACAGCGCTTGCTAAATTGCACACTCAGCAAAATACTAGTATGTTCAGTGTATTGACATACACATTTTTGTTTGGATTGATATAAAAAAACAAACGAAAAATTATTTTTGGTTTTTTAACTTTTCAGGAGGACCTGCCGAAAAATGTGGTCAGCTGCGAGTGAAAGATGAAATCTTAAAAGTTAATGACATTGATTTCACAAACCTGCGGCATTACGAAGCCTGGAACAATCTAAAATTTCTTCCTGATGGTGATGTCCGCATATTGATCCAAAGGAAATAAAGCAACAGGAGTTATCTCCCGTCCGCGCATCTACAAATGCCGCCATGTTCATAGTGAAACAGGAAAAAGATTAGCAGGAGTAATCTCCCTTCCATTGTATCTACACCAAGCAGACGACACCTTCGCTACTCGTGCTATTGAGAGCTCTGAAACCACGCTGTCGCTGAGAGGAGCTTGCTGTTTCATCTCCGCCAATGTAATCCATCAACATCTGCTGAAAGTCCATGTAACTCCATTACCTGCACCAGACTCAAAGATCAATACTGTGATAGTTTGCAAAAGCCACATGCAATATGCAGCTGTGACTGTGTGGAAACGCGACTTTAGCCTCATGCTTAAACCCACCTGTGAACAATTATCCCTTTTACATCAGACGTCTGCCCACAGCGATATTACACAGTGTTATTGCTATGAGTCAGTCATGTATATTGTATCTGATCCAATAAGTGTATTCAAACGTGTGTAGCTTCATACATTTCATTTTGAAAAACAGCTTCATATCACCAGCATCTGTGAAAATATTGTTTAAAAATCAGCTCATTAAAATAGTGATTTAGATCTATGGACAACAATCCATAGTAAGAAAGCTCTGTAAAATAGCCCTGACATAGTTACCATCTAGATTTGTATAGATGTTATGACAAAATTTAACTCACCAAATTAAACTCATATAGATTTATGCAATATTAAGAGAACTGTGTAAATGTAACCCTGATATATTCATTAGTGAAAATAATAAAGAATATTAGACTTTCTTCTTCCATGACTCACCACAGCTATGATTTGGGAGCTAAAAATGACATACAGAAAATGAGCTATTGTAACCAAAATAAGAATTAAATGTTCAATTGCTGTATTGTCGCACTTAGCATATTAATAGTAGTGTTGATTTCAAACTACTTAATGATTTTTGGACAGAATCTTGTGAAAGGTATTTTTCATTAATTTCAAATCTCACTTGTGTATACTTTTTGATAACAATTCACTCATTTTGCGATCATGAGTCTGTCCATCAATATGTTGTCTGATAAAATTTGCCCAAAGAAAAGCCTGATGTGTGGGAAAAAAACTGAAATATTACATTGAATGTTTGCTTTCTATGAAGTAATTTGCCATGGTAATTGAAGAACTCACTGGGATGATGTTTGCGTATTTCTATATTTTAGATATCTTCCAATATGTTTCAATTACTCTGTTCAAAATGGCCGACACTTCACTTTGTCATGGTATTTCAATTATGACATAACCATTGTAAAGCTTGCTTGATCTCAGAATCATTACCAATACCTTGCATACCTAAATGTTCACAATGTAGCTAAACTTGACATATTGACCACAATATGCTGACTTAGAGGCCGTACAACTGACTAGGTGTTATTGCTTATTTTAAGTCCAGAGCAGAGAGTATTGATTAGAGAGACATATGTCAGCTTGTCTGGATTGCTGGTGTATGTCTGGTTGTGTCAACTGATGAGGAAATGTACATTGGCCTGAATTTCCTTAGCTTACACCTATCCCTATGTGTCTATTACAACTTCGCTGGGTCTGTTTCAGTAGTTCAAGGATTTCCTATAGAGAGAACCTGTAAGCCATCTGTGGTCAATATTGCATCTACTTTCAGTTCATGTAATGAAGTCCTCAAGGAAAAGATTATTATGAATTTTTATTCCTGCTAAGCGCTAATGATTTTTAAAATAGGGGTGTGTGAACCTTCCCCAGCCATGTAAGGAATGTATAATCCTCTCGTGTTCCAGAAATTAAGATTTTCATGGAAACAATTTCAAACACTTGTGGAACTTTAGTTCCTGTTCCTGCTTGTGGGACTTACTTATCACAGTAGGGGGATGGGGTGTCATTTGTGGACCTTTGAGTACTTCCTGTTAGTGCTTGTGGTACTTACTTATTACAGATTACATTCATCACACCTTGATAATGAATGAATATATCACAAGATATGTGTGTAAGTAGTTTATTAACAATATTCTGTGGTAAGAGTTGTTTTAAAAAAACAACTCAAATGTCTTTTGTCATTGCCACAGACATTTGTTGTGTTGAGACTTATTTTCCAAGTATGAATCACAAGATATTTATGTGGATAAAGGGACATATGAAACGTACCAAAATATAAATATCATTGATATTGAATATATCATCTCATACTGTTACAAAATTTTAAAGTGCAGGATGGAAGTCTCAAGATACATTTTTCAAAATGGTCTCAGATTTCACTGTGATGAGATTTCAATGCCAATTTACAATTATGGTAATGTGTTCATGTCATTTCACGAATTCTCCATATTTGGAATTTGCATGCTTAGGACAAAAACATTTGGCAAAGCTTTTCTTCATGTAGGTCACGATGACATGTATATAGACAAACATATGTAAATAGGTTTCTGTTGTACTGTACAGAGGATAGATATGTTATAAATGTTTTATTGTAACAGTGTCTTGTCAACATAAATACAAATACAATCACCCAATTATCCATTATTGTACTTAACGGACTGAAATGTAACCTCTCTAGAGTTGATGTGGGAACTACTTTGACCATGGAATTGTTCTTGCAAACACTTGTATTTACGAATTCATTGTCTCATAAATTTCTTAGTAAGATTAAACTGTGAACTAAACATGAGGTATGAATGATGTTATGACTTGTATTTAGGATGATTTTCTGTGTAACATTCTGTTAGGGATGTGTGTAGATATATAGAACCATTATGTCTATGAGATTATGTTAATGTAAGGGAGTTTTTTCCACTACTGTAAACTTCACCACCAAATTAAAAGTATGAGGATGAGAAGTTAAGATGGTCCCCAGCAACATGTGCTGGTTGGTAGCAGCAACATTTTGTTGTTCACAATATCAGTCATTAGATTGTCTTAGTTTTAATATTATTTTTAAAAGGCCAGCTTGAAATATTTTGAATAAATGATGCATTAAACAGCAGAGGAATATTTACACACAGAATATTCACGGAATGGGATCAGGTCGTTTTTTGACATTATAGTTTTTTGTCTATGAAGAGATTGTGCAGTTTCACTGAATGTGAAATTTCACAATAATGTTTTTTCTCTATTCTAAAAATGCTTCCTTGAAAACATATTTTCAGTCAGCAACTGCAAGTGTTGATGAAGTTAGATAGAAGTGAATTTGTATTAAATCCCAGTTTCAATATGTAGATATACCAATTTTAAATAGAATAAATGACAGTTTCACAATGTTAATGTACATAATCACAATCCAGAACCGCAGGTAGTTATGTTTCATCCTCACTTTACATCAAAATCAGACCCTTTATTTCAGTATTTGAAACCTCTCACAAGGTGTCAAACATACATAAAGGTGTTATTTTGATGAGATAGTTCAATCTTCCCACCCAATGGTGAGATGAAAGGAATATTTTTATCATTAGGTACCAAATATTTGCTATTTGTCAGTGCTTTCTTATTGCCTGAAGACAATGTCCTGGTGTCCTGTCTCTTTGTCCTGTGATGTAGGAGAGAACTCCAGGTACTGTATCTGTTTTTCTTGGTGGTAATTACAGTGTGTAACTTGTTTCCTGTGTATTTCAGTTCCATGTTCTATATTACATAAATATGTGATGCATGTGTTTGCCAATTATTTTATGTTGATTTTGTAACTGTCGCAATATGATTATTTATATTTATATTGTTAATATCCAGAAATAAAGAATTATTTCATTGTAATTTTGGTCTGTCTTTTTAGATGCACACATTATACCTTTTGGTGTTTTAAGGGTTCATGGCATTTAGACAAATCGTCTTCTTCAGTTTTTTTTGTTTAAAACTGGTAATCTGTCAAAATCCAATATATTCTTCACAGATGTCCGTTTGTGACTGTAGGACAGCAGTTTAAAATATGTCACAGGGAAAATATTCTCTGGCTGTTCCAGTGTGACCAGTGGATGAGATAAGGCCATAGTAAACCATCTGAGGACCTTTATCAACCTTAGGAAAACACTGCGCACTCACATGACTATTGTTTGGTTGTTATTTGTGCTCAAGGTACATAGTACATTCATTCATGCAGACGTTTCTTCTGTCCCTAACACCTTTAATATAAAGGCTTAATACCAGAATGAATTCAGGCTTTTATCCACAACAAGCTGGCACATATGAAAGATTATCAAGTTGAAGAACACCCAGCCTGTATATTTATGTGCTACAGCTTGCCACTAGTCCAACGCAGCCTGCCAGTTGGGAATGTTCATCATGTTTAAAGTAGAATAGTTCAAATACTGTTATGCTGTGATAAATTAGTCATTTACCTACAGTACTACCAGTCCTTTGTTAAATATATGTGAGTAATGATTTTTGCTGCAGCTGTATGTACCTCAGTCTATGTTGGAAACAAATCCATAATATTTGTACGATGTATTTATAGACACAATCACCAATCATTACAAGTATTGCAGTTATCTAGCAGGTATTCAACTCCTAATAGCCACGTTAAAATGATTTGGCTCCCAAGAGGACTAAAGTCCTTGTGGGTGCTTCATCCATATGCAGTACATGATGGACCATCGAAGGCTTAACAATGTATTAACTGCCAAACAAACAAAATATATATGAAGTAAACTTCGTTTATTAGCGAGACCGGTATAACGAACAGCTATCCGGCCTCGGACACTTGGTGTAAATTTTAGTTACACGACTGTCAAAACATACTAAAATTATAGGACCCTTTGACTTTATTATGATGGTTTACTGTACTTCGAAGGTGAGTTGTAAACAGTTCACAGTCATCATTGTAAACAGAAGTGTTCACGCCGGCAGGCTGTCTGTAAAGTACTGTGAAGTAGCTTACAAGGGCCTCTTGCTGTTAGCAACCGATATCCATCTGGCTCACACCGGTGACCATCTGGCTGACATCGTTGGCTACAGGTTGGACATAATTAACTTTCGTTTGTTTATTGTTTAACGTCTCAGTATCCCAGCTATATGACGGTGGTATGTTAATAATTGAGTCTGAACCAAACAATCCTGTGATTGAGATCATAAGCATCGATCTACGCACTTGAAACACGATGGCATATGTCAACCAAGTCAGCGAGATCGATCCAATTAGTCGCCTCTTAGAGGTAAATACTAACCCGCAATTTCAGGGTAACAGTATCACTGATTTGCATCTGTTCATACCACCACCCACGGGGCTGTTCTGGAAGATGCCACAACTTTGTGGAATTCTGTAAAAAGATGAAATATTACCAACTAAAAACTCTCCAGTTCCACATACACCGACAGGGACGATAAGCACCGTATCTCCCACGATATATACCATTCCAAAAAGTTAGGGATACTGGATGTACAAGATAAAATGCAAATCCAGGCTGGAAATTGATGATGAAGAGAAATGAAGGGCAAATGTAACAATTTATTCAATTCCTTTGGAAATGTTTCTCGCGTGTGTGTGTGTGTGTGTGTGTGTGTGTGTGTGTGTGTGTGTGTGTGTGTGTGTGTGTGTGTGTGTGTGTGTGTGTGTGTCTGTGTGTGTGTGTGTGTGTGTGTGTGTGTGTGTGTGTGTGTGTGTGTGTGTGTGTGTGTGTGTGTGTGTGTGTGTGTGTTTTCCCTACGTGCACTGGCATTGGCGAGTGATATAACAGCACGGGTATCGCGGGGTTACCTCCTCACACCCCCACAATCCACAAAGCACAGCCTAACGATCCACTTTTAAATCACCTGTAAATCAATGCATATTTTGAAACCCGGGCACCGCGGGACCATTCAACCGACACTTTTTGCAAAGGTAGCTTGATTTGAACAAATAAGTCAAATATGGAACTCGCTTTACGCCCATACTTACACACCTGTGTTCTAGCTGTGCTAGAATCAATGAACTCCAACAGGTGCCTACCACCCAGAGATTTGTCTACATCGATGCCATCACGTGGTTGCCATAACGCGAATACCGTGGGTGACACTGGTACCACTGAAACCCTGGTGCAACGTGTGAGGAATGTTTGTCTCGTTAGGTCGAGAAAGACACCAAACAATGGTCATCAGCATAAGCTGGGCCGCTGGACACTCCCCGTGGAGTTGAAAATGCAAACAGAATGTACACTGGTCCGTTAACTGGGAATTAGGGTAAGGGCAACCGCTTGTAAGTGAAAACATTACTAATGGTACTACTACTACAGCTGTTGCTGCTACTGCAGCCTGTAAAAAATAAAATACAGTGAAATTTAGATAACGAATCCTCATAATTTTACCTTGCCATTTGAAAATTTAAGCCTCAGAATCTTATTCAACTCATGATAAAAGTTGTTTATCAAACGATCATAGATTCAAATCGTTATTGTTGGTTTGTATTCACTGCAAACAGACTATACTTCTACTGCTGCTGCTGCTGCTGCTGCTGCTACTGCTACTGCCCCCTCTCTCTTTACACATTTACACACATTATTATGATGAACAGACGTGTGTCAAAGCAAAGACCTTGATGCCTGTTGATCTTTCTACTCAACATGGTTTAAATGTGACGAGTATGTCTTGAAGTGGAATTCAATAAAACATAACAACTTTTAGCAGGAAGAGATTGTATACAAACCCGACAGGTTTAATACCTATAATCCACTTTTCATGTATTTCCTTGTGTCCATAGCAAGCCCAGCTACAGAAATCGGCCATTGCCCCTGGACGTGATCGGAGCGGCCATATATTTGTTCCCTGCCTCAATGTTCTAGGGCTTAGAACAAATACTTAGCAGTACATAAGCGCATGTAGCTAGGATTCACACACCCACGTCACAAGACGGTGTCCCAGTATCAACTGGTTCCAGCCGCCGACGTCACTTGTCGTGAGGAAGGTTATGGGGTAGCACACAATATATTTAGCACTTTAGAAAGTACAGTTTTCCGCCTCACTTTGCACTTGCAGCAACAGGAGACGCCACCCGATGCATGTCCAATGGCACGGCCTGTGTCGTTATTGTGTGTCACTGACCTTTGGTACTTAAGTGTTCATGATATCGGCCCCTGGCTGAATATTCCTGACTCTGGGTTAAACCCCTTTTTCGATTTGCTTGTGAGCAGCGTCGTAGTTCGCTGTGCAGAATCGCTTACCTGAGAATGATAGAAATCTATAATTGTGAGTTCGATTCCTAGTTCGTCTCGGCTTTGTTTTCAAGTGTGTTGGGGTTAAAGCCCTGTGGTTAAAGCATTCGCTCGTCACGACGGTTTGATTCCACATGGGTACAATGTATGAAGCCCATTTTCTGGTATTCCCTGCCCTGATATTGCTGGAATGTTGCTTAAAGCGGTGTAAATCCACACTCACTTACTCACTCCAAGCTTGTCAGCACTATACCTGGGGTCGTGAAACCTGAAACCACCCTCCACCACCGACTTACCACCCATATCAGGCTGACATGCCGTGGTATATAGGAATATAATTGAAATATAAATCAAACCCATGCATCTAACGGACTTACTAACACATGTGTGAAGCGATCACGCCATGTTGTTCGTGATTTAGTGTCTAGTGAGCACTGGGGTCGTGGGATATCCTAGTAATCAACCAACTCACTCGGCACGCCAAAGATCCGGGTTCGTTCTCCTACAATATACGAAGCCCATTTCTGTTATCCCTCGCTATGATATTGTTGGAATATTGCCAAAGGCGGAGTAAAACTAGATTCATTCGCTCGCTCAAGCGTAAACTCTTAAACCGTTGATACAACCACCGGCTCCAGTGCGACATCAGTGACACAGATAGTGTATGTTTTCTGAAACAGCTCCATCATATTTACAAGATATGTGAAATGTATATTATTTCAATAACCAACAGCTGTTAGGGATATCACCTGCTGAATTCAATATCAACGGTAAACTAAGATGTTTTCATGCTGTCATTCCCATCGAAGCATCAATATTTCCAAGAAGGCATTGTACGGTTTTACTGAATTTACTATAAGACGTTCATCCCTACCAAAATCACTTTTTACAAACACCCTGTCTAGCCTATATTAATTTAGAATGTAAATACTTGTAAATTATTTGAAACTACATCGTCAAAACGTGACAAGACTTAGAACAGACCCAAAGACACGCTTAGTGTTATCGGCAACGTTGTGTATTTTTGTGGTTTTTATTTGTTTGTGTGTGTGTGTGTGTGTGTGTGTGTGTGTGTGTGTGTGTGTGTGTGTGTGTGTGTAAGTAAATTGATTATTCAGTTGTGATCGGATAGAACAGTAAACAACAGCCTAAACCAATTTCGTAACAAGGACAGCCAGACGAGGGCCTAGATGTACTAATCTGTGGCTTTTAACAACAGGGCTAAAGGGACGGTGTACCTTATTTTCAGTAATTCTGCATTTTCTACAGCGGATGACATCTACGATGAGAATTTGTGTGCGTGATGCATTGTGTAGTTATATTCAACATCAAAGTGAGGGCTTAAGAGGAGGTACATATGTGTAAGTAAAATCGAGTTAAAATAGGAGACTGCACATCGAGACGCATGAACTACACACCTGCACCAATGATAATGAAACAGTGACGTACGGTGGACGCTGTGCACTCATCGGGAATGAAGAAATAATCCATTGCATACAACGTGCCGGATTGTAGAGCTGATAATAAATGAACAAGTCATGGGCGGGACTGAGATTTTATGCTGGTTTTGACAACTTGCCAGACTGGACAGATGCCGATTTTGCTAAAATACATTAGTTGGCTATGAAACTAAATACCGTCATGTAATATTCATTTGGGCCTTACATATGTAGTTGGATATCTATGACAATAGATATGAAAAATGTGGAATGTAACATCTGGGCGTGTTGCTTAGGATGTAAAGTCAAGCCTGTATCAATGCTACCTCAGCGATCTTATTTCTTTTATCGATACCAAGAAAACTAGTATCCTCGCCTTTCATGATGATGACGACGACGACGGTGATGATGACAACGACGATGGTGGTGGTGATGATGATGATGATGGTGATGATGATGATGATGATGACTATGACGGTGGTGATGACAATAATGATGATAAAATATTGTCGGTGCGCCCGGGACGTTCCTGCCCCCAGGTGTCATTACAATTATTTGTGATAAGGGTTCACTTCATTGTGTACAACGAAACAGATCTTCCGAAACTGCACGGGTGATGTAACTGGATACACTGTGCCATCTCCCTCCTGCCGTGGGCAATAGTTCTAATTATGCAAATTATATAATAAAAGTGACATCACGGCGTACTTATGCTATATAGGGACGGTTAAAGAAATAGCTAGTTTTGTTATCTATCCCCCTTCCCACGATTACATCTACTTTTAACCATCAGATTATCTATTCAGAAAATGTTGCTGAGAGCGATGTTTATCAAGCAACTCGATTTATACTACTCAAAAGAAATTAGAGAAGACCCCGTTCTGTCACTTGCTTAGTAACCTGTTTCTTGTTTAACTCAGCATTCTGAAATGTACCAGCTATACGACAGTCATGATACTTTAAGATCTGTCCTACCCCGGATCCTGAAGTTCCATTAAACCTTGGAGAATAATAAGATCGGCGGTTCCTAATATCATTTCAATGGTGTAGTTGTATGTTGTATCGTAGTGGCAAAATGTCCTTTGACTGCAAATGTTCCAAGAATTTTAGGGAGATAGAAAGAAACTGATTTGTTTCCTTAATTGAATATCATCATACATTTTCAAAAATAAATATTTTGACATAACGATGACCAAGGCAATTCTGTAAATAATAATAATGTAAATAATAAAAAAATCCGGCATTGAATTGAATCTCCTTCCAACACGATACACAGTTGAGATCATTATTAGGTTACTTATCGTTCCTGATATAACATGAAGTTAAGTTAAGGAATACAAACACTATTAACTTACAACACACACGTGAGACTGGAATAGCGCCATCAAACACAAGTACATATTTAGATAATATTCGTTACGAATTTGTTTTACATCAGTTCACGTGTTCACAGCACCTATATAAACAGTGTGGAATATTTTGCAAAATCTCGTTTAGAAAAGTTGACTGAATTAAGTGGCTGCATTTACACTAGTGAGTCTAAACCTTTGATATATATGATCAATAAATGACCATGTTTACACATTCTATGACATTCATTGGGATGATCTCTTGTTCTTCTACCTCAAGAGTGACAAGGCGTTTAGTCAATGCTTTAAACATGTAGTCACGACCACCGTGACCTGTTGAAACATGACTTCTGTTAATGATGCCACACAAATGAGGTACATTGTAAAGTATATTGGCTGTAATATACTGTCGTGGCATTGGGGAATCAACTGCTCAATATGGACACTGGCTTTTATAAGGACTTAGGAACTTCGTGAAGTAAATATGCATCTAAACTTGGAAATTGCTTCAGATTATTTCTTCACGAACGTTGTGGGACGATGGGGAAGGCAGATGGATAAAGAGTTCGCTTGTCGAATCCCCACATGGATACAGTGTGAACCGAATTTCTTGTGTCCCCGCCATGATGTTGCCTGAATATTGTTAAATGCGGCGTAAGACCATACTCACTCACACAAAGCGATCGAGGATTAAGAACAGTAATGCTGTTCTATCAGTGTGTGAGGGATAAAAGCCCGGAGTAGTGCATGCTCCATACGTATGTCACTTTGGTGAACGCTCGAGTACGATGCAGACAGATTTAGATTTACAATCGATTCTAAAAGGAATTCTCACAGCTGATTATCTCACCGCCATTATGACGTTGTGTCCAAGGGAGGCCACTCTGCACAGGGACCTCTGTTGCCTAAATCGACTGGCCACCTGTGACTCTTGGTATCAATTAAATGTTAACGAGGCGTATGAAACAAACGCCATGCTGTTGTGGAATACCCATGGTGCAGTTGACTACATATCATACATACCTACTCACATCATATCCCGCAGGAATAATCCTCCATTACATACCTACTTATGTATATTTACTTTTTATCAGGAGTGAACGTTTCGGTATTTACAATTCATCTAACGGAAATCTATTTGCAAATACAGCCGGATGATAGGTGGAAAATACAATTTCGATCGTTGTGTTCATATTGATACAAGCGGCACGGTATACGATTTTGTACATGTTGCTGTCACACTATACTGGACAAAAATAGTTAGGGATATATGTAAAACTGGAAATTATGAATAATGACCTACTTACTCACTGACAATCGGATGAAACAACAGTCATAAAAATACCAATATTCCTAAATCATTTTGTCCAGTATAGTTACACAGGTGTACGTAATTGACCAGTTACGTACATGGCTGGCTAGACATATTTACCTTGTGTCAGGTTAAACGGTTGCTCCCGACTGCTAAATTGCATCAACATTGCTACAAACTGCGCAAACACTCAACCTTTAATGATTCAGTTTTGGGATATTTTACGAAACACCATAATTATGAAAAAGTGAAAACGCTATGCTGCCTATGAAAGAGTTATCGTTTTTCGTTTGCCTACATCTGAGTAAAAACGGCTGAATGACCTGAAGCGTCTTATAACTATTTTGTTTTTTGACCTGGAAAATTGTCGAACTCAGTGCCTATTACAATAGTAGTGAGTAAGTTAATTTACCTTTACGCCGCTTTTGCAATATTCAATCAATGTCACGGCGGGGGACACCAGAAAGAGGCTTCACACATTATACCCATGTGGGGAATCAAACCGGGTCTTCCGCGTGACGAGCTAATGCTTTAACCACAAGGCTACCCCTGTTACGGACGAAAACATATATTATATTTGGGATTACACTTTCTTAGTAAAATACAAATTCTAGAACCTTTTTGGGTTGAGTCCCCGTCCAGGATTCCAATCCACACCTTCAGAGTCAGACACCTAATCGCCAGCACTCAAAGTTAGCAGCCTAGCCAGCTCGGTCATCGCGACTTCTACTTTGTGTGCTGGTGACTCAATCACACCTAAGTACTAGAATCTGTACTTTTACTAAGAAAGTGTAATCCTATGTATAACATACATTACATTTAAACACTTTCTAAATGACATTGTGTAATCACTCTTACAAAAGATTTTATAAATACGATATATGTGTAAGAATATAAGATATGGGTGTCAGTTTAATGAATCATTTCAATAAACCCATCCAGAGGTTTCTATGTTTTGGAAGTGTCAGTGCGGAAACAATTTTGATCGGATCCCTGTGTTCTTGAGCGTAGAAGCATGATTGACTTTATAACAAGTTTAATGGAACGGCGGTACACCGAACGTCCGGTAAGTTATTGGTATGTTAATATATGAACATTGTTTCTGAATGATTGACACAATCTAATTTAATAGCCCATTATTCACGGGGTTTTGAACACACTCCTCAAGGTAAAAATAATAACAGATCTATCCTTCTACTGAATTATACACTGGTATATATGCGTGCGTGCGTGTATGCGCATGCGTGCTTGTGTGGTTGTGAACAACAGAATCCAGTGATATAAGCTCTGGGGGCTGTATGTCCAAATGAGAAAGAGTCCGGATCAGACAATCCAGTGACAGCGACTCTTTACTCAGCATATTCATGTGAGAGTCTGGACCCGATAATTTAGCGGGACAATAGCATGTCTACTGATTTGGATATAAAAAAACCCCAGCATTTAGGGCATATTGCCATCCGACAATGAGAAAGTACCGCCATCGTGGCAGATACGTGCACAGGTGTAGAGAATGTCTGCACTTCTAAAAACTATCCAAATCCGCATAATATACGTGCTGTTTTACACACTCTTAACACTGTGACTCTTAACAACATAATGCTATTAATCCCTAGACCATGAGCTATTTCAAACATGCTTGTATGCTTTCAGTTAACTCGATGACATGTGTCAACCAAGTCAGTGAGCCTGACCACCCGATTAACGGGATCGCTGACTTGGTTGACACATATTATCGGTCCCCGATTGCGCAGATCGATGCTCATGTTGTTGATCACTGGATTGTCTGGTCCAGACTCGATTATTTACAGACCGCCGCCAGCTGGAATATCGTTGAGCGGGGCGTAAAACTAAACTCACTCACTCACTCACTTTCAGTTAACAGTAAGCGTGTGTACAAGACATGCACGTAATCTGTTAACTTCCATACCGAGGAAAGATTGGTAGGACGCGACCGAGGATAGAACCACTGACCTCACGTTCTCCGAGCAGAGACTCCACCCACTAGACACGGAGGGGATCTCACCGATATATGAAGTCATGTGAGCTTCAGCAGGATGTTAATAACCTTTCTGGACAACGACTTCACTTTAAAAATCCAACAATTACATGTTACAAAAGACAGTTTATGATGTAATACTTGGTATGCAAATGAGTGTGAGTCACATCACTATATCAATACATTACGAACTGTGACATGTTAGACATTCACAATAAAATAACCACAAACATGAAATTGTTACAGGAGTTTATTTTTGAACCTTTTCATTGATTATGTACAACGTTGACTATACACATTACAAATCATACACACGACAGGGCATAGAGAGTAATACACCCGATAGAGAGCTACATCATACACCTGTTTACAATATTGCACCATTGGCGACGCCTTACACGACGGTAGACATTGTTCAAAGAATATGCTAGCACTTTCAAACCTTCAAAAGCGGAATCAGATCCAAACGATCCTCCCAAAGCGCTGACTGCAAAGACTTTCAGCCTAAAATACTTTTTACCTTTGAATTTTGTCAGTAATGATACTTAACTTGTTCTTAACTGTGGAAGTTTAAGACGTTTCTCGTTTCTTGTTGTGAGAGATGTGCAAGAAACATGTACCAATAATAATTATTAGTTATTTCTAGGAGCGTTTCAGAGCCAGATCTTGTCCATACATCACATATTTATCCTTCCATTGTTTTTTCTTCGCTTGTTTGTTGTTTAACGCCACGCTCAACACTATTCTAGCTATATGGGCAGTAAATGCACTAAACCGAATAATCGAGTGATCAACAACATGAGCATCGAGAAACGCAATTGGGGTACGACATCTTCTCTGTGACGTCCCGGATCTACTCTTGAATCTCGGTACCACCTTCCCACTCTTAATCAGTTTACGGACACATATTACAAAGGAACCAACGCCTTTTATCTGTAATGGCTTCATGTCTGTTTGCCAGTCAAAGACCACATTTAGAAAGGGTTAGTCTATACCAAGTGGATAACATACTGATAGCGTTTAAGAAGTACATGTGGAGCAGCCAGACGTTTAAAGCATGCGCTTGCCAAACTGATATTTCCTGTTCGAATCTTTATATGGGTACAGTACCTGAGGCTCATTGTGTACAACAAACCCGGGTCACAAACGAACAGTTAGCTAAGTAACAGTGACAGTAACATCAGCGTTTACGTTCCAGAGATTTATTCTTGCGGATAATATGATTGTCTAAATACTGATTCTGTTTATACAAAAGGGAGTCAAGCCCTATGTAAGATTTGAGAACAATCTTATAGATTTAATCTGGTCTTAGCACGTTAGTGTTTAGACAGAAGAGATAAAGATTTTTTTTTAAATTTCGTGTCCTAGGTCCTAGCCCACTCAAGAAATACTCGGCCTTGTGACACCGGCACGGGTCCTGCTTAATCTGTCTGCAAAGAGTGCGAACGTGGAACTGCTTGACTAAAATGATGCGTTAAGAATTTTAGGGTCGTATGTTTTCATTGGTTTTCTGAAATGCCAATCAGTTAATAAGATTTTTGATATAAATAAACATACATTCGATGTAATATGTTATTCGTGATCAGCATTCGAAATAACCACTGGGTCGGTAGCTCGATGCTCGGTAAAACTTCCCCGGCTAGTAAAAATAGAATGGCGGTAGCCAGGTTTGCAAGGGTAAAAATGTCAGTCTGTGAAAACATGCCAAAAGCAAATGGCGCCATGGTCTCGTTTCCACCCTGATTGACTGACAGAGTATTTAGCTGGACCGCCACTGTTTGAAATTTGAGCTGAATCATCTAGTCCTGACAGTATGTAACGTTGATGTTTAACTTTCAACTTTATGAAAGAAATAATAAGTAACTAATTTTGAGAGTTTTGTATCTTCATTTAGTTCGGCTAGCAAATTTTCATTCGGTCTTGTAACCTTTAAAACTTCTTAGCCCGGTTTACTAGTGATCCCCCCAAAATATTTCATACACTGGTCGTGATCAGTCTATGTCGGGCAGAACTTCAGCGAGAAAGATCTGTGAGCGATTGTCTCGTGGTTATCTCATATCTTTACCTCATCACGCTATTTGTCAACTGATTCACCTACACAATAACACCGTGCTTTACAGACAAACACGGTCATGTTAATTGTTACAGCGACTTGAATAGAATTTAACGGGGCTGCCAAATTCTCAGGGCCGCACCCCCTTTAACCTCAGTTTTAGCCAGAAAACACAATGAAATACCATTGGAGACAACAAGAATATTTACATTTATACATACGACCAGAGAAGGCGCTCTGGAGCAAATATAACTCGACTGTCCACGCTGTCAAAATGGCCTAGTCTAGTAATTGTTTATCATGCAAACTTGCGATTGCGGGTAATCTGATTATGACGTCACGATGTTGTTTGAAATGAGATGCCCTTGGCATTAATTCTCAATTTCTTATTATTCCTTGGTTCAAATTATGCGTGACTTAAACAAATTCAAAGTTGCGTGGTGGATGATATGACTGGGCGCTTGTCTCGAGATAGCTGTCATAGACATTTGCGCCGGCTGAAGAGGCGCGGCCGTATCGACACACCCAACTCGCAAACTTTAACCTTTCAGACAAATCGGATACTCCACGATGTTTTGCTCAAGAATCATAAAGCTTAGAACTACATGCCCCATACCCTCAGATACATATATGTACAACAAAACAATAAAGATATTACCTCATGAACAGTTCTTATACATAGTGCGATATATGTTTACCTTTAACAGTTCCGTGAGTCCATATCAGTTTATACACAAAGTTCACATCGTCCCAAGATAATCACCATCACAAATATGGCTATAATCTGAAAGTAATTACTAAGGGTAACCACATCATTGAAACAACGAGTTTTGCACATAAGTTCACCTCCGAAGCCGAATTCTTCAAGAACCACGGCCTGTGTTTTCTATGGTTTGAATGAGCGTCGTGTGGAGGTGGTATGTCCATTTTACCCAATCTATCATTTGGCTTATTTCTACCTATTGTGTTGCTGTTCCTGTTTCTGTCTTTGTCCTCCTCGCTGTGAACGTGTGTGTGGTCCGTGGTCTTCTGCCCAGGCGCTAAGGTCGTTATAGGTTTGAAGGTGAAAGAACAGAAAGCCTCATCTTCTAAGTTCGGTTTCTTCACACACTGCCACGGCTCAAAGTTTTGGATTTCTGTCAGTGGGGTTGGGTTCCTCATCCACTCGATGGCTTTGCTGACGGTTGTGACATACACGTCGTCCATGGAGGTGAGCCGCTGGATGAACTCATCCATCGCGTCTAGGTTGAACTTGGTCTGGAGCCAGACGGAGTGAAGGTTAACGTACATTGGTGCTCGATTGGTTCGGTAGTTTCTGAGAAAGTTCTTCCATAGAAGCTGGAAGGCTTCGTCTTGGTTCCTGGGAGCGTTTTTACAGAAGTCTACATACGCACATGGGAGGTGTTCTCGGTAGTCCATCATGACCACCACGGGGAGAATCCAGAACCCTGGGTACTGGTTCTTGGGGCATGGGCTGATGTTGCAGACTAAGGTGTAGGAGTAGTCAAGAGTGAAGGGCCACATCACAGGCGAGTACACATTTCTGGGAAAAGGGTACGTCATTGTAGCATCGTAGGTAAAATTATTTTCGTACAGAATATTAAACATGGTGTCCCCTGTAGGCTGGAGGAAGGGGCTTCTCCATCCTCGAATGTCCTCGATTGGTATCTCGGCCAGTTCGGCAAGATTCTTCTTCTGTTGGACAATTTCTTCCCGAAGATCTTCGTCAGATGCTTGACCCCACCACGAATGCGGAACACGATGAGATACACTATGGTCTGCGATCTCGAGACCGCGGGCATGCAGCTTCTTCAACATGCAGTAGTCGGTGAAGTTGTTAGACACAAACAACGTTGATGCTACAGGACAGCCGTTGGGGTTGAGCCTGCTTCGATCCGGGGGAAACAGTTTCATGTAATAATCCCAGTTTTCCCAGTTAACGGCGTCATCAAATGTGATAAGAACCATCTGTGGGATCTGTTCTGGTTTGAATCCCCCGGGAATGTTGTGTCCAGGGCAGCGGCAGTCGGGTAGCTTACAGTTAGTTGCCGTACATCGGTTCTCAACACTACTGACCGTCTCGATAGCGACGTGCAGGAATAGTGCAAGCACAAACACTACCTCACCTTTCATGGTCCAACACTCCTGTGTCAAAGATTGTTCCAATCTTTCAATCCTGAAGTAATGGCTTCAAAGTTGAAGCTACCTCCTCACTACTCAAGAGAGGAGATGTCCAAAGTGGCAGCGTCTCTTAAAACGCACAGGAGAAATACTCAGTGTGATCTAAATAGTTTCAATTCACCGCCTCCATGGCGCATTACGTTTCACAAATCCTCATTCAAATGTAACAGTGGACTGTAGAGGCACTTGTAAAATTTAGAAATGATTTCTAAAATTCACACATTAGATCTGTAAGGCGAGCTAGCGTTGAGTCGGCGAGGTCTGTAATTAACTAGCAAACGCCAATTCTCAAAATGTAAGCAAAGGTCAACAAAAGGGGTTTAAATACTCAGCGGTGACAGTTTGAGCTTGCACAGATAGGACTCGTGGAGCTATTTAGCCGGAGATGAGAGCAGCCGGATGTTAACCCCGGCGGAGTGGACGTGAGGCACGGAGCGACAGACGACGTCGTGCGCGTTGACGTGTGTGTTGGGTCACAACCCGGACTAAAATCCGCCGATCTGAAAGGGCCGCTTCTTTGTAGACGGACGCGTGTTCAGATCGTCCCCTTACACGATAAACTTGGTAGTCGCCGTTTGCGTGACGACGTGAACAGCCGCGGCGCACAGTGTTTGTGAGATGGCATCATTGACAATCACAATGTCCAAGGCTGTGCACACTAGTAGCCAACAAGAAAGACAGTATGCTCATCTGGCTGCTTCTAGTATTATTTTGAAACTTTACATACATACACATGATTTAAAATGATTTTAAAACTATTTGTCGAATAGAAGGATCTTATAGCTATTGTAGCCCGACTCCAAATCTGCTTACGATGTCTCTGTGGGTAATTTCCTCGCATTGTCCTAATGTCTGAACGAATTAACAAATGTTACTATCCAGATTTTGTCCTACTACTGCCAGGGAAATTTGTTCCAGATGTGTAATACTAGCATGGGGGTAGAAATACTAATACATTCCAATACTACTAATAACTGCGTATTTATTCTTAAATAAAATTAATATTACAAAGACCATTTTATGGTAATACTTCCTTGAAGCAGGATTTCATATGAAATGAAAAACGTTTTTTTTCATCGTAACACTACCAGAGAACATGCTATCCTATTTTATCCTGTTTCTACCAGGAACAGTTTTTGTCCATTCCGTGAGGTTATCGTTGATTATATCAGGGACTAGACAAGTACTTTTATCCTAATATCCCACTACTTTAAGACGTTATAACATTAAGACCAGGGACTAGTACGTTCTTTACCTTGGAGGGGCGATCGGCTAAGGGCCGAGTGGTTAAAGCGTTCGCTTAGCACGTCAAAGATCCGGGTCCTATTCCCCACATAGGTACAATGTGCAAGCCCATTTCTAGTGTCCTCCGCCGTGATATTTGCTGGAATATTGGTAAAAGCGTCGATAAAACCAACTCACTCACTCTTTACCTGAGACGTTATGCTCTTATTTTATCCTGGACTCCTTGGCTACTTGCGGTCTTACTACCTAAGTGTTTAGTTTTAATCATTACTTTGTTTTTCTTGTTTTTATGTTGAACACCAACTTCATAAAGACTATCTGTAAATAACTGAGTGTAGATGGGAGAGTAATGTACTGGGAACATGATCCACCCCGGCGCTGAAGTGATGAGTGAGTGAGTGAGTTTAGTTTTAGGCCGCGCGGAACAATATTCCAGCTATATGGCGGCGGTCTGCAAATAATCGAGCCAATCGAACAATCCGGTGATCAACAACATGAGCATCGATCTGCGCAAATGGGAACCGATGACATGTATCAACCAAGTCAGCCAGCCTGATCAACCGATCCCGTTAGTCGCCTCTTACGACAAGCTGAGTCGCCTTTTATGGAAAGCATGGGTTGCTGAAGGCCTATTCTACCCCGGGTCCTGACGTGATGTCATTCAAGCAGCCAAACCACCGAGCCTGACAATCCGATCCACATAGTCGACCATCGTATCGATCTGGGCTACCGACATGCATAGGTCGATTTATAACATTCACCCGTTCACCTTCTTGGCAGTATAAAGAAGTACATATGTAAAGTGCGGTCCTGTTCTATCTACGGGGGCGTTTGGGTAGTCTAGTGGTTTAAGACCTCCACTCGTCACGTTGAAGACCCGGGCTCGATTCTCCGCATGGATACACTATATGACGTCCATTTATGCCGTGATATTTGCTGGAATAAAGCGGCGTAAAACGCAACTCTATCTATGTAAGGCCACTGGGAAACATTGCTAGTATGCCGAACAGCAAAAGAAACGCAAGTTTCGAAAAAGAAATCCCATAGAAAGTAAGCGTTCTTGTTTATGTCTTCTATTTTAAAAAAATGACAAAAATGAGGTACGTTTCATTTGCTGTTTAGTATGCGTTTACCGCTTGACGTGTTCGGGAGACATTTATCATTCAACTACAGACAGAGGTCTGTCTTGTCTGTCTATCGCATCGCAGAAGTCACAGGCACATTTCTCTGAATGCCTTTGGGCATACAGGTCATTAGGTCATGTTTAACGTTGTAACGTCCATCTTATGGTGATATATTTCAGTAATTCCATGTATAGTCAAGCAGTTCAGACATGCTTCTACAATAGCCTAGGTGTATCCTAGCCATTTGTTCTTTCAACACTAAATCCTTTACTTTACATCTATAATAAAGAGGATTTCACTGAGCTTCCAAAACACTCGAAACCCCAAAGCTATTGAAATCCAGAAATAGGTCTTTGAAATGCAAAACGAAAAGCTACAATCTCCTTGTTTATGTTGCAACTAAATTTAGCATTTAGCATTTCTGCTTTCAGGACCGATGCGTGTATTTTTGATTTCACAAAAACAGTATTTTATATGACAGTGAAAATGCGATGACATTTGAAAAGGTTTTAACTCAGAGCGTGTGTTTGAATGACAGGGGTTTTCTACGGTCACAAATTCCAGAAACTGTCTAACCATTTCCGGGTGGAACGTCGAACAAGGCTAGGCCTCATTCCATCAAGCATGGGTAGGGTACTGCAATGGAGGTAATGATGCAAGTTTCACATTTCCCCGAGAATTAAACATCAGCTCATGTTCGCTGCATGCCTGGAATTTGTAACCACGGTTTAATTCCAACTGGCCACACAGACCCATGTTTGCTGTGGACTTAATCACACTATGGTTTATAGTAATACCAGAGTATCCCTTCCCGTCATGCGTCGGGGCAACCAAGCCCCTCGTGACGTCATTAACTTCAACTTACTTCCTCCCTTTCGCTAGATTTAGATTTAACATTCTAATCCTAACATAGTTTGTTTTAATATTTCTCAAATCGACTTTAACGAAATAAAATATGTTTTTTGTTTGTTTAAACCTTAAACCGATGGTTATAAAGATCATTAACCTAACATTTCTGTATATCCGATAGACTTATCTACAATAACATGTCACGTGTGTTCCCTAATTGGAAACATGAAAGTGTAATAAAGTAAAGAATAAACACTCTAAAGAGCAAGTCCAAACAATATTTCAGTGTGATTAGCAATGAATGTGTTTTCAATTAAGATCACATAAGTAAGACAAGCAACATAATTTCAGGCTTGGCTACATTTATGTTCTTTCTTAACCATCAATATTTACTTTTGCGTTTCAAATATATGAACAGATATTTAGAATCGCGCGTGTGATCAGCAAGTCATATACGTACTTAACATTGCAATATTTCTCACGATATTTATATATTCTGAAGCAGCTGTAATAACATATTTATGAATACATATATCTGACTGTTTACACTTGGATGGAGTGCAAGTGTTTCCTTATCACACAGCACCGAGATGTTTTCAGAGGTGTGATTTATAGGAAACATCGACATGATATATTGACTTAAGTTTGTACTGTCCCGGAATAACAGCTCACGGGCCTGAAATAAAGCCGGGTTGTCTCGAACAGCATGAGCCAGTCATTTGAGAAAATCACGTTTTGTTGACGTGACATGGAAGTAAGAGAAAAGAGACGATCTATCACACTAGTGCATCCTACCTTTTGTCTACTCATTTATTAATATTTACCGTTATGGATACCATTTTGGTGTGGAATTCGTGACTGCATTTCTATGTGTTTTGTCTCCTCAATGTCTAAAGCTATTTCTGTCGTAAAACGTACCATGATGATGATGATGATGATGATGATGATGATGAATGTAACAGATATGATTTGAGAATAGAATTGATGAAACAATGGATATGACTGATAGATGGAGTACCCAGAACATAATACCAAAATATGTTTGGTATTGAAGGGTTCAAAGCGTTAGTCCATGTTTTGTGTCCTCCACCGTGATACTACTGGTATATTGCTGATAGCGATGTAAAACCCTGTTCACTCACTCACAGAGGTTCCTATACTCAGTTTAGTTTAGAAACTTTTACTACTGACAACAAAGTGCTGGAAACCAATTCGAGGTCCACTCGAAATGTAACAGGTTCTCGGTTGCCTGATCAGCTCTATTCCACATATTAGACGGTTGTCTGTAAATAATCGACTGTATCAGGCAATCCAGTGATCGACATCATGACCTTTGGTCCTAAGTAGCCCATGCTTGTAAGAATTGACGAACGGGATCGGGTGGTCAGGGTCGCTGAGGTGGTTGACACATGTCATCGTACTCCATTTGAGTATACTTATGCTCATGCTGTTGGTCACTGGATTGTCTCATCCAGACTCGATTATTTACAGACCGCCGCCATATAGCTGGAATACTGCCGAGTACAACTCAAGCAACCAGCTAATCTTAATCCTAACCAAAACCTTGACGGAAAAACAACTTTTGTGGACACTGAAAGGTCATTTCACAGTTTTTGTTTGAAACATTTCAACGGGATTTTCAACCTTTAAATCCTTGCTATCACCAACAAAGCATCGTCATCAAAGAGTAATGGAGACTCGACCTTTCCTTTGGAACACGACTCAGAATGGTCTTTCTTTGTGTGAGTGTTTCATTCACTAGGCTGTCCATGTTTAGCCACAAGGCAGATGGTATCTGGTTTGACTGATCCCTTTAACATTAGATAAGAATGCATTACATACACAGGCATGGAGGGAATGCGGAACGTCTGGATCACTCTGTGAAAGATAACAGGATAACAATGTAGCAAGAATATAAGTACACATTATCTCTTTTTTTGTGATAGCTCCATGACCAATTATTATTTTTAGGAATTTTAGCAGTGCAATTCAGACCATTGCTAACATACAGAACTTTATTATGATAGTTTTGACTGGTTTGTGTCAATCATAACGTTTGTTGCAGTATTTTGGAAATGGGCACTATGAACTGGAGCGACTGTGGAACACGTTCTGCATCATATTCACGTTGCTCCAAATTCGTCATGTCAGACTTGACGTCGAAAGCTATGAAAGTGATCTTTAAAGCCTCTCTAAAATATCAGAACAGATTCATAAAAAAATAATCCTGGTTAAATGTAGCTCTTAATGGCGACAGAGAAGAGTCATGTTATTCTAGCTTTTAAATATACGATCTATACAAGTTCAACTTTACAAAAGCCATTATTTGTTTCTTTCCCCATCAATTAACCTACTGTGAAAAACACACATTCTAGCTCGTCTACTCTATCAATCAGTAAGACGATGCTTCTTCATTATATAAATATATTATTTGGCGAATGAACAGAGAAATCTGAAATGGCGATAACTGTTACAGTTAGATATGAGAAAACATCTACACTGAACTACAAAAGAAACGTCGTACATGTATCTACATACAACATATTTGTTACTTGCTGATGAACAGGTACTGATATGCAGTAACGACTCTCGTCTGAAAAGATGACAGTCCTCCACTGCTGATAGCGCCACTTTGATGTTGTTGGGCCCACAGAAGACGTGCCCAACGATGTCGAACTGTCAGGACAGGACCCTGAGCTGGACGTCGACAGGTCAAGTTGAAAGTTCTCAGCTAACGACGAACTGTTGCTGCAGAAATGGGTCTGTTGTGGGTCCCAATAGTCGTTCGAGCCGATTCTGTTGCTCTGCGGAAGTGAACCTGTAAGTGCTCCCGGTGAAGATGACGACCTTGGCGTGCAGTTGTTACCTTGGGACGGACACTGCCCGGATGATCGTTGGTGCTGTTGGTTGCATTGTAACGCTCCCGCAGTCTCTCGACTGTCCGAACACTGCAGTTGAAGTCGTTGGCAATGACCCGTGGACGTTGACCAGCGTCAAGACGTCCGATGGCTTGTTCCCTCTGATTTCGAGTTAGACGTGGCATAGTGATAGTGTTCAGGAATCAAATGACAGGATGATGGTTGGGGTCCCTTTCGTATCCACTGTGCCAGGGATTTACACGTGCATTATGCTT
Organism: Haliotis asinina; assembly: GCF_037392515.1. Classification (NCBI taxonomy): domain Eukaryota; kingdom Metazoa; phylum Mollusca; class Gastropoda; order Lepetellida; family Haliotidae; genus Haliotis; species Haliotis asinina. Next base: position 62,710,469 of record NC_090282.1, on the reverse strand, counting down.
TTCAGAAAGTTGTGTTCGAGAGCATTACCATGTTCACGGAAAGTGTATGTGTTTGAATCCTACACAGAAGTCTCATGTCTTTAGGATGATGTGTTATGAATGGCCAATGCCATATTTGTAATGTTACAGTAGCATACACTGTGAGTGAACCTATCAAATTCAAATATCAGGTGGGAGCAGGATGACTTTGAAAAGTGCGACGTTTCTTTTGTAGTTCAGTATATTTCTACTGCTATGATTCCCTTCCGTTGCATTATGTATGAAAACGCAATCGGTGGCAGTCAACGGGCTGGACGCATCGTGGAATAGCTAATGAAATATCATAATTAATTCTGTTTCATTAATTTAACGAATTTTAATTGCCGTTAAAATATGGCGACAACCTTTCGGAAGCCAGTAGTTGGATAGTTTCTAAACATATTTTTTGGCTCGTGAAGATTTTTCGAGTTTTCGACGTTTCAAACTCCCACAGAACGGATTCTACACTTGGGATCTATGTCTCACTTTGTACGTAAATCTACTGGCTTGAAATGCGTACATAGCTTCACATGTGTATACAGTGACTCTTTCTGAACTCGTCCTGAAACGCTTGGTGCGTTTACACACCTCGTTATACACTTTTCCCTTAAAAAGAGTGTTAGAACCCTGTCAGGGACAATATATTCCTTGAGGAATGATGACAATTTTTATGGATATACAAATTCCTCTTTTTTTCTGTAAAAAGCGACGTTTCGACATAGATTCTAAGGTCACTTGACTGACAACATTGGTATCTGTGTCGAAACGTCGCCTTTCACAAAATAAAAGAAGTTGTCTATCTCTCATTATTACCCATAAAAAATTCTTCAATCGCCATCAACTTTTAAAATGCCCATCAAAGAAATATATACCTTCATACCACTTTTTATGCGTTATAAGTCCCCGTGTCCGAACCCATAACCAAAGGTTCCTGGCGTGACCATGGCCCAGGGATCGAACACAGATTTGAGCCCCCGGATGACTAGGCTACCGTGTTTGTGTGAGGTATTTTTACACCACTTTTAGCAATATTCCAACAATATCACACCCGTGCAATCGGAAACAGGCTTCGCACTTGTGGGGAATCGAACCCGCTTTGATCACTACGCTGTCCCATCGCCCCCTCGTTTGTCGAGAGTTACATCGTTCCTGGCCACAGCCTTTATCATACATGTGCCTCACACTTAATAAACACCACCTTATCGCACCAATTTTCTCACCATGAAATGCACTCAAACCCCTGCACATCGTACCTCCGACTTCTCATCATTTGCACTCAACGTTTTGACGACTCATTGGAGCAATTCTGCCCCAAGACATATGTATGCACCAATGACCTTGAGAGACTGCGCAGTGCAATGTCCTGTCACATGAGAAGATAGTCAAACAATGGGAAACACTTCTTTCTCTTATCTCGGTATGAACGTCAACTAATCAGACAAGCCCCAGGGGTTTCTTTCATATTTTGTCCTCAGGGGATCGGGAGTTGCATTACCAGTAAAAACGAAAGCAAGACAGCTTCCTTTGTCTGTGTGACACTAACTTTCCGTTTGTGAACTTATAACCACCATCTTGACTTCAACAAATCACCTTGACATATAACAGGGACACGAATCTCTGAATGCAAATGTTTGTGTTCTTAGTGATCAATGTCACGATCCCTTCAATACAGCACAATGAATTACATAACCACCTGGGATGACCTTCAACAAATGTCTGGGAAACTTCTTGTTAACTCCTATGCCACCTTAGCTATTCATGTATGTCTGATTTGGTAAGATCCCCCTAAAAAGATGAAATTAGCATGGTCTGGGGGTGACACCGTAACCATAACATCGTCAAATCTGACAACTATGACAGGTAGATATTGAACTAATATAAGTAACCAGTCAATAACATATCCTTGTATGGGTGGTTTTAATTTTACCCAATGATTTATAATATATTAAGCCTCCTTGGCATGAAACTGCTCATTCAGACTGGTGGAGGCTTTGTCTTTAAGTTTCATTGTAAAAGCCCAGAGTCAATAAGAACCTCTTGACCAGCCTCATGTCTCATTGTTGGCAGGAACGTTTATATTCGGTTTCGGGTTCATCAGTCCAATAGTTTTGGAGATGTTTACAGAAACACGGTGATATAATTTTATCTTAAATTAAAAGCCTGTCTCACATGACAGGCTAGACAATCACACTTGGTTTTCATGGGAGGTAGTCTCTTTGACCTGGTACCATTTCACAGCCTGTTCTTTAAATCCGCAAATGCACATACAATTCGTGAATACAAGTAGTCGAAAATATAGAAATGGTTATTGTAACAACAGGAAAACCTGTATCAAGAACCTCAGACCCTTTCCAATAGGACTTTGACTCTGTAGTGGTCCCAGGTTAGAGCTGGTCCCTGAAACCTACACTGGAGATAGGTTGTGATTGGTGACTTTGTTGACCAAAGGACATGTCAGAAGGACATGTGTTGGTGCACACAATATCAACCCCTGATTTGTTTGGACCAAAGTATATTATTTACAAGCTTCTGCCATGAATATTGCTTAATGTCTTGAGTACTGCCAGTGGAAAACAACACTAAACATAACAAATTAACATTAAATTATGAAATTATCGTTACAATGCTTGTTTGAACTTCATTCATTCTTTGCCATTATCTGAGCGATCAGCACTCAGCAATATTCCAGCTACATGGCAGCAGCCTGTAAATAATTCAGTCTGGATCAGACGATCCAGTGATCAACATCATGAACATTGATCTGCGCAAGTGAGAACCATGACCTGTCAACTAAGTCAGTGAGCCAGACCTCTGATTCGCCTCTCAAGACAAGCATGGGTTACTGAAGGCAAATGTTCTAACCAAGGCCTTCACTTGTACTTTGTCACTATCTCAGCACTAAGTCCTGTCCAGGTGAATAATTTTGTTTATTAATTCTGTAACCTTGTTACCTTTTGTATTAATTTTTGGAGTGAAATTTAATATTAAACAAAATTCTTAGAGATTATTTAGCTCAAAATAATATTTATTTCAATTCACAGTATGTCATTTTAGTCAAAACAATGCACTGCATAAAATAACATAAAACAAAACATAAGGGCATCTACTGGCTAGTAAATCACAAGTCTCGACAAGACTAATTCACTAGTTGTAAGTGAATTGGATATTCCTGAATTCAATTACAGACATTTCCTAAACATCACTGGGCCAAATACCTCTCTGAGCAGGCACAGACAAATCACTGATTCTACAAGTTGCACACCGAATATGAACAGGCTGGGACACTCTTTACTGAGTGAAAACCGTCATACCTGTGAAAAAGTTTCTGATTAATGTACATACTGAAAAATATTACCTGTAACACAAGTGAATTGTTTCATGTCGCTCTTAGCAATGTGAAACAATATCAGGGCAGGGGAAACCAGCAACTGGTTTTACACATAGAGCCCATGTGGGGAATTGAACAGGGGTCGTTGGTGTGATGAGTGAATCCTTTAAGCTCTAGGCGACTCCACTACCCTTGTAACACAATGAATACGTGCCTCTGGTCACAAATGTGAAAGTGGTAACAGCCCTGGTTTAGTACACAGGGTGGTCTAAGTGACTGCTGACCTTTCACTTATGAACACATCTTGGGCAGCATATGATTTCTTAAGATCTATGCAGCTGTTAGCTCAATGCAATGCTTAAGACACTGGCAAGTCAGCATATATCTAAATGTGAAATGTGAAAAAAAGAAACAAAAGTAACATACCATACTTTGTCAATTTATTGATATACATGTAAACAAATCTGTATCAATGGCCTATATACAAATAGAATATTTCCCCATGATTGCACCTAAATATCACAAAACTAATTGTTAACCATTAGCCCCAGTCTTTCAGCTGTAAAGATACCAATTCTGGTCGAAACAAAGCATCCATGACAGAGGTGGTGACAATCATGAAAACAGGGTCAATAACCCAGATACGTATCTTCTTGTTACACACCAGGCATTCAGTAGGAAATCACTTGCTTCAGAAACTTGGACAGTATAAGAGAACACATCACATCATCTTGTCAGTATTTCTTAGAATTAACAAATCCTTGACAAACACTAAAAGCAATACATGAAACATCTATGAGTCATCATGTACAATATACAGAGGACAAAGCTATTTTGCTCCATCTTTCAGGATATTGTAACGACCAAAAATATACATGAAATGTTAATTTTAGTAACTGCCTTCTGTGAAAAGAAGTGCAATATGGACATGCACCAGCATTCAGACAAACTCATATAGAGAAAAAATACTCTCCCCCGGGAAATCACAAAGTATGATAAGAATCTCATGGTAATGTGCTTGTGATGGAACCTATTAAGCTTGGCAACGCAATACATCGGCTGGTGTCAACTTATGTAGGGTTAAGCAGGTCACTAAACTGAGACTACCAAGTCTACTTTATAGTAAGTTCTACCTTATTGTTTGCTCTATGACTGCTCTTGGACACTCTCACATCATGAGGAAAAGTGTGGAAATATACACTGATATGTGTAACTCCTTGAGAGAAATGAAGATGAATGGCTTTCGCTCCTGTATGTATACTAACATTTAGGACTTGGCACATGTTTTATAGTTTGTAACATCATCCAAATCAATTGTAGATTTTATTCCAAGCTTACAGTTACCTTTCACATCAATGAAGTAGTTGTACTTTAAAAATGCCTAACATTTTCTGTTTAAATACCAATAAAAGACATCTTTCAGCTATAGCACAACCAGAGCTAAGAGGAACACCAGATACCAGACAGCTACATCTGTATTGATACAATAACATTTAAAGTTAAGTCATCTGAGTGTTTGAGGAATTATAACAGTTATTCCATTCATACTAAGCAGTTTTTAAAGACAACAATTATTAAATAGGCTAAACTATCACTATCATTCAGACTTCCCACATCTACACATTCCAAATGAATTGTATACAGCCTTTTTGCTAATTGTGACGAACCATTCATCAGGAACACACATTCGCTGATAGTATGTTGAAACCAAATTAACCCACTGTTAATACTTTCAAACCACAACATGACATGCAAATGTGAAAATATCAGCACAGATTCATATTATTTTCTACAACAAAGGATGCTAAACTGATGACCTGATCACCCAGTGTTACATACATCCCACCACGAGGTGTTGCAGTTCTAGGAAACACTTTGCTTCAGATGCCTCTACCAAGATATACCATCCTTTGATGTTTTGATTCATCATTTAGTTAACTAGCCACTTGACCAAAAAATATTGAATAAAATCATATTAATATTCAAGCTAATCAAAGAACCCAATATCATTCATCTGAAGAGAAACCATTCAGAAACAGATTTAAAGCACTCTGCAGCTTCTTGACTAGCAATGAACCAGCATGGATAGACGTGATGTGCACTGGGTTATTGTCCTGTACCGCATTGACACATGTGTACCATTACAGAAATATTGATCAAGGATATGAAAACCATTAAGAACAGACATATTATGAATATATTATTCCGTAACACAATTTTACCCCCATGGCTTGAAACAATTCCAACATGAAACTTCTTCACACAGCATTTAATAATACTAAATGGTGGTGAAAGACCCTTAACACATTTCATATGACCATGTGCATATTCCCACGTTCTGTACAGAGCTCCATCAAATATATTCTTCACTGATGAGGGATAGTGCTTAAAGTTAACAGTGAACATCTTGGTGTCAATTTTATAGCTCTCAAAAAACTTGAGATAAACTTATTATCATAACATATCACTTGATGTATGACAAAGGCTTGTATGAGTCAAACATAACAAAATAATGTACACAATAAAATAGGCAAAACCAGAACAAAATGCTACAAGGAAATGAGCTGTTAAAGAAAATCTGTACACTTTCTATATACTTACAACTGATGAAGTCTGTCACCAACTCTGTGTCGGACTTCAGCAGTCTCGCATTGCTGGATAAAATCATACATTAACTATATCATCACAACTAGAACCAGAAAATAAGAAGTCAAAAGGATGCGTGAAAGAAAGAGGCATTGGATGTTCCTAACTGATTATAACACAATTATTGACATCTCTAAAAATATTCAGGATGGATTAATGTACATAAATTCTTTTAATAATCACCATAAAACTCATTTTGGTATTTGAAAAGGGAAAAGATTCTTAAATATCAATGCTGTTCAATATGTTAAAAGATATAATGCCGATCAAGTTGAAGATCTGAAAATATTGGAATGTCTAGTTCAACGAAAATAGTTACATTAAGAACCAATCACCCAGTCTACTTCTCTTTACTATTTCTTTACATCAGCATTGGATTTCAACAATGTGTTATGCCTTGCATTAGTGTCATTTCAACTAAAATAACAAATCCAGTTTAATTGCATGGATGATTGTGACAGGTTGTGTTACCATAGTTAATGCTATGGTTAAAGGGTGCATATTATTGGGGTTAACAGTTCTATGTGGAGGCATGACGCTGGGGTGGGTGGTAGATGTGATGTGTGTGAAGATGAGTGTTTGTGGGGAATATAATGTGTGATGTGTGTGCATGTAGATGTAAGACAGTGATGCTAACAGATACCGACTTTATGTGTGTGTAGGTGTGTGATGATGAGAGGTTTCAGTGTAAACTAATGCACATGGTTGGGACATGTATGCCAGCGAGTGAAAAAGTCTGCAGTGTTATGGTTAACGATAATGATTTCTACTGAAACACTGACATACACATCCCACAGCACTTATTATAACACACACAATATACGACGTTGTGTGCTTACGTTTTGATCACTTCTTATATAGAACTGGCAGCCAGAGACAGATAAACAGACATATGACACTGTCCACGTGAATTCTTCGTGTATGGGTCCCACTGCTTAAATTTGATGAATATCCCAGCCTACCCGTGTTTGAAATTAAGCTCTAAATATTGGGTCTTTGTTACATATGTGGAGTTTAAAGGCTCCTTGATTCACATTCAACAGAACTGGACCACTTTTGAATTCAACCCTATTTGAATATCTGGGAGGCTGTTTAGCACCTATCCTGAATAACTTTCTGTCATGTTTCTACCATCTGATGTCATCATCAATATGAGCAGATATGCAAACAGCACAGTGACCATGCCTGTAAGAACACTACTGATAATGGATAGGATCTGATAATCCAGATGCACAGAGTTGAAGATCTAGAATGCATCACAAGTTGGACAGGATCTGTTTGAGGAAAGGAATACATGTGAAAATGGTGGATGTTATGATACAGAGCAATGATGTATGGCTATATACAAAAGATGGGCAGTCATATCCCCTAAATCATCAAGCACAAACTGTGGGTCTGTCAAAATCAGATGACATAATGATATCTGTTATACCGCCACCTTGATCAACAAAGAAGGTTATTGACCTTCTGTTGGGTACATTAAGGACTATCTACTGTAACCCCAAACAGAATGAGATCAGCTAAAACTGACATCATTCTGTGACAAGCTGGTAAATTTAATAAAGTTCATATGTTCCCAGTCATATACATATCCCACAGTTTTGTATCAATTTGGGCAGGATCTCTACTCTTGGATTCAAGTTGGTAAGGGAACAGATCCTGTCCTGATTTCAAAGGGGACTTGTGTTTCCATAATATATCTCTGTAAAGCCTGAAATCACTGGTCAAAGTTCAAGGCTTAAAACATGAATTGTCCCTCACTTTCCACAAAGTCAAGTTCATGTGAAGGTAGAAAAAGACACCAAATCCATTGAAAGCACAGAATAGCACAAGCTGAAATCACTTGCTGACAGCAGATATGACAGCCCACAAAAGCTCATTGGTTCCTTCCTTCATGCTCTCAGCATCAAAGTCCAGATCAAGCAGTTCCCGAACGCGTTTCATGGCCACTTCATAATCATCATCTGAAAGGGGAGCAAAGGCATTTTCCAAAACGTCTGAAGCATGAGCAAGATAAATGAGAGATAATACACGTTTGTCCATTCGATGGGCATCATTGGTCCAGCGACTGAGAACGGAATCTTGGACTCTCTTGATGAGCTTCTGCTTGACGGTTGAGTCGGTAAGTGGATGTGTGGTCATGTCAAACAGCAGGAAATTCTGTTTCTCAGTGGAACATACACCTTTCTCTACCAGGTTTTTGGCCAAACGCTCTCGTACATTCCTCAATTGATAGCGCAGTTTCAGGGGATTCCAGGTTTCACCTAAAAATAAGTTAAACAATTCATACAATATTTTATGTCCAAACAACTCATCAAGTTCTCTAAGATGAAAGCCTGTTCACTAGCTCTCTACACCATAACTGACCCCAGTAACTTTTCCCCCACGTGGACTGGTTGACCAATACGTTTACAAAGTGATCTGTCATGAACACTATTCTCCTACCTAATTATCCGCTTGATAATTTGAATTCTGGTTTCATTTCAACTATCTTGTTTTCAGTTTTGTGAGAACAATAGCAATAAATAAAGTTTCATGTACCAATCTTGTACTACAAGTATATACTGAGGGAAAACAAATACGGGATCACATAAAAGGACAAGTGTTCACATTTTTTTCAGGTTTCTTCACAAACTTTGTATTTCAAAACTTGTCAAGAAGTCTGGAAAAACATAAATGAACACTTGTCCTTTCATGTGATCCTTTAAGTTTTCATTCATCTGGTAAGATAGTATGTCTGTCAAACTTTCCCCTAATTCACATATGAAGTCCAGCATCTTGGTGGCAGCAATGATACTGTGAGACTAATGAAAGCATCACACGCTGAGAAGGAAATTCCAATTCATTGTCTAAGGGAGACAACTCATACAACAATGTTTTCTCCAAACGTATGGCCTCATGCTGGATAATTTCATATCACGTATGGCCTCATGCTGGATGATTTCATATCAATGCTTGCTTAATCTACTTCACAACTGTTAATGGGGGGAGAGTCTTGTGACATTGGAGAGTTTTTGGATTAATAGCATTACAAATTCCTTACTGCATTATACACTAATTTAGGGTTCAACATGTCAAATGTTCAAATCATGCAATCAAACTGTACTTGGGATAATTAGCATGGTTGGAATACATTCATAAAAATTGCTGTGCATCTAGTCCTCTGTGTACGGGTGAGTGAGTGAGTTTAGTTTTATGCCGCACTCAGCAATATTCCAGCTATGTGGCGGCGGTCTGTAGTCGAGTCTGGACCAGACAATCCAGTGATCAGCAACATGAGCATCGAACTGCGCAATTGGGAACCGATGACATGTGCCAACCAAGTCAGCGAGCCTGCCCACCTGATCCCGTTAGTCGCCTCTTACAACAAGCTAAGTCGCCTTTTATGGCAAGCATGGGTTGTTGAAGGCCTATTCTACCCCGGGACCTTCACGGGGCCCGCTGTGTAAGGTGTGAAGTACACTAAAGTATTTCTTTTCATAAAGTCATTCATGTCAATGTTCTAACTTAAATCTTGATGCCTTATTATATTTTCATGCTTATGACTACACACAAGGAATTTATTATTTTGTTTAAAGAAACTGCCAATTGTACTAGCCTTTTAGGAACAGTCCATCACAATAAAATTAAAACTTTTCCTTCAATGTGATGTTTCTTTGCATGAAGTGAGTGAGTTTAGTTTTATGCTGCTTTATGAACATTCCCATAACATAACAAATGGGGACACCAGAAATGGGCTTCACATAATGCACCCATGAAGGGAATTAAACACAGCTCTTCGGCATGATGAGACCACACGACAATTACAATTACACTTCCACAAATACTACAAGAGGAAGACAAAAGGACAGTCCTGAATTCCAGATACAGTGCAATATTTTCCATGGTAGTTTAGCAACAACCTGTATGACAGTGATTGACTTTTTGCAAAAGAAGTTGACTACTGATCCAGAAACCCCAACAAAACCACAAAACAACGTACCACTTAGATATTCAATCCAGCTCTGAACAGTTTCTGCAGGTTGTGTTTCTTTGATGTGCTTGAGAGCTTCATCTAACAAGACATCTCCTGTAGGAGTGTCTGACTTGCAGATAACCTTGCGATTGAGTAGACTTCGCCTTCTCATTCCCGCTTTCTCCAGCTCCAAACGCCCACGTAGTGCTAGCTCTATCAAGATGCATCCTCTCAGACCAGATGATATACAGTCATTCCAGAAGGACGTATAGCCCTGAAACAACAAACTCACAATAACTACACATCAAAAATAAACAAATGTTACAATTAACCTTACAGTAAAGACCAGGTTAACAGCAGCATCTATGGATATGATGCCCAAACTAAATTTTAATTGATATGCATACAGATGAAATATTTTGGGTGTCTGAAAACCCTGATACACAAGGCTTGACCTTAGACAAGTGTGTGTGTGTGTTCAAAATTACCTCTGTTCATCCAGCAGAAAATAGGTTCCCAGTGGGATAAGTCATGTGACTTATCTTTTGAACACCTCAGGCAGCTTGGGTTAGCCACGGTAGTAATTATCAGATTGTCAGTGTTTTAAGATTAGTCCTTTTGTGGTGGGATCGATACAAATAATCTTATTATTATTATAATGTTTTACTGATTAAATATGATATCTCTACATATATTTTTATCTATATTTATAGGCAATGCAACACATCTTGTTAATGTGACCAGTGGGTCATCCATATGAACATATCTAGTTCATACCACATAACACAAGACATTGCTCCGAGCAACAAATTAAGCTTTATCATAAATGGAGTATGGATGCCTGAGCTCACTAGAACAAAGTCTGTTTTATTACACTTGGTGTATGGACAGAGAGCTGATCACAGTCTGAAATACACTAAGAATTGTCCACAGTGTCCTTGTAATGGTAAATGTTTATTCATCAAAGAAAGTTAAGATCAGCACCACTACAAATGCAGATAGGTTAGTAATAACAGGTTGTCTAACAGACCTCTGACCGTGCTGACAAACAAAAACCAATGACATTTACCATGTTTAAAAATGATTTATATTATTCAGCTACAGCAACAGTTTTGCAGAGTTCAACTCAAGCTATTTCTCAAACGAGGCATTATATGTTTGTAGCATGTCATGTTTTTCCCATCCTGATAATTTAGTTGTACAGTTTCCATAGAAAAAATAACAAAACAAATCTGATATTGTAAACGTAACAAAAAGTGCTGTCTGCAAATCATTCCACTGTTTGTGCTTCAAAAGCCAAACAATAATGAAGATTCATATTCATATATACTCAACAAAAAAGTTAAGGACCACCCCAATAATCAATATTTAAGCATGATAAGGATCATAACATGAACAATTAAAAATTTTAATATTGAACACTGGGGTGGGACTTAACTTCTTTCGATGAGTATATGTTCCAAACATCATCACCCAAATGGACGTCTTGAATTTTCTTCAGATGCCCCTTATCATAACATCTCAAATAAGCTAAAAGTGACAGTTGTACAAGAATTATACGGTTGTGGTTGCACAGAATGTAGACTGTTAAATGTCTTATCTGATGATGTAAATGCAACTGAAAATACGAAAGTGGTTTGAAAAGAGACAAAGGTCAGTGATGTCGGGAAGTCTGTTTTGTGATGAAAATCAATAAATTTTTCTATTTTCATAATACAGTGATTAAGGTACTGTGCTAAGATGATTCCTATTAGTTAACATTATGGACACAAAACAAATACTGCCTAATACCTGAATGATATAAAAAAAAATATATTCAAGGTTTTGTATGTTTGTGAACAAGATTAGGCACTGAATATTAAAAATGATGTGCCATAAATGAAATGAGTCCCTCAAAGTGAGTTAGTTAAGTTATAGGCCACACTCATCAATATTCCAGCTATATGGCAGTGGTCTGTAAATAAGTGAGTCTGGACCAGACAATCCAGTGATCACTGATCTGCGTAATTGGATATTTATTTAAACAAGTTTGGTTTCTGAGGAACAAAACAAAGATCTACCATTGATACCAGATGTTTAGGTAGCACCACAAAATTGTAAGAAATGATGAAATTGTACATCTCGAGAAAGAAAACAATATTGAAATGAACTGCCCTACCAGGTATGCAAACAAGTTCTTAGATTTCAATATTCCCCTGCAAGTGAAAATGTATTTTGACTGACTAGTATCACCATTAACCAAGTTATCATCTTCATTTCATTTCACTTAAGAAAGAAAGAGAGAAAGAAAGAGAGAAAGAAAGAAAGAAAGAAAGAAAGAAAGAAAGAATGAAAGAAGATATCATTTCAGTTCATGGCACAGAAAGATGACATTTATGTCAACTGGTATATATCTCCCCAAATTAAATTGACAGGTTTGGGGTCATAGCCTAAAAACGCTTAATCTGTAAGTGCAGTTGTATAGTAGTGAGTTGGGGGTTTATGGCCAATTCAGAGAAAGTCACTCTTGAAATATGGAAAAGGTGTTTACTAAATCTGTCTCAAGGCACAGTTGTTTTCAACAACATTATCACAAAACTCGGCCCTGAGATTTTTGCGGTATTGGGTCTACATCACTTATATATAAAAACATAACAGATCATCTATATTCCCACCAATCAGTTGTACAGGAGTAAACAAAATAAACAAGACCAATGAAACATTGTACATAACAAGAAACAATACTTGGCGCAAAACAAACTTCTAATATTTCTGATAATCCATCATTACTCTCACCATCAAAGTCAATATGGCAAACGTTATCCGAGTAAATACTAGGGGGCTGGAAAATGTCACATTGATTAGGAGCTGAGCAAAGAGTGCCTTAACCATACACAATCCCAACTTCGTATAAACATTCTAGGTTCTTATTGATTGTGAAGACCAGGGGCCTGTTTCATATAAGTCTCGCAAGCATAAGATCTTGTAACTTTTCTCGTAGCTCTTGTACCTGGCATACTGTAACATAGGAGGTGCAAATGCTACGAGAAAAGTTACGAGATCTTAGGCTTACGAGAGTTTTGTGAAACGGGGCCCAGTACTCTTTCTTCTCCTTGGAATACGCGGAGAAACAGCTGCCCCTGCGTCCGTCTAGATCCACTGTCCCTGAAGGTTCATCAGCTGCGGAGATCTCGACAACCTTAAGAGTATCTAGTAATGATGAAGGTAAAGAATGGTCTTCATGACAGCAAGTATTGGAATATCTTCTAGAAGAACATCTGGAACAAATTCATGTTTCTTTTTTGATCCTGGACAGTTCATCATCATAGATCTTGGGAACAGGAGTAGAAGCTGTCTTGGTTGGATGAATGAACTTGGTCTTGAAAGAATAGATGTTCTACAAGAAAGACCCCATTTCATGGTTGTGGTTCTCAACCCTGGAGTAGACAGTTCTAACGATGCTGACTAAGACTGACTTGCATTGATCCTTTGAACACCTCCAGTAGAATTTCTCTCCCTTCCAGCACAAAACGTATACCAATTGAAATAGGAATCAATACTACCACGTCCAGACTCAATGAAAATCAATTGTACTTAGGCTAGTTAGCCATTGTTAGCCAGAGTTAGCCATTGAAAGGTATGGTGTTTGGTTCATGGATGTTACTGTTAGTCCCATTACATATTAAGTCCTTATATTTAAATATGAAAACATAAATACCATACATGTAATTAAATTGTTTACTACAAGCAGTTGAAATGAAAACACAAACTCAAAGTTTAGTTTAACTTCAAAGTTTAGTGAGTATAGAGTTTTGTGCTAAGGTCCCAACCAAACGGATTTATTCAATATTTCCTTAAAGTATACAGTACTCTGAGATTTTTAAGGTATCGATCTGACACCGAGTGAGAAATGGTTTCTTTGGCTGATATTTCTGTTCATCAAACTAAATAACTATTCCATAAACTGTTGAGTGTGTGGTCATGATTTTGATCATGATAGCCTTGACATTTTGAATAATAGGAAAATACTTCTGTCTGTAAGTGTAAGTAGCTTTTTTGTTTGGTACCTGCTGCTTTGCATTTACAGGATGCCTTTCTGGATTTAATCCCTTAAACAGACAAATCCATATTCCATGTGATTATTGGTTTTGATTGTGGACTAGACTGCCCCATGAACTGCTCATAATGAATACAAGTCCTTTTAGTTGGTAATTATTCTGTACCAACAGGGGAAGGTACACACATAACTCACTAATTATAAAGAGAAACAGACAGAAAACCCTGTAATCATTCAGTGTGTTAAAAAATATATCTGAGACAAAGGTAGGATGAACTGGTCTGCTTGCTGCAATTACCCTGAGAGTGACAGAAGAAAAGGAAAACATGTTTTGATAAAATTGGCAGATTTGTTCATTCTGGTGACAACACAGCTTAGGATTTGTATGTTCACCTCTACATGCTTTATGCCAAGTCATTTCCTCAAATTTGATTTCAACCACGCATTTGTGATTACACATGTTATAAAGTATTAAAATCTGCAAACTTGCTATGATGTATATACTTTTCCTGTAGTTAGTGCTACACCTGATTAACTGTTGTCCTGTCAACACAAAACAGCTTTTCAAAAATACAAAAATAATCCAATGCATCATATAACCTTGTAGTGATCTACTCTCATGGTTCTAATGACATACATGAGAAAAGTCACCTCACTTAAACAGTTGAATATATTCAGATCTGTTAATGTATAAAGTTTGCATTTGAAATGTCACAACATAGAATTAAACTGCTTACGAATGAGTGAGTTTAGTTTCACATTGTTTTTAGCATGCCAACTCTGGCAATATCGTGGCTGGCGACACTAGAAATGGGATTCACATTGTACCCTCAAGGGGAATTAAACCTGCATCTTCAGCATGAGTGGCCAATACTTTAATCACTAGACTACCCCATCACCTCACAAACTGCTTATGAACATGAAGAATACAATTCCTTTCATTCCGTGGTTATTCTGTTCCATCAAAACAAAAGGGGAAGGCAAAATACATGACTCACTAATATTTTGATTCACTCCAGAGTTACGCACTAGATGTTGATGATTCATAACCATCTTTCTACGGTTGGTTGTCTATCAGTGCATTTACCTGTTTACTTCACACATTCTCAAAGTAGGTGCACCTATTATAATGTCAAGTACAGTGACACTCTATTAGTTATCTTTAATGTCTTGATATTAATTGTTAACAGAAAAAGTAGCAAGAATGACCCCTGTTACAAACAATGAGCAGCCTCCCCAAGTGCAATACTGGTTGACTGGTGAACCAAAGCTGTCAACAAATGAAAAAAATATAAGGAGAGAAAAATGCCCCAAACCAAGAAAGCATATGACGTGAAGATTTTAACAACTGAAACATAATTTTCATGAACTATTCCTGGTCGTGGTTATTGTCTAAATATTGTATTGTGTCCAAAACTAGCAAAAGACAGTTTGACCTGAGGTGACAGGTTGTCAGCTTTGACTGAAGTCTGAACCTTCAGGGGATCTCCACACAGTGACATTCACGAACGTAATTCGAAAAGGTTCGAAACATACACAGTAAAATGCTGACATCTGGCATTATCTGTTTATTGCCACCAGTTCATTAAAATATACCTCTCTGTCCTTCAATCCAAGCAATAATACTTCTTCCATCAGCGTCAATCTTGTTTCTTTCGAGTCATGATCCTCCATTTCCTCTCTCTGATCATAATTATCTTGTACATCATTAGCTTCAGCCCCTTGGGATGCAGTCTTTCTTTGTTTAAGTCCAACGTTTCTCTGTGTTAGACTTGTCATGTTTGTCGTATGGTGTCAATAAATAAAAGTATCGAAGAGTTTAATCTGTTTTCCACAGAACCCACTCCAAAATGGCCGATCGAGTAACAGAGTTGACGTAGTTGTCAAACGAGATTTTACGATATAACTAAAGTAAATATTATTAAGAACGGAAAATGAAACTTTCTGGATTCCTTGAATACAAAACAAAATCGTTTGACTAACTTCGTTAATTTTAAGTTGTTGAAACAAATTATTTTTTATTCCTTGCAAAATCAAAATGCTCAGTTTTGATTGGATAAAATTCAGTGTCCTTGAGCAAAGTTAAAAATAAAATTCATATTTGAGATTCTTCCGACTTTTTTTATCATTCACCTTATCATTCCCGGTTATTCAATATATACCATGTCACAATTTTATTACTTGTTTTCATATTTTTGCATACTAACTGCGGCCCTGTCATGTTGCCAAGGTAAACTTCTGAAGCATCATCTACCAGTTCGGGAAAAGGCCGTGGAGTAGTATCATCATGAACGTGAGGACATACAACCCGTCCGTCAGAGTTGGCAATTGGAATGAAGACATTCAGTTAGAGGAGGTAATGATTAAATCGTGTTTAGTTGATACTAAGGCTAAAGCACCCAGATATATATCGCGACGTCACACGTTTCCGATCGTCATATGTTTTCGATCGGCAATTATGATTCCCATTTATAGCGCGATAATGCGGGAAAAGCCATGAGAAGCATCCTGCAAGTCAACGACACGATCCCCACTATTGGTTGGACATAAATGTACTATGAATTAAAGTTTCATGCCTCAAGAACAGTAAAAAAATCAACGAAAGATCGATTTTAACTACTGAATCATTAATGCAATATCTACCTCATAATCAAATGCATAAAAATCCTAAATATTTACTCCAAAGATGCCATTCATGTTTCGCCTGCATGGTTTTCATACTACCTTACAAGATCACGTTACTAGTCATATGACCACGCTTCTAGATTTATTTTCATCGCACGCCAAAATGGCCAAATTGATTATGTAAAATCAGAATTGAATTGCAAAATTCATTTCCGAACAGATACTAGTGCTGTTTAAATTATTTTGCCTCTTGAAAGGAATCAACGCGAAAAAAACAGATACTGGCAATGTAATCATTAGGCTCTAGATAATGATGATAAGGTGTAGCTGAATGGGGAATCCTATGACTTTCCATCTCTTAAGGTAATCACCACAATAACTAACATGGGAAATCTACTTCCAGAGGTGTATTGTTCTAGGCTACAGCTAAAACTGTTTTAGAGCAAATCAGAAAGGGAAATTCATTATTATTTCTGCAATCTGAAATGTTTGACTGTATAGTGCGAGTTTTTGATACAAGGGGCATCTCATACTATCACAACATTGCTAAAGATCGGAAAACATATGACATCATGTCCGGCGAAACTTTGAGATTGCTTTGATAAAAGTGGCGGCTTAACGATAGAAAATGCGTGATATGCATGGGAATGTAACAGTGTGTTGTGTTGTGTTGTGTTGTGTTGTGTTGTGTTGTGTTGTGTTGTGTTGTGTGTGTGTGTGTGTGTGTGTGTGTGTGTGTGTGTGTGTGTGTGTGTGTTGTGTGTTGTGTGTGTGCTTGTGTGTGTGTGTGTGTTGTGTTGTGTATGTGTGTTGTGTGTGTGTGTTTTCATAGCATCATAATGTTATAACAATGTGGGTGATTGCAACATAAGCTTGTTCGCATGAAACCTGGACAGGTAAATTAAAAGTTTGTGGGAGTGGGGGTTAGGGGGAGGTGGGGTTAGGAGGGAGAGATTAGGGTGGGTTGCAAATATACATTAGTACAAGCAATTCAGTGTCTTGTTTGAGGCTTGCAGCAACAGGACTAGTCCACTCATCCAAATGGCAGAGTGATTTTCATTTGGTTGCCTTGCATCAATGAAGAGCGTCATGAAAAGGTCTTCATAACAAGCTGATAAGTTTATGTCTATTGATGACAACATTGAACATATAGCACAAACCGAGGATACTGGGATGTAAACTGCATTTACATATTTCTCACCTGGTCCAGTCATACATTTCTGTAACATAAAGAATTTTCTGAATTTTATTTTCTATTTATTCTTTGAAACTACATTTTGAAACCTGTTCGAACCCATCATGTTTCGGCTGATGATGGGATAAAACAAGCTTCAAAATGATATGTCAAAGGATAAAAAGAAGATGAAATCCAGAAAATTCTTTATGTTCATCACATAGCATCTTCCAAAATGCTAGTCAAGCAAACATTTCTTGTTCATTTCTTGAATTCAATTTTCCCTCAGTTACCCTTTTGGTTTGAAAACAAGGTGACCTCTGCTAACGATTGGGGTGATTGCAAGAGGCAGAAAGGTAGCCTCGTTGTTAAAGCATTTGCTCTTTATGCTTCACTCACTCACTCACTCACTCACTCACTCACTCACTCACTCACTCACTCACTCACTCACTCACTCACTCACTCACTATTTTAGAGATATTATTATGCTATCATCATGCTTCATTGTTGTTGCTTCTACATTTGCTATGAATAGGATAAGATTCGCAGTTCCCTGTTGCCTATATCCCATCAATATCTCAGTTTTGATGTCTGAAATTTAAAAACAAATGATTCAGGGTTAAGATTCTCCTACAAAAAGAAAGAATCACATTAAAGAAGTATATTTTGGGATATAAATTGTTACACACCAGTAATTTGGGGATGCCTTTGGCATGGTGACCTCGCAAAATTGTTGCACCATTGCAAATGTTGGTCTTACTGACCTCTTGTTTCAGGACACCCTGAAGGAATTCCTTGAGAGAAGGAAGAATGGCCAACTTCTCATTCAGCAATCTCACAGTCTTGGAGCAACATTACTTCAGAAGGTAAGTAGCAACACGCTCTTTCATCAGAAGCAGAGATGGCAACCCATATGATTTTAACGTATTTGTTACGAAACAACAACACGAATTACACGACTATGATAGCAGTAAAATATATGAATTTTCCAAAAATACTTTGAAATAAATTATCAGATAGCATATGTACCATACACAATAAATTTCAACCATATTTTAATCATTTTCAAGCTATATGTGGATACTTACTGCTGTATATTTAATGTTTTCATTCAATATGAACATTTTTTGGAAAAATTAATTCTACTGTTTGGCCCCCAAATAATAATTTTTGAGTCAGTTTTTGGCCATCACTGCAGAATGGCTCAAGTGGAGATCATCTGAATGGGTATGAGATTAAAGTGGCCTTCACATGACAAACTAACTTTTGACTACACATGTTAAAATTTTAAAAGTTGTCAAACTCACGTTTTAACATTTCAAACACATGCTGTTAGACTTTTCTGTCATTTGAGCACCATGAACAGATGACCAAAACATAAAGTGACAGTTTCATTGACTGCCATTGTTTGTTTCTGAACAACATGAGTTTGATAACATTTCACATGTTTAACTGCATGGAAAATTTGATGGAATAGTTGATGAGAATGGAGACCGATCCTATTTGTCAACAACAGTTTGACAGCTCTAAAATTGGTGTTAGTGGCATGACCACACTCTCAAACTTAAGTTGGATGATGCTTTTTGGGTTAAATTCTGTTTGACTGGAAATCCTTTCTTAAAATATTTTTGTTTGTATTTCTGTTGAAACTTATTTTAGTCAATATGTGACCTAACCCATTACATTTTGATTTTTGTTTGTCTGCATTTTGGCCCCTCTGAGATACCAGTCATCCTTCAAAGTGTAAAATTTGCAAGTGCACTTTGTGCAGTTTTGCGAAAACCCCGAAAAAACTATTTTTTTTGTTCATTAGGTATTAACAAACATAGCTAGGAATATTTAATGAATGATGCTGACCAATTGTTTCCAATGATTGATTGGTTGTAATGAACCAGTCATCAATTATGACATTTTAGCCAGTTGCCAACTACTAGTCATATGTCATGACGCACAACCTACCCCTCCCAATAATTTCACCAGGATCTCTGAAGCCCATAGGGGTCGGTCATGTTGACCAAGCAATGTTTAAAACTAAATGTTTGTAAAATTTAGGACAAGAAATAAACTTGGTCAAACTTAACTGTGATGATTTCAAATATTGTAATAAAAAGGTAAACAAAGACACAAATTTTAGATTCTTAGTTTTGAAAACAATTTAATCAGGTCTTTAATTTTACACTTATTATTTGTCAAAAACATCTACAGTTGTCACTATAGTTTTGTAGGGGTCTATATTGTTATGTGACAGTGTTGCAGAGACACAAACTTTGGGAATAAACTTGATCATTGCTAACACAACTTCCAGAGAGACCTGAGTGTATCACGTGATGGATGGGTCCACTTCGGAGATGTTGTGATGCTGACATGCCCAGAGGCAGCAGACAGAACCAAATACTCATCTGGCGTTAATCCTCGGGACCAGTGTGTTTTGGCTGCCAATTCCATGGATATAACTGGTTCCAGGAACACAGAGTCTGTCCTGCGATCAGTGTTTGTTATCAAGAGGTGAGACAAGCCTCTGGGGGCACACTGGGTTTCTAGAAGTACTGTGTATATTTTGCGTCACTGGCGTTTGACATATTACAGATCTGACATTTGGCATGATGTAAGGCAAGTAAGGGTAAGAAGACTTAAATGAGTCTGCATCATCATCATCATCATCATCATCATCATCATCATCATCATCATCATTTTCATATTCATTTTCATAATCATCATCATCATTACATGTATTATTTTGACTTTTAATTGTAGTCATGTTCAGAAGTGCCCTGGAGTATTTTAAGGCTGTTCATATGGAGTTTGAATCGAGGGATCCCTGATAACATAAATATAAACTTGAAGTGTGCTTCTTACTATATATTAGGTCATCTCTTGTTTTCCCAGAATAACTGCATTTGAGATTTTTGTTTTGCGGGTTTTATGTTTCCCTAGAAAGACCTCTTCCCAGGTTTTACCTTTCGTTAGTAAGACCTCTTCACAGGTTTTACTTTGTACAGTTATCTTTTCCTAACTCTATATGAACATCAACGTTCAAATGATGTATGACCATTTGGAATCAATTAAAAAATATTTTTCAAGATTAAGCTCAAAGTGCTGATGAAGGAAGTGGGGGTGAATTATCTGTTTATAGTTACTGTCATTAAACTGATTTTATGTGCGCTTCAATTACTGTTATGTAGGTACATTAAATGATCATCTACATTGCAATTATCTATCACTGACGCTATATATGTTACAGAAAAACATCAGGATTGGGAAATCCCTCAGGTTTTACATTGTCTACCAAAACCTTGGAGGCCTGTTTTCTCCTATAAAAAGGGCATGAGTCTCTGGGTTAAGACATGGACAACACCATGAGTTCTAAACATGTATGTGCTGTTTCAGTGTGGATGGTTCTGCAGATGGTCAGCCTCTGAAATATGGTCAAGCTTTCCACCTGTCTACTGTTGATGAAGCAGGGAATGTAAGTCTTTTGAACTACATTTCAGTCTGTTAAAAGAAGTGGCCGTGCATTTAAAGTTTCTGATGCCTGAGGTACACACTGGCATGCATGAAAAAAAAAACAGCAGGTGCAATCTGAGTACTGTCGGAAATAGAAAAAAACCCCTGGTTTTAGTCTGTTATTCTGAATCCCTAAAATTTACACAACAGCAAATAGCATATGTCAAAATAACCCACACTTGCTAAACTCGGCCTTCAGTGGGATGTGCAATATGATATACTGAAATGCATGGTTGCATGTAAAATTGGGAAAACTTAGCGAAAATATAAATAGCTGCTGAGACAGACCATAGGAGACAATTTGGTTGCTCAGCCACTTATGATGACTTACTGAAGGGGTTGCTGCCTGTGCAGACCGTACTACAGATATGTCCCAGGTATGTTTCTGCATACAGGAATACACTCAATCCAAAATCAGATTCCAGAAATGTTCCCTGGGACAAGTCCATTTTGACTTTTTCTTGATCGGAACTGCCATACTGTTGTATTGGATGCTGCACTGTATGTGAAACGAACATACAAACTAACAAAGATACGTTTTGGTTTGGGTTGCAGAAAGGAAAGTGGATTCATTCCCTGTATAGGGTGCTGGGTATGTTTCCGTGTTTTGACTTTTTCAGGGTACATTTCAGTGTACACAAACATACGACAAACATACGTGGGGTACATATTTATAGTAACTGTGCTGACAGCAACGCTTTCAGCCTCACTGGTGTAGACTAGTGGCTAAGAAGGATAAGTTCGAATGGTGCAGAGAACGCGTTTATGTGAAGCAGGCAGTGCATGGGAATGAGCATGGCCATATGGCTTGTGAAAGATAGAGCAGATGTAGGCTAGTGCACATGCAGTGCATGAAGATGAAACTGATTCCACACGTAGCTGCACACGCCTTGCTCATAAGACTCACACATCTGTAAAGTCGATAATACACTATACTTGATTCCGGACAACCTGTGGCCCCTTTGCTCACAATGGGAAGTGCCAGTGGGTGGCACTCATATATGCTAATACAAGTCAGTTGTCAGGTCGTGCTCAGCTTATCCTTATTTGCCAGTAGTGATACTTTGATATAGTTTTCTAAGGAAATGGAAGATGACATGTCCACAGGCACCGTTACCACCACATAGAATCTGTTTGTAATGCTAACTCAACACTTTCAGCTGCTGCTTCACAGTGACCAGGTTTCATTTGGGAAATGTGCCAAGAAGTCTCGCCATCAGCAGGTATCTCTAGTGTCTGAGGCCTCCTACCTAACACAGTGGCAGGTCAAGTTTCATGACCCAAGGCTCAGGATGGAGTTTGAAGGGGCACCTGTTCCAGTGAGTACATATGTCTCTTGTAATAATTGTCATAAGTTTTGCATTTCATATGTTTGATATCATTATATAAATTTAATACATATTGAGAGAATCAAATAATGAACAGAGGAATCTTCATTTGTTCCTTTAGTATTTTCAGTTTTCATCACCAGTTTTGAGTAGTGCTGAGGGAGGAAATCTGCGAAATAGATAAGGGAACACTGCCCTGAAGTGATCTTCCCATATTTGTTCCCATCTGTATATATTCCAGTTTCCTCCTGAACCCTTGTCAAAGGTCACATGCAACCAAAAAATCAAACATAATTAAAACACAATTATCACTTATTCATGACATTTTATATACACTGCTGCTTGTAAAAAAACAAATAAACAAAATTTTTAGCGTACAATCGCGATTCAAAAGTGCAATATTTTGCACTTGGGCTTACCTCAATCGAAACGAAGCCCTCGGCAGACCGAAGACAGTCCTAGTGGGTGGCTGTGGACTCAAGTGTAACAACGGCTTCATTGGCTGGTTCATTTACTGATACGCTGAGGGCTCATTGTGTGTACAGAAAGATGATCTGTTTGATAGGTATTTTAGAAGTATGGCGAGTCACAAGAAAGTAGGATTCTTTATGGATAACAACTTCTTTTATTGTACCAATGATGCCTCGTTTCAGTATGGATTCATATACTGTTGTCAAACAAAATTATATAAGAAGTTGTTATCCTTAAAGAATGTATTTAGAGATGATGGGTTTTGTAAATACATGTTCTCTGAATTTGCATTTGATCCAATCACAAATCATCTCAGTACTGATGGTGAACTACTGTGTGCCTGCAAACTGTCATTCATCCAAGTACAAAGCAGGAGTTGAAACTGACGAGAGTTTGCACCAGTTTCCGTCAGATCCAGTCCTCCGAGAGAAATGGACGTTGTTTGTTTGCAACCCACAGGCATAAAAACATGTCCTGTGGACATGTATCACACCTGCCTAATTACATAATGTAGCAGAGACAGGACTCAGGTGCACAAGTCATAAATCGATTTATTTTGTTTATGGTGTATAACCTGACAGGTGTTAAGTTCAAATTGCATGTGGTCAATGATTGAAGCTGTGTATTGCATATTGTCTCTATAGGTGCCAATAAACCAGACAATGAGCTTTCTCTATGACAGAGGCTGCTTACCACAATCAACAAGTTTTTTTTATGTAACAAGTAGATTATTTACTTGTTTGTGTACACATCCAAGATTAGACTACTGATCATGACCTCATACCACGGGCATGCATACTGTTTCAAGCTACGTGAACCTATTCACTGTGGACGCAGCACAGCTGTTGAAACCACTTTTTCCCCCCAGTGCTGGGGGAAATCTAGTGAATCATTTGAACTCCGATTTCGTGGGCTTTTTTTCCATCGCTTTTTTCCAGCTTTATAGGTTGAATTGGGATTTTTGATGATTTGTTTTGGGAAGTGCATACCGAAAGGTATCAGAATATGCAAAGTTGTGTGTTTTGCATGTGACCTTTAACCAATGTTGTCCTCAATTATACAAAGACAATTGATGAGTTTCTTTTGTAAGATATGCCTGCCATACATTCATGCATTGTGTGAAAGTGTCTGAGACTGTCAAGAAGGTAAAGAAAGTGTTCAGATTTTACTGATCAAAGGGAGGTAACTCTCATTGATTTTTGTCTAATGCTTTGACCCACTGCATTTTTTTCCAAATCAAATTTCAGGTCTTTAAACACTGAATGAAACACATACAAAATTGAAAACACAATAATATTTAACATTAAGATGATAGATGCAGTTGTCTGATAAAAGTATTGGCAAACCCTTTGACATGTTTGGTGTTTGAATTGGAAGTAATTTTGTTGCAGGCAAACGACTTAGTAATCATCACCCACTGCAAGACAAATCAGAATCTGGCTGTCGAGCAGGCCTTCCTTATCGGGTAAATTATTGTTGTTTATCTGTTTAAACATGTGTTAAAAATATGGCTCTTTTCTTGTGTTTCTGAATCACGGCAGAATGTGGCAGATAGCATAGTGCATGGTACATAATTTCAGTTACATCTTTGTTCATGTGGCCAAGAGGTTTGCCATGTTTCTAATTTGTTTTCTCAAATTACAATTTCAGCTTTTGAACACTATTTACTGATGACAGTGTGACTTTACTTTCTCATTTTAGCCCTTGATGACACTTTACTTTCTAATCTCAGTCCTTGATGACACTTTACTGTTTTCTCAGCCCTTGATGACACTTTACTTTCTCATCTTAACCCTAGATGACACTTTACTGTCTAATGTCAGCCCTTGACGACACTTTACTGTCTTTTCTGAGCCCTTGATGACACTTTACCTTCTCATCTTAGCACCTGATGACAATTTACTGTCTCCACCCACCCCTTGACGACACTTTACTGTCTCCACCCCCCCCTTGATGACACTTTACTGTCTCCACTCACACCTGGATTATACTTTGCTTTCATACCGCCCATTACTCCTCTTTACTAAACTCAGGCAAACCTTCCCGCTTCAGCCCAGGAAACACCCTGCAACTTATGCTTCTTTTATAGTATTTGATGTATCCTTAATGTATCCTTATATGTGATCTGAAATAGATTCTTCGAAAAATATTTTGAAAACTGGTTGTCACACATCTTGTGCGTCTTGTATAATACCTTCATCAACTTTTTCAACAGAACCCCTATGGGCCGTGAATATGAGATTTCCTGTCACACCTTTCTCAACTCCCACAAAGCTGAAGAAGATGTCAACAAGTGGACATTCAAACTATGCATGCCAGGAAATGATGTTTATCCTGTTGCCAAGGAAACCAGCAATGTAACTTCGGAAGGCAGTCCTCCCACATCAGCCAGTGCAGAGCAGAACAACTGACTTCCAGCACAGGGAACCACAAAACACAAAGATAGTGACAGATTTTCAGTTTCATTTCATTTTTATGAAAATCAGTTCAGAATGGCATGCAACAGGCAGTCTATGTAAATATTACAACTATTTCTAGTGACAGTTTTCAAAACCTGTTTAAGAGAACAATTTGTGTGTTTTGTATGTAAAGAATGACATAATTACAGATTAAATAGGGAAGTGCCATTTTCATGGTGCATGGGTTGGGGAAATTGTCCTACTCCTGTGACCACTTTAATTAGTTTTAACATCTGTATTTACATATTATCTTAATTTGTTCTGTACCTTTTTCATTTACCTCTTGCATTTTATTCCATAGACATTACTTTTGAATTTGTGTCACGATTGTGTGAATAGATGCCAGTGAAATACAGCTACATTCAGAGCAGACGTGGGATCAACATACATGTGTATGTAAAATCAGACCTCAGAATGTGTTGAGTTATGTCCCTTTAATATGGCGGGAGTGTTTGTCTCTCTGGTATGTACAACATTCTGCCTGCTTGTTATATCATGTTTAAATATATGTACATATATGTATAAAACATACATCAAAATAAAGTCATGTTTGTCTTTTTTTGACATCTGATAATAAATGTCACCAGGCACCAGAGGTGAAGGACTTTACCGTGCAGAAAGGAGTCCCTTGGGTTTGTAGAAATCTGCTGATTGTTAGTTTGAATGCAAAACTCCCTTGCAGCGCAGAGCGAAATGTACGGCCCATCACTGTGAAGGTTCCTCCAACACCAAGCAGAATATAAATCAGGGCATAGTATACATTTAATATGATGGCACTATAGGTCACTTGATTTTCTGATCCAGAGTATGAATGTGCAATCAACCTATGTGAGCCACTTTATCCCACTCAACACCATTGTGATTGACTTGGCACTATTCTAATCCCCAATCCACAAGGAGCATTCCAGAATCACATCTTCCAAGCCTTCCGATTTTCCTTTGTTACACGTCCCAGCTAGTTGCTACTCAAAGACAACAACACACAAGCAAAACTATTCACATGATATATGAAGTTTAATCTGTTCATTTACCCGAGATGATTTCAATTATACAAAATTCTCAAAATATACACATTGTACAAATACGTCATTGCCATTCAGCCTATACAAGACTGATCGATAATCTTCTCTGACATGTAGGCAACAAAGAAGTGTTCAGTAAGCGGATGGTTGTACATTGGTTTGACGATGCCAATTTCAAACACTCTATGCAAAACAAACATTTATGTCAAGCACAGAATTAGGTATAGGTGAAACTATAGGCATAGCCAAATAACTTTTAAACTTATATAAATTTTACATGTCAATATTTTTTATTACTTTTAGTTATATTTTCATAAAAGCTGAAATCACATTTATTGAAGAACATGTCCTGTTTGTGAATACATCATTAATTAATTCAATATAATTAATTGCTATTCTGTGGTTCAGTTCCCCTTAAATGTTAGAAATTCGAGATTAGATTTACTGTTTAACTTTCAGACCAATACTCTAAAAAAAACCCCCAAAAACTGAACATAACAAAAATTGGGTGATAAATCAGTTTCCCTATAAATTACAATCTGCCCAAATGTAGTCTCTCTTCAGAAAAGCACCACTGGCCGACCAACTGTAGGATGACACATGTCCATTAAAGAGATGTATGTGTCATTAGATCAAGGAAAAACGTAAGTATTTAGCCCAACAACACAAAGCAGCGTTTGAACTTATTGTAAGAATGTATCATTTTTAACTGCAGGCATGAATATGAACATGTCCCAGCTGCAATCACTGTTAAGAATGTACTAACGACACAATTGCGCTTACACAAAAGTAAAATGGGTGTCAGTTTCAAAAGAATGCAAAATCAGCATACGTTGTTTTAGCTACTTTGGTCTGTGCAACTAGGTACCAATAAGTTCAGCATATTTCAAGGCAGCTCCCTGTTTTAAGTAATAACAAAATGTTGACTGTAATTTCTATTTAACATTACGAGTGAGTATGGTCTTACAATGCTTTTAACAATGTTCAAGCAATATCACAGCAGGGGACACCAGAAATGGGCTTCACATGTTATTGCATGTAGGGTATCGGACCTGGGTCTTTGGCATGACAAGTGACCAAAGGCTACCCCACCACGCCTCAACATTATGCCTTCATGACGGCCTGTTGCTGGCATGTAAAAACAAAAGCTATTTAAAACTGGCCCCATGAAGGAATCATTCAGCTACACTTCATACCTATCGATAACAAGAAAATTTGAACATTCTGGACAAGGAGCGAATGAAAGAATTATCACAATGGAGTGGTAGTCAGTGTTATATCATACTTTATATATACTGAGAATAAAAAATTTAAGTGCCAACCTATTCAAGACAAAGGGATGTTATGATGTGGAAACGTTAGGCTAAAATAAATGGGAAGACCAATCCATATTTCGAGAAGGTTCATGATTTAGGGATATCATTATCATTTGCATTTACAATTAAAGGAAAAAAATGTTACAGATGTGATGGTACTACTTTTTAAAGCAAAATAACAACAGTATTGCTATTCATATTAAACTTAGGTTTCACCTGTTAAAAATGACAATCATGACCATATAAAAGTCATTTGTGATTTTCACTTTTCAAATGGATGTAATCTATTTCGAGGAAAACAAAACGCATGCTTTCCTAAAGCGTATACATCCTGTTTAAAGTAAAAGACAATTTCAATAACGGTTTTGTTTTTAAGTGAGTGATTAAAGTTTCCTCTGAACTCAGCAATACTCCAACTATAAGACGGCAGTCTTTAAAAAAATTTGAGTCGGGACCAGACAATTCAGTGATCAACAGCATGAGCATGGGTTGATGAAGACCTTTCCACCCTGGATCTTCACGAGTCTGTTTTTAAACTTAAACTACTGAACAAAATTATGATACTTGTTTTTTTCCTGAAATTCCAATCAGACAACCTATATTGGCATAATATACTGGATGGCGCTTAACTTTATATTCTCAGTATATTATTTAACGTCCTGACATAGCTCATTTAGAGTTCCTTATAACCAGTGATGATTGTTAATATGATTATTCAGTA
This sequence comes from Haliotis asinina, assembly GCF_037392515.1. NCBI lineage: Eukaryota > Metazoa > Mollusca > Gastropoda > Lepetellida > Haliotidae > Haliotis > Haliotis asinina. Next base: position 62,681,866 of record NC_090282.1, on the reverse strand, counting down.
ACATAGACTGGATCTTTAGGACATGAATACATTTTGTCCTCTGTTCACTTATTAAAAATATAACTAATCATTGGACAAGCAATCATATCACAAAACAAAACACCTATAAAACAGAGTTGTCCCCCCCTGCATGATTTCAACATTGCATACAAACCTTGAATTGAAAGATAAAGTTTGAAAGCATGCACACGTCTTAAAGGTGCTGTATCGAGTCATAACAGATATAAGACTAGACTGGGTTACTGAATTTGTTTTTCAGATTGTGACAATATTTGTTTTAGAAACAATAGAGCGTTTTGAATATCTTACATTTAAACAGGATTGCTACCATGTTAAGAACATAGATTTTCTGGGGCGTTCAGGATAAATTCAATATTGACTAACAAGCTCGTAGTACTCATGAAATGTAACATACAAAACCATCCTTGTAATAAATATTGTTAATTGTTTATGCAAACAAGTGTTTAAAAATTGTTTGTGTTTAATTTTGAGAAAACATGATCAATTGCTTGATTGTTAAGTCACAGTGACCAATCTTTGATTATTTCTAATAAACAGACCACCACTAACAAATACATAATTTTCCTGTCCGACGTTTCATTCAAAGCGCTATGTTGTGGTAGTGCCTTTGCCACAATGACTGTTTATCTTAGCTTCCTTCTGCAATGGTTTTGTCCTTAGATTTTTTCAATACCTGTTCTGTTTTGTGAAAGAAAAAACAATGCACAAAAAGGTCAGTAAAATACAGTGTATCAGCAAAAAAACTGGAAATGTCAACAGCATTATCACAATATGTCAGAGAATACAGTGTATAGTCATTATTTCCATACAAATCTGGTTTTATGAAACAACACAAAACCTGTCTCTATAACACAGATTCGGGTTGTATGTAACAAAATTTCATTGCATTGAAAACAGATTCTTGTACAAAACAAAATGAAATTTGGTTGTATAAAACACAGAATAGGGTTATTAAACAAGTTAATTGCATAAAACAACACAAATACTTACTGCACAGCTACAACTATGGAATGTGTTCGAGATGAATATGCAAATAAAGTAAAAATAGAATCACATAGATACAAGCCTCTGTTTATTTTTATACAAAATTGCAGTTTAATTACACATCTGTTACATACACACCTGCATAGATTTATATATATATATATATATGTATATATATACTGTAGATTTAATAGGTGCGGGAATATTTAACCACTGTCAACAATGAGACCTTATTAATCCAGACTCCTGAAGTTAGGGTTCATTCCATGACTGGATAAACAAGGTATCCATGTTAATCAACTGAGAATGGTATATGTACATTTATCACATGTTGTTTGGGTTAGCAAATATATGTAATGTCATTTACATCATATATACAAAAATATGACTACATTATTGCTGAAATATTAATCTGCAAAATCTACTGCCAGCAAAACATATGAAGCAAAGAAATGAAAGTTTGAATTTGTAATTCAAGGAACTTGATAGATTGTTTGTTATCAGGCTGATCCAAAAATGGAAAAAAAACTTGGAATGACAACATTGTAAATTTTAGTAAATTTTACACCCAAAAGCAATTGCAAATTAAATGGCCTAGAGAAAATCTATACAAGAACAAAAATGTTCATTACAAACTTACACCAACAGATGGAAGGACACACCAGGCCATGACCATGAACTTAGCTTTCAAAAATACTTTTCCCCAAAAATATTTTCTGGCACTAATTTTCTGATATTGTGGTATTAAAATTATTCTCTTCATTGTGTGTGTGTGTATGTGCATGTGCGTGTGTGCGTGTCATTGACTTTGTAATGACATGCAGGGGGTGTTGAGTAGGAGGGTTGAAGTGGAATATGGTGTCATTTCCTTAGAACATAAATTTTTGCGGGGTCATTCACGTTGTACATGCTTCTCCATAAAAATCGTCATCACCTCTCCCAGCCATAAATTATGAATGATGACTTAACGTGTGGAGAGTGAGTGATCACACCTGCCAGTATTTCTATTACATGGTGGGAGGTAGGCTTCACGTGGAAAGAAAACACTAAGTAATACAGGGTCCCGATCCAGACAGCATTCATGAAAAAACGACCTGTCGTAACTCTATCGTTTATCAAAGACTTATGAAAGTTGTAGCGCCAAGAACACTTTGTGGATTGGGACAGTAATCTCAGATTTAACACGTTGGTGAATCCCATGAATATCGGTTAGGTGCAGAGAAACCTATGAAAATACTCTTGGATTTATGTGAGTGAGTTAGGTTTTACGCTGCTTTCAACAATATTTCAGTTACTTCACAGCCTGTCACATGGGAGAGAGTTCATTATTCCAGCAATACCATAGCAGAGGACACCAGAAATGGGTTTCACACATTGTGCCCAACCTAACCTTTGGAATGAAAGGCGGATATTTAGACCACTGGGCTGCCCCACTTCCTCCAACGTGTCTGAAAAAAGGGTCTCTCTAGATCCTACTGTGTATTACTTGCATTTAAATTGTGATTTCCTTCATGTAGTATATCTATCAATTGACTTTGGCCAGTTTGGTGTGTGTCCAACAAAGTCCCCAATGCATATATATGAGGTCTGATTTGCCATCATGCTTGAGATATAGAGGTGGATTTAATAAACACTGATGTGCATTGAGTGCAAAGAGGGAACGAAATACACAAGACAGGTTACAACAGTGATATATAAAAATATAAGCATTTCAATGAAAAAAAAATGGACGTTTGTGTATATATTAATATCCCATAAAATTATGGACATAATATGCTATGAAGAGACGGTCTTTCTATTAAGGCGCGGAAACGAAAATTGAAAATTCATGTCGTAAACACATAAACAGAGTCCAAACATACAACAATGATATGGTGTTTATGTTTGGCAAGAGTATTTTTCACACATTTCAAAGTAACAAAGCAAATAAACCCGATTTCCCAAGATAAATAACTTCTGGCTTATGCTATCACTTGTTGTTACTTGTTACTTTATTATCCGTTCATGATAATAATCAGTGTTCGCATTAACACAGAATCCTGCATTTGTCACGCAAAATATATAACATGCAAAAAATATTTTGTGTGCGAGTTTTGGATGCCACGATTCTGATCTACTACATTTTAAAAAGTACCTTAAAACAGCACCATATAGAAAAACAATAAATTTAGAAATTATTCAGGATTGTAATGAAAATGTCACACGCAAAATGTTTGGAATACATAATGATACTTTTATTTCTGCACACACTCTTACATAACATGCCACGAACACTGATAATGATCGTAATTATTACAATACACCCAAGTTGCACATACAAAGAAATAAGCTTGTAATAGTTTATATCACATGACTGGATCTAACCTTGTATTGTCTATGAGAACCAGGATCACAGTTCATCAGAATGTGATCACACTGATATGTGTTTCGAGGGGACTGCGTTTCATACACGATTTCTTCTTCCGTATCGCCATTACGTATCGGAGGCATTTATATCTGCCTCAAGAGTAAGCTCAGCTGGACTGGACGTAGCTGTGGGATCTTTCATAACTGCATAGAGGGGGTTAGAAAATCCCCCAGAGTCTTCCTCCGAATGGGTCGGGGCCTTTGAGAAATGGGCATATCCGTTGCCCTCTATTGAAATTTCGGAATCTTCGGCCAGATATTTGGTGGTGTCACTCATTGGATCAGCCGTTTCCCCATTGGACATGTTCATATCATACAGTTGATTTCTCATGGCGATGCTCCCATCATGAGTCTGTTCTATTATGTCATCGTGGAAACGTTCATGTGCAAAATGAGACTTGGGATGACGACGTACACGCCATAACACAACAGCGATTATAGTTATGATAATAATTAGTAATACTATCGGCACCACAACAGCAACAACAATATTCTTTGATGGTTTTTGGTGATGGCCTCCTATTTTCAGCGTTGTTGTCGATGACGTGGTGGTCTCTGTAGTTGGTGTTTTTGTTGTTGTTGTTGATGAACTCTGAACAACTGAAGTTGACATTGTGGATGTGCTGATAGTGGTTGTTGTTGATGGTGTTGTTGTAGTTGTAGACGTTGTTGCAGAAGTTGAAGTGGTTGGTGGTGATGTAGAAGATGGTGGAACTGAGCTAGTAACACGTTCCATTGTGGTTGAGGGAGTAGTAGTAGATGTTGTAGTGGCGGAAGTAGTTGTTGATGTTGGTGATGTTGTCGTCGACATAGTTGTTGTTGTGCTGACTGTTGACACAGAGGATGTAGTAACAGGTAATGTCGTTCGAGGGGTGGTTGAATCTGAAAATAAGATTTCAGAGCTGTAATGCCACAAGGATTAAACAAGGACAAATCAGGACTGATTGAAAGATAAGAATCATTTTCAATGTTTCCAGGTTTTACCCAAAGAATAGCCTTCCTGACATACTTATGTCCTGAAATACGATTCACAACAATAGATAAACAGTTTTGATGCCATACTATCCTCTAAGGCAGTTAGAAGTCAGAGTAGAGGGACATCATCAGTTTTCCTTTCATATACTTTCATATGCTCTTACCAATACATATCACATTAAAAGATGTTTTGACCAAAATAATGTAAAATCAGTCTGCTTGTTGTTTCATGCTGCATTCAGCAATATTCCAGCTGTATGGCATAAGTCTGTGAATAATCAAGGTTGGACAGACAATCCAGTGATCAACACCATGAGCATATATCTACACAAATGAGATATAATATCAAGTGTCAAATAACTCAGCATGCCTGACCACTCAATTCTGCTCTGCAATTCTGAAGACCAATTCCAACCCAGATCTTCAAGGGTATTCTGTAAGAAAACCCAAATGAACTGATGTTAGTTGGCAATACGTGATAAATCGACTTACTGTAACATTCAACACTTGCATCTTCGGAATGATTACAGTTGTGAGTTCCAACGCCTCTGCTCTGGCAATCTCCAATACTTGTCTCATTTCCTAAACACTCCACATTGTCCAACCAGATCCGACCTGTGCCCTTCCCATAAGCACTTCCATTGACAGCACGGCCATGTTGGAATCCTAGTTGTCGACAGACGACAGTGGCATCTGTTTCATCCCAGTAGTCATCGCATACCGTTCCCCATTCGTTTGGCCCAGAAACATACACTTCGACACGACCATGGTCAACTGATTGGTCACCTGAATGGTCCTTCCCCAGACGGACCTGAGTGAGAGCTGAAAGATAAAAAATTAAAACTGCTATCTGAATAGCAAATTTACACAACTGCAAATAGCAAATGTTGAAATAACTCACTTTGACAGGACTGGATATTGTCATATATGTTAGAACATGCTGTGTACTTACCTATGCTAATTCACATATGGCATTTTCATATCTTAGCTCATAAGCAACCATCGTCTGCTGGGTTTGCTTTTGAGATGACCTCTTCTACCTGTTTCTTTTTACAGTGATAGTGAGACTCCTTAATAGTTTCAGTATTAAAGTTATTATTTTTTACATCAGTTTTCGTTTACAATGAAGCTGATGTTTAATTTGACAATGGACATTTAAAAAGTTCCCTATGTAATACAAACGACTTTACATATAGTCATGGTCTGTTCCAAATGAGTCTCTTTGGGTCTACAGAAAATCCACATCGCTCATTTCAACACTAATCTCTCCTCAGTAAAGTCCTTTTATTATATTTCCTGTCTCCCTACCACTGGAACTGTAGTTAGGCCAAGTTTATTTTAACAGATATTTCACACTTTCACTTATCAACTACATAAATTGTAAAGATAAACATGAAAACCTTTTTTTTTTTTATTTCTTTCAGTACTATACAAGCAAGTTGTTTGAAAACTGTGTTAACACCTGCACTGAAGAGTCACACATATTGTAATCAAAAAGTTGCATATCAACAGACCTCTTTACCTTGTGCAAAGAGAGCTGTATTATTTCACAATTCAAGTTCAGTAATCCTGTAGATCATTGAAAATAAATCACCAAACAGCTAGTGAATCGTGGCAAGTGGCATGCATCTTTTCTTAAATATGAATAGGAGAGTGTGGTTTTATGCCACTTTTAGCGTAAAACCAGCAATATAACGGTGAGGGACACCAGAACTGGGTTTCACACATTGTACCCATGTAGGGAATTGAACTCAGGTCTTCAGCGTGATGAGCAAAAAATATAAGCAAATGCTAACCCGCCGTCCCTTATAAACATGATGTCCTCATTTATGTGACATCAACATTCAGTGTTGTTTGTTACCACAACAAAATGACAATGGTCAAGTGGTCAAAAGTAACATATGTTAATTTGGGATCACACTTTCTTAGTTTCATTTGGTCAAGTCCCATGTAGGATTCAAACCCACACTCTCAGAGTCAGGTACCTAATCACCAACAAACAAAATCAGAAATAACCCATATCTGGTCATATTAATGAGTTATGTTTGCTACCACTTTGGCCATTATTTCAACTATATCATAAAATGGCAGAAGACATGGGACAGATTCCCAAAGCGTTGTAGACCAACGTGTTCACCAGACATTTACCATTTCATTAACATCCACACGTGGCTGTAGGTACCTGTATATGAAGGGTAGTAGGGTAGTTTAGTGGTTAAGGGTTAAGGGTGGTCTGGGTTCAAGTCCCCACACAGGCATGGCACAATGTGTGAAGCAATTTTCTAGAGTCCTCAGCCATGATATTGCTGGAATATTCCTAACGTGGCGTAAAACTGAACTCACTCACTCCAGTGTACGGTCTCTGGTGCTGACATGTCGACTAAGGGAGACAACTCTACACATATTACACTCAGTTATGTCACTCACCAACTTCAGTAGTGTAGCAAGTTGTATAGGCATCACCGCTACAGAGGTAGGACAGCAGTGTTGTATTGAACCCGGAGTTCAGACAGGTTAGAAGACTTTGCTCGTTGCCATTGCAGAATGCACCACTGAGCAGGTAATTTCGGCGGGGCAGGTTGGGGATGGTGTTCCGATCAGGGAGACCATCCTTGTATCCTGTTTTCAAGCTTCTGCAGAATACCTTGGCATCGCTGGTGCTCCATGCCCAGGAGCAGACAGCACCCCATTCCCCATCGTATCCCATCTCAACCCGACCGTAGTTGTTCATCTTACTGCCATAGAGCCGATACTCAATGCCTGTGGAATGGAAAATGTGAAAAAACCTTAACAACAACAACACAACACAAACAAAACAAAACAAAAACAAAAAAAAAAAACCCCAAAAACTATTCCGAAAAAATAATCCATACTGACTTTTAAGTTATCTGTAAGCCAATCAATATATAAAATATATAATTTTCCAATAAATTGTGTAGCTATTGAGACTATTATAAATTACTGGCTCATCAGTCAGCAAATTTAAGGCATTTAAGGGGCTACTCACAACCCGGTCAAGTTTTCAGGGACTATAGAAACACCAAAGTAGTTTGATATGACATGTGTACAGAAGTTTGGACAGACCTGTGAAGGTTCGGGATAGAAAAGGCCTTCAGCAACCCAATTTTGCCATAAAAGGCAACTATGCTTGTCGTAACAAGCGACTAATAGGATCAGGTGGTCAGGCTCACTGACTTGGTTGACTCATCATCAATGGGTCATCAGTTCCCATTTGAACAGATCGGTGCTCATGCTGTTGATCACTGGATTATGTGGTTCAGACTCTATTATTTCCAGACCGCAGCCATATAGATGGAATATTGCTGAACGTGGCATAAAACAACACTCACTCACTCACACGTTTGGACAATTGTAAGACTGACCATCCAAGGGAAATAACTCTTGACACTGGCATTGCAAGGTATTTGGATTATGTATTGTTACCTGTAAAATCATAACAGGGCAAGGGTTGCTGAATATAGAGCCTTTAAGGACAAATCAATGGTAATTAGGGCTTTTCAATGATAAAATGAAATTAGGACCTTTTAGGGTAAAATGTCACTGCCCTACACGACGATTCTCACTAAGACTTTCTTTTCAACAATACATGCCTGTTTTGTTATAGCAGATGACACCTGCATCGTTAGAGTCATAGTTGCAGTTCTGTTTGTCTGCCGTCTCGTGATGTGGACATTTGTCCAGGGAGGTCTCATTGCCTCGACACTGGAAATTCCTCATGAGGATGGCGTTAGTGTTCTTTACAATGTGGAGGTAGGCCACCCCACCCTTGTAGCCAAGACTCCTGCAGGCCACGCTGGCGTCCACGTCGTCCCACCCCTGCATGCACACCCGACCCCACACTCCATTCTTCTTGACCTCAACAATGCCATGGTAGTCTTTGCTAAGGCCATCGGATGCCAGTCGAATCTCGAACCCTGTTAACATAATACGTCATGAAAATCAGCGTTATTGTTATAGTAGCAGCACCTCCATGTTTAACTGAATTGGGATAGAAGGATCTTTAAAACATCTTTCATGGAGCAGTTTGTGTTTTGTGAATGACTGGGTCCCAGACAATCCATCTTTAGGACTGACCCCAGGAGTTGGGACGTGATGACTATGCCGGTTATGATTCACTTCGGTAACTATTAGTTAATCAATTCAATTTTGTTTTGACAATCACCAGAATCATATATTCATATATTTTGAAAAAGATGTTCTATTGCTTGAATTTAGGTGCTATTCATCTAAACGACAGACGGAAAACGGAACATATCCTAACCAGAAAGAATAATACATTTAATTTTCCAGTAACATGATCACTGGCAATTGCCATGATAAATCAATACTGTCAAACGATTAGGTTGCAATTGTTTCACTGTATTTACTGAATGACACATCAACTGCTGACTTATCATTGTATTCATTACCTAATATTGAATCACAGCAGTGCTAGTCATCACATAAAAATCTGACCTTCTCACACATTTAGTCGCCTCAGGCGAAAAGCAAGAGTTACTGAGAACTGGTCTCCTTTCCGCAATTCACACTGCGTGCCCATGCAAGAGATTGAGCACTGCCATCTACAAGGTTTTTAACGCCACAGACACTGGATGGTTGCAGCATTGATGGACGCACTCACCTGTATCATTAAATGGTGTCTTGGAACAGTACACAGATGCATATGTCCCTGTAGTGCATGTTCCTTCTTTGCTCAGTGTGCAGTCCTTGATGTCCTTTTCTGTTCCTTTACATTTGATGCTGGTGAACACGATTGGTCCTGAGATGTTGCCGAACACAGATCCTCCAATAGCCCGTCCGTGTGTGAAGTTCATACCGAGACTCCTGCACGCGACAGTTGCTGCAGCATTGTCAAAACCAGTGTCACATACTCCAACCTTTTCCCCTTCATCAAATATCTCCAGTCCTCCCTTGGTAGCACCGAATCTCTGGTTCAGTCGAGCTGAAGATAAATGTTTATTAATATGAAACTATAATTCTAAAAGCAGAATATGGTTTTATGACCCTTTTTGGAATATTCCATCAGTATCATGGTGGGGGACAACAGAAATGGGCTTCACACATAGTACCTATGAGGGAAATTGAAGCCAGGTCTTCAGCGTGATGAGCAAACACCCTAACCACTAAGCTACTCCACTGATTATTAGCGAGAAAATGTTGGTTTATGCCATGACATTCAAGTAACATGGAGACTTGTAAATAGTCAAGTCTGTAGTAGACACAAACAGTGCATAAAGTTTGGGGCATAATGATCAGGTCAGAAATTAGACCATCTGATAATCAATTAATTCTGTATACTATCAGTCTTACTCCATTGGGCAATGACACTTTAATTAGCTGCAATATAGATAACAGTTAACCAACACACAAATATTAAACCGTAAACATATCATTCTTGGGGAGATGGAGAATCTTACCACTCTTGTAGCAGAAAACAGAGGCATCATCCTTGTGGGAAGTGCAGGGCAATGTGAAAGGCCAGCCAAAAGATGGGGCAGAATACAGGTCCTTGTAGCCTCGGTGAGGGCATTCATGGAAGTACTTCTCCTTGCCAGTACACTGCAGATGACTCAGCCAGATTGGGCCAGATCCCTGCCCATATCGAGCTCTGGAGATAGCGACACCATCACTGAAGTTGAGCTGGCGGCAAAAGACGTTGGCTTCCTTGGCATCCCAGTAGTTGTCGCATATGGTGCCCCATACACCACCAATGCGGATTTCAGCTCGCCCAAAGTAGTCATGTCCAGTTCCAGCAACGCGGTACTCGATACCTGCATCAGTGAGAGAAGAGACAAAGGGTAGAAATCATGCTTGAAATGGTAGGATTAGGATTATATTTTCACCATCTTTTGCATCTTCATTTCTTGCATTTCAGTTAAGTACTGGTACACTAATCCCTGGATCTATTCTTGCAATTGCAAATTATCAAGCCATGATTTCTATAAACCAGATTTCATGATGAAGAAAAATGTCTTAATATAGAACAGGCTATAAGATTCAACTCTGAAAAAGTGTTATGATCGACCAATTAAATGCTGAATATGTTACTTCAAACATGACTGACAACCACATTTTGACATACACTGCTTGCTATGGATTTACCTCATGATCAAAAGCTTATGTATTATAACCCTGACTAAAACCCTTGCACTGAAGACGGCCACTGTGCCACTCTCTTTTACAATCTTACCCTGGACTATCATATGCCTATGTTAATGTACAATCTCTTTAGGCTAACATAGCTTTGTGGACTGGGGCACTGAGTCTCAATGCCCAAAGTGATCCTACTTCCACTACTTATATCATGAATTTGTGCTACAGTATGAAAGTTCAGATCATCTTAGCGCTAACATCAATTTCTTAGTGCTAATATCAATTTGAGGATCTGGACTATCTTTCACAAAGCACTTAGGTGACTGCAAGTCACTACAGTAACCTCAGTGCTTAGTTCAGTGTCAGGTAAACCTTGGTAAATGTTGCTTCATGAAAGGAGCCCCAGGTCCCAGTTCATCAACATACCTGAGTCGTTGAAGCACAGAACAGCTGCCGTGTGTCTGTTGGAGCAGTTGCCCAGGTTGGTCCGGTCAAGGTGTGGACAGTCCATCAGGTCCTTCTCTTCACCGCTGCAGTTAAATGAGCTTAGCCAGTAGGGTCCTAACTGGCGCTGTGTGGAATATGTGCCGACATAGGAGTGCTTGTAGGCCATCCCACCTGTATATCCCCGAGCTCCACACACCACCGTAGCGTCCTCATCATCCCAATCCTTGCTGCAGACACGACCCTGAACACCGTAGTGGGTCACACGCAGCTGGCCAGAGTGCTTTTGCCCAGTCTTGATGGTCAGAGTGTAATCTGAACACGTGGAAGATCGTAAGGAGGGGAGGAATTATGTATAATTTATATTCATAAACATGACACTATGGGGAGGGATGCAGCTTCTTTTGCTGCTCTGTGATTCTTGTTTACTAGTGTTTTTTTCAATCTAACATCATTACTCAAAATTGACTTTTTATAGAATAATACATGTTTGATTTGGGTCAGGTAGCGATAGGGAAACATTGGTATGTAACTTGTTGAAACTGTATCTTTTGTAACATATCAAAGAAGTAGTTCCTTTCATGTAAACTTAAAGTCTGCAAATCAAGTGATAAAAAGCATCCCTTATGACCTTGGACGAGAAAGTACTCTTTAGGTGCTCTTAGCCTAAATACTTGTGTAGAGTTTAGATCACCATCACCATCACCATCACCATCACCATCACCATGATCATGATCATGATCATGTACCAGACAATCTAGTGGTCAATATCATCAGCATCGTCCTATGCAAATGGGAACCAATGACATGTCAACCAAGACAGCAAGCATGACCACCCGATCATGGTAGTCGCCTCTTACGACAATCATAGGTTACTGAAGACTAATTCTCACTTGGATCTTCACAGGTTCGGTACTTGTAACTGCAGTCATAGTGATAGCAAAAGTAGTACTCACTGTCATTAACAAACTCCTGTGGGTTGTCGGAACACACCACCGAGGCGTACATCTTGCTCACGCAGTCTTCTGTAATCATACACTCAGATATTGACTCTTCCTCTCCTGTACATCGTAGAGTCATGTTGGTGATGATGTCTTTGTTGTAGGAGTTGGTGTTGCCATAGGCGGAGCAGCAGATAGAACGCCCATCCTTGAAACCCAGACTCTGGCACACGACCCGGGCTGACATATCGTTGAAACCAGTGTCACAGACATAGTGCCAGACTCCCCCTTGGTTCCATAGCACGCCACCATGTTGAATTGACCGTCCCACACCTGTGCTCAGTTTCACTGGAAATGTATATATGATGATGATGATGATGATGATGATAGAGGTAAGGTGCAATGAGTTAAAAATAATATACAAGTGAGTGAATGAATTCACTTTTGCGCCACACTGAGCAATATTCCTGCAATAATTGAATCTGGACCAGAAAATCCAGTGATCAACAGCTTGAGTATCCATCCACGCAATAGGTACACAGTGGGACCTGTCTGGCGAGCCTGACCACCCATCCTATTTGTACAGAAGATAAACTGTAAGAATTATGTTCAAGATTATTTAGTAACGTTCATGCATATGTGTGACTATATTTGCTTACACATGTGTCTGCTTGTCCTAGGCTTTATTGATCCCAGTTTTGAAGTGTCAGACCACTAAGACCACATGCCACCATGTTTTTTTATCTTAATGACAGGCAGGGCAACAAGAAGTACCATCTTTTACTCTTGTTCCGTATGACATAGCCACTACACCATTTGCTGCTTTTATGACCAGAATAAGAATAGAAAAAGATCAACAAAATCCTTCAGTGCGAAACTGCTACAAGACTGTTCATTCTTGATAAAACTAACAATATGCAACACTTCAGAACAGAAACTCAATACCCATCTTCCCTGACATCTGAAAGGGTGTATTACTATGACTTAAGCCACAACAAATTGTTTCTTAATTGGAAATGCAATTAACTGTATCGCCTGTGTTTTGTGTTTTGGTTTGTGGGTAGAGGGACATCAGACATCACTTCACAGCTTCATCCTTAAGTCAGAATCTTAAAAGATTTAAGATCAGTTAAAATCAAAATGATAATAAATCCAAGGAAGAGTATATTCTAAATCTTATGTAAAATGAGTTATTTCGCCATTTCTATGAATATAATTCTCACACGTTTTTTTCTCTCTCCACATACCTTTAGTGTAACAGAAGACACCTGCATCTCTGCTGTGGTCCAAACAGGACCTTGATGTTGAGACAGCCCAACCCTCATGGGGGCACTGGTTGAGTGTTTTCTCATCACCTTGACATCTAAGGTTCGACTCCCAGACTGGTCCTGTGGCTGTATCGTTGTAGGACCCATAGAAAGGATCACCATCATCAAACCCAAGGTTCTTGCAGAACACCTTGGCCTCTCTCTTGTCCCAGTACCGGTCACAGAGTGACCCCCATTGTCCATCTACAGCCACCTCCACCCGACCCCATTGGTCACCTCCTGCTGACAGGCGGTAGAACAGTCCTGGAAAGACAAGGAGTGAGTGAGTGAGTGAGTGAGTGAGTGAGTGAGTGAGTGAGTGAGTGAGTGAGTGAGTGAGTAGTGTTACACCACCTGCAATATTTCTGCAATGTCATGACAGGAGACACCTGAAATGGGCTTCACAGATTGTTCCTATATGGGGAATCAAACCTGGGTCTTTGGAATGCTTTCAGCCACTGCCCTAATATTGCCAAAGCGGAATAAACTCAAACTCTTGTCGCCTGTTGTGCACCATATTAGAGTGTGCAAGTTATTTTAGTAAATGCTGTTTTCAATGTTAATTCACACTGATAACTGCTTGTCATCCTAATTTCGGTAAAAATCCACCTGGACATTTAGATTTTACATTGAGAAGGATTTTGATGCTTTCAGACCAAGGATTACAATCAGGGTAAATCTCAGATTCAGACAAACCTCTGAAAGACCTCAACAGCTTTGGCAGGCAAGATTTCACAATGAAATACTTCGATTCTGACTTCAGCACCAAACCTATCAACTTTCATCTTAAGAATTATAAAAGGAGATTTACATTGACTTTACTACCTTCATTGTTAAAGCAGAGTGCTCCACCAAAATGGCCGCTGGAACACTTTGTGACATTTCCCCATCCAATGTGAGGACAGTCGCTCAGCGAGGTCTCGTTGCCTGTACAGTTGACCTGAGATGTCCAGTAGGGGCCTGTGTAGTCGAAGTAGGAGAAGGATGACCTATAGTGGCTGTAGGCAATGCCTTTACTGTAGCCCAAGGTTCTGCAGGTGACAGCTGCATCTGGGTCATCCCAGTTGTCGCTGCAGACGCGACCTTCAACATTGGCAAATTTAACGGCCACTTGACCAGTGTAGCGGGCTCCTCCACTCAGGCTGATGGTGTAGTCTGAAGAGTAGAGATAGGGTCATGAAGAAAGATATGACTGTTTGATTGTGTGTTCAAGTAACTGTTTGACTACCATCCAGCTTATTCATCCAGCTTACTGCTGACTACCAAATGTTCAGCTTATTTACTGTTTGACAGCGATAGGTACAGAGAACCTTAACCTGGACACCACATGAACGGCTGTTCGACAACTATTTGACAACCAAATGTTTGGCTAGCTTACAGTTTGACTGCCATGTGCACATCCTACTTACCATTCGACAATCACATTTGCAGCCCACTTATTCTTTCATTGGCACATGTCAACCGACTTTTAGTTTGACTATATGTACAGCCTACTAAATGTTTGATCACCTAATGCACTTACTGTTTGACAGTGTGTCGTTGTAGCAGGCCACTGAGGCGTAGTACTGTCTGTAGCAGAGAGAGGTACGCTGACGAGAGGTGTACTTGCATTCTCGTATTGACTTCTCCTTGCCTGTACATCGGAGGTCAGCAATCACGGCATCGTCAAAGTTGAAGCCGTAAGGGTTGCAGCAGAGAGCCAGACCTCCAGTCATCCCCAGTTCACGGCATATTACAGCTGTGGACATAAAAGTGAGAGAATAAGTGAGTTAGTGAGTGTGGTTTCACGCTGTTTTAGCAATATCACAGCGGGAGACACCAGAACAGGGGTTCAAAGATATTTTGAAAAGCCACTTGCCTCAATTTCCCCTTGTCCTGATTTTTAAGACACAATGCATGATGTTATTTTTTTACTGCATTGTTTATTGTAGAGTGATAATTTTACTCTCTACTAAAAATGGGCTTCACACATTGTGCCCATGTGAGGACCTGAATCTGGGTCTTTGGCATAATGAGTGAATGCTTTAATCACTACGCTACCCCACCGGTCCGCGGACATAAGAACAACATGCCATAACAATCTAATCCTTCTCAACACCGGTGCTGACACAACATAAAATAATTGTGTTGTGTTAACACAGCAATGTGAGTTTTCTCCCACCTAGTACTGATATATGGACTATTTTTGTTACTCCTATAAAAATAAAGTATGCATTGATTGTAAAAACTTAATGTTCATTTATACTATAGATACATTGTACATTGCATAAAACTGTAAGACTTAAATTCTAATGCACTTGTTATGTTTTCTGTTTTACCTGAGATAAAGAAATGTTTGATATGAGACATTAAATGTTTTAAATAAGAAGTTTAATATTCAGGATGGTTTGATAGTGTCCCATTAATAACTGAAATTCAAGTAAAATTACTACAAATTAAGCATTTCAATATGTATCAAGAGCAAAGTATCTTATAAGTGTTAGTTGTATTATGACATCACTATTGTTTACATTTCATGGCTATTTATTTGCAAGATTATTTGATATGCATGATTATTTCGTCTTATATTTCATCAACCAATCATGTAATCTTGAAACTAAAACGATTAAGCATAGTTAAAAATTGTTATCTATGAATATTATATGAATGGCCAATACCTTAAGTAAATTTGAAGCCAACTTAATTCATTGAAGCTGAGATGTTTTGTTTCATTTTTCTACTGTGAACTCGGTGGTACAATCGTGGTACAATTGTGGTACAATCGTGGTACACTCAAATACTATGTCAATGAATCCCTGCCGAGACGAAAACTGTGATAGTAACGACAGTTCACTCACTTGCATCTTTGTTATCAAAGTCCTTTGAGCATATAGCGCCCCACACACCGTTGTTGTAGACTTTGACGATACCGTTGGTCTTGCTGTCTCCTCGTTCTATTCGGACTGGAAAATATAACAAACCACTCTTGCAACACAACCTTATGAAGTACATAGCTTAGGCACATTTCCTAATATACACACCCATGTAGCTACACAACACCTAGAACATAGATCAGAATAAACAAATCAGAAGCCTAAAAGTTTTTCGCTTTTCCAACACGCTAATTTCATCCGATAACAAACCTTACATTTTCAACCATGGCAGTCCACTCCAGCAAAATTAACCACATCCAAATACCCTGAGAGAAACTGTGCACAACCATCTTAAGTGTCAAGACATAAAAAACTGCCATACCTCCTCTGAAGCAGCTGACAGACACAGCAAACGTTGAAGGGATGTATCTGTTTCTATCCGGGTTCCACTCCACCTGACATTGATGAATTGCAGCCTCGGAGCCTGTGCAGTTGACGTAGGAGGCCAAGATGTTGCCCCTGAGGCTGGAGGAGGATGGGGAGCGCCACAACACCTGGCCTGCCACCATGCCGATGCTGCGACAGAAGACGCTGGCGTCCTTGTCGTCAAAATCCAGTCTGGAAATGTAACCCCACTGACCGTTAATGTTGAGCTGAGCGATACCCTTGTCTCCAACTGACCCAGGTGCCATCCTGTATTGAACGCCCTCTGAAACAGATGATGTAAATGGTTTGATTCTGGAATATCTGGCAATAAAGCTTCACATAACAAAATGTCTAATAAAGACAAGGTGACCACTGATGGATTCCGTGAGGTGAGATGAAATGGGGTTTAACACTTAAGAATATTTCGCTCATATGACGGCATGCTGTTTGTATGAGTCCAGACTATCCTTAATATCTCCAGGGTATACGTTCCAAAAAAACTACACTATACCTTGGATGCATCTAAAGCTTGGCCTGACCTCCTTTGGCTTTGTTTTTATCCAATCAGGTGTCTATGCTGGGAGTATAAGAGCATCAATCACAACTCACTTTCGCTGCCCAAATTATCTTACCAATCAAACTTTGCAACACAAACCATGCAGAGATTCTCTGGGTAATAAAACTACCCTTAGAGGCATCCAGGATATAGTGGAGACTTATTGGAACATATACCCTGGAGATATTGAGGATGTGCCCAGACTTAAGCCCACTGAGATACCATGTTGCAGTTAAGTATTACACATTATATTGACTAGACTTTGTTATACCCCATTAATGCACCAGACAGGGTTTAAAAAATACCATATTTTAATGTCTTTTTGGTATGACACAACCCAGCCGACATAAATGAAGAGGAGAGGGGAAGATACAGATTCAACAAACTATGCTTGTCTCGAGAGGTGACTTTGACTTGGTTGTAAAGTTTCGTCTTAAACACTGTATTTCAACAACAGAACAGAGGTCGAGTTAGAAAGGTGTCATATATTCATTGCTTCACATTTTTAACTTTCAGCCTAAGCAAAGCATTGTTCCGCGATAGATGACATATTGATTCTTTTCAGCAAAAGCATCCTACAGAACTGAGACAAGCTGAATGACAACATTACATTAGTGTGATGAAGGACAGTCATAACTGTTCTTACGCAATTTTCATGATGTCAATCACTGGATTGTGTGGACAAGACACTAGATAATTACAGACTCCCACCATATTGATGGAATATTGAAGAGCATGGCATTGAACAACAAAAATAAAACTAAAACCATAAAGAAGATACAAAATACATAAATGTGAATAAACCAGGATCTTTGAGGTTATATTCTACAGCTTACCTCCTGAGTTACTACACAACACAGCGGCTCCACCTCTCGACTCTGCACACCCATGATCTGTGTCAAAGTCATCCCGGCTGCAATCATTGAAGTTGGTATCATCATCTCTGCAGACCACGTTTCCCATAAGGACTGGCATTCCAGGAGGAATAGGTGAGCCCGGAATTGCAACACCTCCGACATATCCAAGTTGCCGACATGCAGAAATGGCCTCAGTATCGTTCCAACTGTCTCCACAAATGGCTCCCCAGATGCCGTATCGGCTGACATTGACCATGCCAGTGAACCCATTTCTAGGCAGACTGATTTTAAGGTCTGGAACAAAAAACTGGTCATAAATGAGTTGAAAAAGTATCCAAATCCTTTTTAATTATAAGGAATCCTTAACTGAAGAGTTCATTGGGACGTGGTCCTGTGCATAGAGCTCAGGTCACAATTAGAGTGAAGTTAAGCAACGTTGGGCACTAGCATCCTTGGATGGGCGACCATGCCTGTCAGGGTGACTCCTGTACGTTTCTAGGATGTTCGTCCTAGCCCATGATACAAGTGGTCTCACCTCAGGCAAGTGAGTTTGTTCAATCTTGCCTCTGTTCACCAAGCAGTAAGTGGGTACCTTGTGGGATAAAGTCATGTGACTATAACCTTCTAGCGCATAACCGGCAGCTTGGGTTATCTGGGGTGATAACGAGCAGATTGTCTAGAATGGAGCAATGCACATGATAAATGGACTAATATTATCATTATCATTCTGACGGTATCGGACTAACTGTCCCCTAGACAACTTGTCCCTGGCTCTCTGTCCCCTGGACAACTGGTGAGTATAACCTGACCTACTGTGGCAACTGTCACAAACACATGCCAAGACAAGTCAAGTATCTATCCGATCGAACATGGGACCATATGGTGCAATTAATAATGGCTCATGAACATTTTCGCTAAGTAACTAGAGCAGTTGAGCCCAATTTTTGCAAAATTTTTAATATGTTTCAATTTTAATCTTTTGTTTTTGAGTGCCTATGAGCTGAGTGAGTGAGTGAGTGAGCAAGTGAGTGAGTGAGCATGGTTTTACGCTGCTTTTAGCAATATTCCTGCAATATCACTGCCGTGACTCCAGAAATAGGCCTCACACATTGTGCCCATGTTGGGAGTTGAACTCTGACCTTCGAAGTGATGAGCCAATGCTTTTGCCACTAGGCTACCCCAATGTCCGAGCTAACATAACATCGAAGTACATTCAAATGATGTTACAGAATGCACATTTTCAACCCAATTATGTATAACTTGGAAAAACTGAGCTGGCATACTCTTGACATGTAAGCTTGTGAGAGAGTACTGTTTCATGATTTTAGCGATATGCAAGGAAAATAGGGCAATCTAGGTAAGGTTCCTCTTGTGTCCATGTGCAAAATCAAACTAAGGCTTCTGGTGTTATCAGTTGACAAATTAACCACTGGATTACTCTTATACCCACTGACCCATGAAGACTTGGTTGACCTGTCATCGGCTCCAAGTTGCGGAGATTCATACTCATGATTTTGATCACTGGATTGTCTGGTTCAGACTAAATTATTTACAGACTGGTGCCATATGGCGGCATAATCCTAAACTTACTTACTCACTCTTCTGCCTCTTGGCATAGTTTGTTGGAAAAGTCCAGGCAAATATACTGAAAATAAAGTGTTATGCTTACAAAACTTTGAAGAAACTTACTTTCAGAAAGTTCAGTAGTGCTGCACGCCACGGACACGTAACTGGAACATTCCCCAGTCGGAGCTATGGTGCAGTTGGCTAGCATCTGCTCATGACCTTCACACGTGATCCTGGTGATCTTAGGATCCATAGACCTGGGGAGATTCCCTAGAGCTGAACAGCACTGTCTCTTTCCTTTGTTGTATCCCATCTGATGACATGCTACCTCTGCTGAATTATCGTTGAAGCCGTTGTCACACACAGACGACCAGGTCCCGTTGAGTTTAATTTCAAGTCGGCCGTAATCTGTGCGTCCGTTGATGTCTCCAGATACACGCACTAGACAAATGGAGGAAACACGGGTGAAGTGAACTGGGGTTTATTGTCTCATTCAAGATTATTGAACACGTAAACAGCAATGGGCATGCTTACATGTCTGTGTCTCCCTTCAATTACCAGACAGGGAAACAACAAGTAAATTGTGCTCTTAACATCTTTTGGTTTGAACTGATGACCCTCTGCCAGCCAGTCATAGTTCTGTCCCCCTAATGTCAATCACGAGACAGAGAAACAATTAACAAGCTACTAACATCCATTCGTATGGCAAGACCAAAGATCATATTCCCCTTTTTTGTGTCAAAAAGACCTTGTTCTGTCCTCTTGATGGCAAGCTCCAGACAGTGAAACAAAAAGTTGACATATCTTGGCATGCCTAGACCAATGATCAAACTCTAGACTTTCTGCTCTTGTGGCAGACTCATGTTTCACTTTGTTGCAAACAATTAGATCCACATATAAAATGAAATTAAGAATAGAAACTCTATGTTCAAGGTTATTCCATTAAAACAGCAACCAATTAAAAGTGTGGTTGCATGTACTAGTCAGCACAAGTGCAGTTTCATCGGAAAACCCACTCAGACATACTAAACTGACCTTGAGACAGTCAGTCTTGGATTAGTCAGTCTTAACGTAGAACAGTGAAACAAGATGTAATCTTTTAAAATCTTTTTTTGAGACAGGCGCTCTGTACACTATAGACAG
Organism: Haliotis asinina; assembly: GCF_037392515.1. Classification (NCBI taxonomy): domain Eukaryota; kingdom Metazoa; phylum Mollusca; class Gastropoda; order Lepetellida; family Haliotidae; genus Haliotis; species Haliotis asinina. The sequence continues at coordinate 62,661,274 of NC_090282.1, read as the reverse complement.
TCTGAAAGCTACAAGCATTAAGGAGTATACTGAACGAGAAAGGTGTACTAATACAATAGTGAAAGTTCACACTAACTACTACAGTGCAAAAGAGAGTCCTCTGGAGATAACACCACTAAATACTGTTTGCTATAGAATATCTGACTAATAACGGAGTTTGAGAGGTTTATAAATAATTTAAGTTCTACTTTATTAGTTCTGAATATAACTGCAGTTGCTTTAGTGTTTGTCAGATATATGTGTAGAGATTTAACGATTACAGGCTGCTATTTTGAAAACCACAGGGTATGTGCATAGAGATATATGATTAAATTTGTAGAGAGAAGGGATTTCAACTCAAAATGAAGGAATCGGCAGCAAAGGGACACAATTCTACAATGTGCCACCTTATATTAGTGTGCCACCTACGCACTCTTTATGATAGCTGATAGTGAAATTAGGTCTTCAGAAAAAAACATGTTTGAAAAGTGGCAAGGTATTAAAAGACAGTATAGAAGTAAACAGAAATGGCATATTTCAACAGTGATCAGGCAGTAATGTGAGGTCTCACTAGATACAACAACAGGATGAACTGTAATGTCATTGTCATGACATGGCAGTGTTTTTCATTCTGAGTTTCCAAACAGCCCTTTTGGCTTTACATTGCCTTTGGCACCTGTTAATTTTCTGGAAGCAGGTTAAGAAATACTGTACTTATAATAGCTATCGTTCATGATCAACAGCTGACTAAAAAATTTTTGAAAAATGATTAAATGTTTTTCAAAAGAAAAAAAATGAAATTAATTTGTTGTTGTATCAAGGTACATAGGCCTGGTGAAAACAGAACTTGTCGACTTGAAACTTACCTGGGATTGTACCTGTTTAAATGTAATGGGTAATAAACACATCAACTTAATAACAAAAACATAGGATGATCTAAAATTAAATATACACCAAAGTAATGACCTAATGTGCTAAACAGGTCTTTGGTAGGTGAGTGTATGTTCTTTAAATCTGTAGTCAATAATATTTCAGTTACTAGTACATAATGTTGGACCATGACTGATCGATACAGGATCAGGAAATATGTGTTCTAATTTTGCACTGCCAAATATTCTACTCAGTATCTGACAAGGATATTCTGAGCGTGGGCCACGGGTGTGAATGATGGACACAGACAAGGTGTCATATAATTACTATACCTTGTTGCCATACAGCTGGAGCATGTTGAGCTTAATTCACAATCTATGCAAGAAAGTACACAATTTTTTCCAATATCCTAGTTGCAGTCCAGAATGAAATAGCCCAGTATCATTCTAAAGCATTAAATTATTGTGTTTGTATCTGACAAATAGTGTAAACCAGAGTACGATCTGACTGTCTTGACATGTTCTTACCAGTGGAGTGGCACTGTATAACGGCGTCAAATAGATGCGATTTACACAAGTCGTCATCCTCTCCAAGGCCTGTCAAAGGGCAGTCGAAGATGCTGTTCTCATTCCCAACACAGTCTAACTGGTTGATCCACACTGGACCTACAGTCTTTCCACGACTTCCGGCTTTACCCGCGATGCCTGATGGGTAATTCATGTCCTTGCAGATCATGGCAGCGACATTGTCATCAATGTTGATGCCGCAAATGCTGCCCCATGTTCCGTTGATGTTTACTTCTACGCGACCCTCAAGGCGTGTACCGCCCTCAATACGGAACCGTGGTTTAGCAATACCTGAAACATTTTATATTGTAAAGAGATATGCAGCAACATGACATTGAAAAGACAGATATGGAGCTGACAAACATAGAAATATAATTGAGTGGACAGAATTTGAACCCATGATAATCAGTTTCTGTTGTGATCAGGGGCCATAACTCTGCTCAGCAAGTTAAAGTGTATAAGACACAGCTACTGTGCCCTAATTGAGTGAGTATGATTTTATGCTGCTTATAGCAATGTGCAAGAAATATCACAGCACGGGGCATCAGAAACAGGCTTCGCACATTGTACCCATGTGGGGGATCGAACCCAGGTCTTTGGAATTACCAGCAAATGCTTTAATCACTAGGCTACCCCTCCCTGTGCCCTAAAAGATGCAGAGAACAGTGTATAGTTCAAGTAAAGTAATTTGAGGAGAGACTGTTGCAATATTCCATCTTCATCAATCTGTCACTAATCAAGTCAGTAAACAAATGGCTCACAGCATGAGCAACAGTTCATGCCAACCTAAATATGATGCTACACAAGACCTACAAGCACACCTTGTCACCATTCGTTAGTTTGAACTTACAACAGGTTCAGAAGACTGTGTCAAACACAATCACAATACTGTCAGATTCACCCCTGCCCCGGTGAGCTTGTGAATTGGTATTTAAGCCAACTTGAAACAATTTTCCAGCAATATCAGAGCAAGAGGTCATTGGGGAAGGGGCAGGGGGAGAAATAACATATGTTCTTCAAACATTGTCCCTGTTCATGGAATCGAAACAGGATCCATGGTAGCACTCTACCCATCAGGTATTTCTGAATCCTGAAGACCAATTAAGGTCCAAGGGTAGAATAGGCCCTCAGCAACCCATGCTTGCCACAAAAGGTGACAATGCTGGTCGAAAGAGCCGACTAAGGGGATTGGGTGGTCAGACTCCCTGACTTGGTTGACACATGTCATTGGTTCCCAATTACACAGATTGATGCTCATGCTGTTGATCACTGGATTGTCTGGTCCAGACTCGATTATTTACAGAGTGCTGCTATATAGCTGGAACACTGCTGAGTGCTGCATAAAACTAAACTCACTCAATGATTCACTCACTCACTCTGAATCCTGAACACATCTCACCTGGGGATCTGTAACAAAAGGCTGCTGCATCTGATCCTTTGTCACAAGGGTTAATCTGATTCCATGTGATCCCAGGGCACATTTCCAGGAGGTTTTCTTCACCTGTACAATTCAGGTTAGTCATCCATCGTAATTCCTTCACGAAACTCCGCCTGTTATTGTTAATTCGTTTGTAAGACAATCCACCATTGGTCATTCCGATTTCTCTGCACACGACCTTGGCATCATTGTCATCAAATCCGTTTGGACATATAAGTCCATCTTGGCTGAAGTGGTGGAGGACCACTCTTCCGGTTGTCCCATTGTCAAGCCTCACGATGTATGCTGTTACAAAAGATAGAAACAAGTGTCTTCATAAATCGTACGAGTGTTTAAATCCTGAAGTCTCACATTTACGCACAAAAGGTTCAAATATATAACAAAGGCATTTCGAAGACAATGATTACAGTTTGCAAATCGAAAAGCAAGTTTCAAATTGACGTTGAGGAGTCACCATTCATTTCATTTCACAGACAAAATATGTACACCTAAAAACATCTTAGGTAACATTGTTATTATTCAGATCACATGGACTAATCACATGGTAATTAATATGATTTTTCTTTGTGAGAAAACTATCTAAATAATTTAAAATAAAATTGTTAAACAATGTTGCAAACAACAGTTGGCAAATGCTATACAACTTCAAGACATCCTGTGGCTCCTTCACGGCACATAATATAAGGATTTTTGCAAAAAGATTGTTAATTGTTCTCACAGGGGCATGAACGCTACAAACTGACATCAAGTCATATTCTATCACTGACAGCGTCTTAGTACTATACATAGTGTTAGGAGCCACTGGGATTGTACTCACCATTTGATGCATCGGTAACATTGGAGCAGACGACAGATGCGTAATGGTTGGAGTTGCATTGAGAGGTCTTGGTATGGGAACAGTCCATCACAGATGCCTCTTCTCCAGTACACTTGAGGTTGCTTATAGCAATGGACTTGCTCATATCGCCAAAGGCAGAACAGCAAAGAGCCTTCCCATCTGGGTAGCCCATCTGACGGCAGGCGACCTTGGCCTCTACGTCTGTGAATCCCGCAGAGCAGACAAGGACATAGGAGTAGCCTGTCCAAATCTCCAGTCCGCCATATTGTGGTTTCGGCTCGAGGCGCACTGTGAATAATAAAATTGTAATAAGGGGTGATTCAGTGGAAGACTTTATATCATATATGGCAGCATTTGGGAGCTAGGACTATTGGGAGACTGCGGGTATTCCTTTAAAGTTGTATCCATGTTTGGATTCAAACCTTAATTTCCTTTTGGGTGACAAGCGAAGACAAGCTAGCCTATCCCAATGGAGACAAGCACACATAGTTTTGAATTGGCTTCAAGCATACATTTGATTGGAAAGAGCAAATGATCTGATAGCTACCATAGTCCAACTTGATTTTTTTGTCCAAATTGTTTTGATTGAAATCATGAAAAATATATATGCCAAAAGTCAACAAATATGAAAATTCACCAGATTCTGTTTGATATATTGACCAATTTTTGTTGAAAAATAGTTGTGCTCTGGCATGGGAGCACACCTCTTCCTTTTGAGATTATATCCAAAACATTTCCACAGAAACCGAGACAAAAGAAAAAGGCCCAAACTACCCTAATAGCAAAATCATCACTTGGGGATCTGACAGTTACGTAAAGTCTAACCTGATTTTAATGTCCGAATTGTTTCCATGCAAATCATGAAAAATATAAATGGAAATAGTCAAAGGCACCATTTCATTTTCATCATATCTGCCACATGTTTTGTGTTGTGCTGTGGATGCAAAACCAACCCCTTTCTTTTGAGATCAAATGGAAGCCAAGAAAAAGTAAAATGAGAAAAATCTGAAAGGCATTACTTTAGCTTCTCTTTGATTATCTATCAAGTCTTGTAGAGAGATATTGCACAATTTTCAAGTTATGCTCTGGAAACAAAGCCAACACTTCCCCTCTGAGACAAAGTCCAAAATGTTTCCTTGGATACCAAGAAAAATATAAATGACAAGAAACTGAAAAGAGCAAAAGGCACCACTTTAACTTGTCTATGATATATACACAAGGTCTTGTTGTAAGATATTGAACTGTGTTTGAGTTGTTTTCCAGAAGCAAAGCCCACCTGTCCCATGGGACTAAATCCAAGAAATATAAAAAAGCCAAAAAAAAGATACAGAAGTTTTTTAGTTATACTCCAGAAAAATGAAGTCCACCCCCTCCCTTTTGAGGCACTCGAGGTCCAAAATGTTTCAAGAAAACAAAAATGCCAAAATACCGAAAATTGCAAAGAACACCACTTTAGGCTATGTCTCGTACACCTTTCAAGTCTTTTTGAAAGATCTTGCAAGTTTCCAAGTTGCGTTCCCAAAACGTACCCCACCCCACCTTTTTCAGTTTTTGAGATTATGTCCGAATCATTTCCATAGAAACCACGAAAAAAACTGAAAAATCCCCAGTAAATGGCAAAAGTCACCACTTTCGCTTATGTTTGATATATCCACTAAATCTTGTGGAAACATATTGAGCAGTTTCTGAGTTGTGCTCCAGAAACGAAGGTTACCCATTCCTTTTAATACTGAGTTCAAATTCTATCCATGGGAACCATGGAAATGAAGAATGACAAAAATTAGTCTTGTTCTTGCCAAGGTATACCGCTGAACCACAGGAACCCGATATCGCACTGTAGGTTAAACATAGAATCTATGATAGATCATAGATATACACTCACGTCAAATATATTAATATAGTACTCTATCAATATATATGACGTGAGTGTATATCTATGGTCTATGTTTAACCTACAGTGCGATATCGGGTTCCTGTGGTTTGTATTCGTTAACCTCACAAATTCGGTTTGAATTTAAAGCGACAGACCTATGGTCATAGTCACCTCTGCCGATTCCTTTGGACGATTCTGACTTTGGTGAGCTCATATTTTTTTAATTATTTTCAAATCGTGTTGACAAAAGGGTAACTAACCTCTTGGGAAGCAGTATACTCCTGCATCGTTGTCGTGGTCGTGACAATAGCCGGCGCTGTTGTTCCAACCACGGTTCGGACAGGTGTAGATCGACTTGTCATTGATGCGGCAGCGCATCTCATCCATATACACAGGTCCAGAGCCACGCCCATACCGAGACTGAGCGTAAGCGATACCTTCTACAAAACCCAGTTGGCGGCAAAGTGCGCGTGCGTCGTATCTTGACCAGACATAATCACAAATTGTGCCCCACACTCCGTCATAAGAGATCTCTACCCGCCCGAAGTTCTTGCCTCCATCGGCCAATCTCACCTGAATACCTAGAAAAAGCGAGCCAGAGTTTCAGAGTGAATGAACATGGGTTCATGCCGTATTCCAGCAATTCCGCAAAGATGACTACAGAAATGGAATTCACACTAACTATATTTGGCCGTCAGTCGGAAATGCGAATAGGAGCCAATAACCAAACTGACCCGGCTATAATATGTGAATATTACGGCAAATACAGCAGAGCCTACTATAACAATGTTTTCAATACTGAAAACAGAATCAACAAAATTTCTTGCGTGAGTGAGTGAGTGAGTGAAAATGAAATACGATGTTTTGAAGATCTTTGGAAAAAATAAATTACGTGGCAGATTTGGAGAAATTACTTTCACTTTGGAGACGTCAAAGCACAAGCATCGGAAAACCATGGATAATAATAGAGTTTAATATGGGATTCGAACCCTGAGTTTGCGGATCCTGGCCCAACTAAGTAAATTGCACTGACATGATCAAAAAGGATCATAAGTCCAATGTGAATATTGTAGCAACACTTCACCCTCTAGAAAAAAACCTAGTGGATTGCAGGTGAGTGATTTCATCAGAGGATCCTTAATCAACGAAGGGACTCAACTCTACATGTTCCACTTACATAATGAAGCAGCACACTCACCTGTAGATTTGTAGCACAGAACCCCAGCCGATGTCGCGGAGTTCCTACAAGATCTGGACACAGTGTCGTTCTTCACGCACTCAGCAATGGAGGCTTCAACCCCTGTGCAGTTTACCTCAGAGTACCACACCAACTCGAATGAGGTATTCCGGGGCGTCCCGAAAGCTACACCACCTGCATATCCCGACTGTTTGCACAGAATATTGGCATCAACGTCATTCCAGCCTTCCTCGCAAATAGTTCCATTCAGGCCATACCGCTCCACGATCACACGACCATTGAAACCATTCTGTATGTGGTATTTGGTTCCTGAATCAACGAAGTGTATATCTGGTCAATTTTTGTAAATATGAAAACAAATTAGTGTATGTGGTTTAGAGTTTAGGGTAACTGAGAGTTTAGATATGGACTTGAACTCGGCTCTTCGTCGTGACAGTCGATATGTTTATATTGCTGACTGATTTGTTGTTGAAATAATGCATGAAAAGGGTGAACCGATGTGTTTTTGTGAAATAACAATAAACCCGTTGCGTCTAGAGGCAGCAAGAGTTGCATACTCTATGGGAGCTGAAATTTATAATACGACGTACCAACGACATCCAACGATCGAGGGGAAAATACCAGCGCTTTGAGCATTCACAAACTGCGAGGATATAAATATCCAATATTAATAAGAATAATAATGGTGTATTTTCATATTTCTAACGGTGAAAGACCACCACACACCCCAGTGTCCGACTCACCTGCTTGTTGTGAGTCCGAGAAGCAGATGACCTTCGCCTGACCAACACTGTACGGACACTGTCCCTTACTGTATTTGCAGTTTGCTAGACTGCTCTCGTCACCTTTGCACTCGACGTTGGTGATGTAGTTGGGGTTGTAGGTGGCCCGGAACGTCCTCAAGATCTTGGATCTGGAGAAGCCCAGACTCCTACAGGTAACATCCGCATCAGCTTGGTCGAAGGAGTCCGCACACACCATGTGCCATCGGCTTCCTATCAACATGCTGATCCTGCCCATCGCCATTGACTGATTCACTGACCCTGACGTGACACGCACTGAAACATGGCGTGGATCGATTATATGCAACTCAAAATATTTTAAAGAACATCTTAGAGTGTTATAGTTAACTCTGTCTCGGTCATAATCGACAGATTAACTAGAGTAATATGAGATGTTTTATCAATGTTCCAGGAACATCACGTCGGGTGACACCAGAAATGGGTTTCAGGCATTGTGCCCATTTGGTGGCTCGAGCACAACCCCGGCGTAACGAGCTAACGCTTTAATCATTAGACTACCCCCTTTAATCATTAGATTACCCCCTTTAATCATTAGACTACCCCCTTTAATCATTAGACTATCCCATCACTCTTATTAATCATGGACCAGTCTGATTTAACCCTGCTTTGAATGATATTTCTGTTACATCACGGTTCATCTCCTTAATGAAGAAAAAAATCCCGAAGTATGCGGGTTTTAGATGTTCGCCATTTTTGTAATACTCATCTGAATAGGTATTGCGCTGATACCTCTTGCAAAATAATCAGACTGTCTGTGGGATTCGAACCCATGATGAAAATTTTGTTTTGTGCACATGGGAGACAACTCTGCACGGCGAATCGCAGCGTTTGGCGACTGGGGTACACACAGTGACCTTGGAACGGCAAATCAAGAGACTGTCGAGCAGCCAAATAGAGTAACCATCAATCTAAATTAACATTCCACTGTCTCGGTATGAATGGCGTGTTCAAGAAGTCAAAAGGATGAGAACCTGTTTCATTGCTTACCGTCTCTGAAGCAAAAGGCTCCCGCATCCTGAGCACACGACTCGTCGTTGATGACGTTCTTCCAACCGGAGTTGGTGCAGCGGAACAAAGACGGCTCGTTGCCGAAACATCGGAGCTGAGTCATGTACACTGATCCTCTGCCCTTGGGGTATCTAAACCAGGAGGTAAACAATATATGTGAATCAGCTGAATGAAACATCGCGAAGAAGCGCATCACTGTGAGCAGGCTTCATGGGTGAGAAAAGCTTACAGGTGCAGGTTTTAGCTCTTTCCGTGAGTGAGGAAAACTAACAGGTGTAGGTTTTAGCTATTTCCGCGAGTGAGTTTAGTTTACGCAGCACTCAGTCATATTGCAGCTATATGGCGGCGGTCTGTAAATATTCGAATCTGGACCAGACAATCCAGCATGGACACCGATCTAAGCAATAGGGAATCAATGACATGTGTCACCCAAGTCAGTAATGACCACCCGATCACCCGATCTCTCTAGTCGTCTCTTACGACAAGCATAGTCACCTTTTATGGCAAGCATGGGTTGCTGAATGCCTATTCTACCCCTGGCATTCACGGGTCTGCTGTTTACGAGCACGATAAGAAACAGATACACATTCAGCGGACCCTGGCACGGATAAGGGACATAAAAGGCTGTAGCTAATAAGACAGGAACAGTGGAACCTTTGTCTGACAGTACGCAAAATGTATTTTGTTGTTCTTTAATGCAGCACTCAGCAATATTCCAGCTTTATGGAGTCTGGATCAGACAATCCAATGATCGTCCAGCTATGTTCCAGCAATATCATGGCTTGTGCTGAAATCGGATTCACACATTTTCCCCACGTGGATAATCAAACTCGGGTTTTTATGTGACAAGCTGACGCTGTTAACACATGGTTACCCTTCAGGTCTGTGCAATATCAGAGTGCGAAATCATTGACGAGAAACAATCAGGATTCCGCGTTGTAAGCAACCAGTTCTCATTTTCATCGACTTTTATGATCAAATGCAAGAGCAAACACTCAAACGCGTCCTTTTGACATAAAGAAGGATCCAGTCGCGAGTTGTACTCACTTCAAAGCGACGCCGTCGTTGAAGCCGAGCTGCGAACATGCTACTGTGGCATCGTTGTCGTCCCAGAGCTTGCCACAAATCCGTCCTGCCTCGCCGTTGATGATGACCTCGAGCCGGCCATGCTTACCTCCCTTGGGTGAGAACTGAAGCCTTGGAGCTAAGGTGAACAAATGGTTTCAAAACTAGTAACGGAAACCTTTTTATGTACTCCAACCATAGCTTTCCTTCGCCAACTCTACGAAAGGACTTCGGTCGCCAAGTGTATTTACTGAAGCAACCTAAAATTTATAAATCTTACATTTGAGTTTTGTTTTAGGCCGCACTAAGCAGTGTTCTAGCTATAACACGGCGGTGTATAAATAATCGTGTCTGGACCAGACAATCCAGTGATCCTGACTTACATCTTGGACATACATTAACACAGCCTCACGACCTGATCCCGTCAGTCGTTGCTGAAGAAGAAGTCTGGCCTGGATCGTCACTGGTTCACCAACCTTACAATTTGGCTGAATGTGTCCATTCTAATCTGATTACTTTCTACATAGAAATGAACATACTGAACTTTAATTTTTCAAAATCATGTTAATATAATATGACAAAAAGGAGACTTTGTTCATTTTCAGAAACGAATCCAGAGTTGCAAACTTTTTTAGACAAGCATGGGCTGCATTGGGTATATTTGTTTCTGGGTCTGTATGACAGACCCCTGGCGACCGGGAACTTACATCCACACATCATCACGAACCTTCTCTACTGTAGCACAACACTCCACCGGCCTGCAGCGATGTGCAGAGTTCTTGTCCTTTGGGACAATCCTCCAGTTTGCTCTCGCTGCCGACACAGTTGATCTCGCTGATGAAGAAAGGCCCTGGGTAGTTTCCAGCGTATCTGTAAGCTATTCCTCCCTTGTGGCCGAGCTCCTTACACGTGACGTTGGCGTCATTGTCATCCCAGTATTTGTCACACACGTAACCCCACGTCTGATGCTTGCGTGCTCGAAGTCTCCCAGAGGCCTGGTCAGTTTCTATGTTTCCGCCCTCAAGCTTATACTTTTCGCCTGTGTATTATAAAAAAATCATGAATGTTGTTTCATGCCGGAGGTATTCATCGTATATGAAAATGATGCTACCTGAACCTCTTATCACGAAACACTGTAACTTTGTCTTTACAACAGGTATTCGAGGAACACCGCCAAGATGACCACTCGTCCAGGTCACCTTCTGGGTGGCTACTACCATACACAGGTATAGTCAAATGATCGCACCTGGGCCTGATTAGTCAGTGATACATAGACTTTTCACAGTCTGACGCCACTGTAAGTTATCTCAATACATGAAAAAGTAGGTTATCTCCCTTTGATGATGACGTCACTGGTACAGAGAGTGCTCTACATAGACACAACGTAATGGGAAACGATATTTGTTCTAAGGTTATTGTTTCGTGGATCATGTTTACGTTTTCATTGAATTATGTTTACAATGTCTTGAACTGTGGTGAATACATTTCAAAGTCACCTTATTATTAATTGACTCGTATCCATTATAACCATTTACTCTAAAACACCCGCAACTTTCGCTGACCAATACAATGAACCTTGTAGATATGTCACGAATCATGACATTCAACTCAGACATTCACTTTAGGTTGAATTTTTCACTGAATCATGTTCAGTAGATCGTGGAATTCAGAGGTTTTGTAAACGTGTTAAAAATCTGAAGCAAAAGTTGAATTATTCATCGAAGCATACTCAACACAGGGCCATCAGACTTTGTGTACATTTCTTTCGAAACATCACGAAGTCCAAAGTGGAAAGACAAAATGTATTGAATGAATGTAAATTTTGACTCGTACGAATTTTTTGGGTTCAACTTTGTTTTGATGGACTCTGTACCATATTATCCGACTATTTTTGTACACCCCTGTAAACAATCACGATGACAGTAACAGACCGTACCCTCGACAATGGTGTCATAACAAGCCACGGACGCGTAGGAGATGCTGTATGGCAGACAGGTAGCTGTCAACGATTTGTCATAATCGCAGTCCAACAGTGACGTCTCGTTACTGCTGCATGTGATGTTAGGTCGGACACTGTCAAGTCTCTGCCGGCCAAACACCCCCAGGGGAAGAGCCTGTCCATTCTTGAAGCCGAGCTCTGAGCACACGACCTTGGCAGCATTGTCGTCAAAACCGGTTCTTCCGCAAACTGTGTACCAGCGTCCTCGACTGTAGATCTGAACCACCCCTACGCTGTGTGTCCCAGGGGTGAGGCGCACTGGAAGGGATGAAGATCAATGAGTGAGTGACTACTGAGCGAAAAGGATTTGTACACCCCACAATACAGTAACCCTGTCAAATCACAGTTCTTTAGCTTGGGATGAGAGTCCGAAGTGATTACTTTGATTGTTGTTTACAACAGCACAGCAATATTCCAGCTATATGGCGGCGGTCTGTTAATAATTGAGTCTTGGCCAGACAGTTCTGTGATCAACAGCATGAGCATTGATCTACGTAACTGGGATACGATGACGTGTCAACCAAGTCAGCGATCTTCACCGCCATAAACCCGCCTTTAGTCGCCTCTTACGACAAGGTTGGGTTTGTGTAAGTCCAATCCTAGTCCGAATCTTCACGAATAGCGTGTATTCATAACATAAATACAACGTACATGTGACTGATGGGTTACTGAAACAAACATGTCTTAACAAATTTTCTAACACCACGGTCAAACTTCAGAGGCCTATTTGATAACTAAGGGACATTTGCCCCCAGTAACAGGTAACCTCCTGGTGGGTGCATGGATCGTTTGTACTGATTACGACAATGGATTGTGTATGTATACCTGTTCTCATATACTTGTTATGAGCACAAATTGTGTTATCATTTTCTGACTGACTTTGACTGACTGACTGACAGACTGACTGACTCTCTCACGCACGCAAGCAGGCACACACATTGTAAATACAGATGAGAACTCTACTGATCTTGGACATACCATTCCTGTAGCATCGGACGCCAGCATCATTCTGATGGTCTGCGCACTGGTCAGTGCTCTTCCCCCAACCCTTGCTGTCACACTGGAATAAGGAATCGTCACCGAATCCACACGTGACGCTACTAAGCCACACCGGCCCCGAACCTGGCTGAACATCAACGTTCATGGCCCTGCCATCTGTATACCCAACCATCTGACACACCACGGAGGATTCCTCGTCTGACCAACCGTCGTTGCAGATGGTGCCGTTGACACCGTCGTAGGAGATGTCCACTCTGCCGTAGCCGGCTTCGGGGTTAGCAAGGCTCACTGTCACACCTTGATAGATAAAAAAGAAGGTTACAATGTACACATTCGCCAGGAATTGTATTCACTGATTGATTGTTGTATAATGCTGCACTCACCAATAGTCTGGCTATATGGCGGGGGTCTGGAAATAATCGAATCCAGATCAGACAAACTAGTGATCAACAACATGAGCATCGATTCAATCAAATGGGATGCGATGAAGTGTCAACAAAGTCAGCAAGCCTGACCACCCGATCCCGTTAGTCGCTTCTTGCTGAGGACCAATCCTGACTGGAATTTTCACGGGTCGACAACAATTGTTATGTTTCAGTTTTCAGTTCATAACAGAGTTACTTTGAACGCATCAGTAAGTGGTTCGAGTGAATGATGTTTAAAGTGAGTGAGTGAGTGAGTGAGTGAGTGTCAAGTCAAGACTACTTGACCACTTGAGTGAGTGTGTTTTAAAGCTGCTTTGTTGCTGTGGGATGTGGGTGATACTCACTGGTGTTGTAGCAGAGGACGTGAGCGGAGGTGCAGCTGTACACGGACTCTCCCCACTCTCCCGTGTCGCAGTCAAGGACGTTTGTCTCGTTGCCGACACATGTAATGTCGGTCAGCCAGGGGGGAAGTGTGTCGCGTGAGGTGTCCCCGAAGGCCTTTCCCCCTTTGTAGCCAATCATCCGACACACCACGCTCGCCTCCCGGTCACTCCACTTGTCGGAACAAACCTGGCCCCATAGGCCAAGATGATATATTTCGACCCTACCCCAGTTGTCTCCCCCATCCGATAGTCGGATCTCGGTAGCTGGAACATATAAGACATTGTTGAAACCTGTGTCACATGCGTTCCCAAGACACTTTCTATCAACTGAATAAGGACAACAACAAAACAACCCCGAATGGCCCATGTTAGGACTCTATTGATATCTCATCTCTTCGACAACTAATGTCCCATGACCGTCTCAACGAAACACTTACTGTTATCAACTTCATCAATCGTGGTGTTGTAGCAGATGACAGATGCAGAAGACAGGGTTGAACATCCTCTCCCTGACCTAACCATCGGACAATCGGCCAGGCGGGTCTCTGTACCCGTGCAGGTTACACTGCTGTAGGAGCTGACGGTTCTCCCCGTGCTCCAGGGGTGTTTCCCCCATGGACTCCCCCACATGTTGCCGGCCAGAGCTGATCCTCGAAGCGCCAAGCCGTCCACGAAACCGAGTTCGCGGCAAGTGACCTTGGCGTCCTCTGCTGTCCATTCTTTATCGCACACCTCCATCCATCCCTCTCCAGCCTTCCAAAGTTCAACGGCACCTGCGTTTCGGATGGTCAAGCTGTTGGACCTTAGTCGAACTGCAACAAAAACAATCAGGTAGTTAACGTCTTCGAAACTTAAGATGTCTGTTTGTCCTCAGTGACCCTCAAGGCCACACATTGAGGTACCCCATCCACATTATGATAGGAATTCAGGCAAAAGCATTTGGAGGCGGGGAATTAACTCCATGTCCCATATTTTCGAAGAATCATCAGGGTATTCTGAAAAGTTGTCCTTAAATGTTGTCGTGTAAAGTTGCCCAGTAACAGTGTCGTGAAAGGTTGCCTTGTAACAGTGTCCTGTAAAGTTGCCTAGTAAGGTGTCATGTAACATGTTCATCTGTAATGTTGATGTGTAAAGATGCCGTTTCATGTTGTGATGTAACGGCGCCGTGTGACTTTGTCATGTAATGTTATTCTGTAATGTTGATGTGTAAAGATGCCGTTTAATGAGATGTAACGGTGACTTTGTCATGTAATGTTATTCTGTAATGTTGCCTTGAAATGTTGTCATCTACAGTTGTTCTGTGCTGTTGTCATGTAAAGTTGCCGTGTAATGTTGTGGAGTAAAGGTGCGTGTAATTGTGCCATTTAATGTCGTCCTAACAAAGCTGTCTTGTCATGGACTCCTGTCTCGCTGTTCTGCCATGGTGTCTTGTAATGGTGTCGTATAATGGTTTCCTGTCACTGTGTCCTGTGATGGTGCCCTGTCACGGTGCTCTGTAATGGTGTCTTGTTAAGGTGTCCAGTCATGGTGGCCTATAATGGTGTCCTGTAATTGTGCCCTGAAATGGTGTCCTGTAAAGGTGCCCTGTAATGGTGGCAGTGTCCAGTAGTACTGCTCTGTCACGGTGCCCTATACTGGTACCCTGAAATGGAGTGCAGTAATGGTACAGTACCTGTAGTGTTGAAACAGACGACGCCCACATCCTCCTCCCTCCCACAGTCATGTGTTCTCCAACTGTTGTGACGGCACTGCAGCAGTGACGTCTCTCCACCACGGCAGTTGACCTCATCCATGTAAGTCCTCTCACCATTCCGAAACCCCTCCTCCGTCAGACGCTGAAATAGACACGGACCAGTTAGCAGGGTATACACCACCAACCGCTCGTACCACAGGTAATCTATCACTATGTTAGCTATACTGAACAGCAAAAGAAACGCAAGTTTCGAAAAAATAAAATCTCATAAAAATATGCCCTCATGTTTGTGCGTTTACGCCACAAAAAGCCATAGTAGCGTTTCTTTTACTGTTCAGTATATAATAACCGTATCAGAATCTAGTTTGGTCACCTGTCCGTATGTGTAGCCGAAGTATCTACATGCGATGCCAGCAGCGTTCTCGTTGAACAGATCGTCGCAGACACTGCCCCACTTCATGTTGCCCAGGGCCACCTCCAGCCGTCCCCAGATGGAGTTGAGGGTCTTGGCCGTTGAACCCTCTGCCAGCTGCATCTTGAACACTGAAACAGACGGCATCAGTTACGGGTCAGTGACGACACTTGGTTCGTTGCCTGAAATTACTCCGAACAGTGTTCAACCATAAAACGGCAGTTTATAAAGAATCGAGTCTGAACCTGATTATGACCCAGGAACATTGGTCTATGGTGTTTGCATACCACATATCACTTCGTCTAATAAAGCGGGTGGATGTCCTCAACTGATGTAAATGAGCCATGAAATGCCTTATACTATGAATACATGTGTGGTACAATAATGTCTTTTTATCTGTCAGACAGATATTTTACAGTTATGATTCCATGACGTATAACCATAATTTCGCCTTCATAAAAGAAAACGTCAAAGAAAAAATTAAATTACTCTCGATGAGACACCAGTCTGAAGTAGATACCACAGCGCACAGAAACGACCGGATGTTTGCTATCAACAACTGTATAGTACCGCAGTTTTAAGGTATTGCAGTTGGATATAACTGGTCAACTATACACAGCAATCACATGTGTTGATCCAATCTTCACGGGTCCACAGGAGAAGGCATAGTATGCGAAAGTCTGAAAGGTAAACATGAAGATTTTCGGTATACACCGAATGATGGTTCCGTGATAAGTTACTGTTCCCATCGAGTCGTTCATACCTCCGTCGGTGCTGTTGTAACAGTACACGCCAACATCTTCAGTGTGGTCGCAGTTATGGTCCTTCCACTCACTCTGCTTGCACTGAGTGAGATCTCTCTCAAAACCATGACACTCCACATCGTCGAGGAACACTCCTCCCGAGCCGCTGCCGAAGTACGCCTTGGCAATCGCCTGCAAGGAGGATGGCATGGACGAGTGAGTGAGTGTTTACACCACTTCTAGCAATATTCTAGCATGCCCCATTGAGCAGGTATGGCTTAGTTCAAAAGAGCACTAAGGTAATGGAGCTTGAAAATTGACATTGATGTGTGTGCATGTACGCGTGAGTGTGTATGATTTTATGCCGCTTCCATCAATATGGCTGAATACATGGAATGACCTTTACACATCAAAACCATATGGAGAATCGAACTCTAGACTTCAGCGTGACTGGCGACTGCGATAAGCCCTACACTACCCCACCACGGGGCCTAGGGTGCCCTTGTTTAACACGATCTCAGAGCTTCAAGTCATAGCGCAATTTTGTCTTGTGCAACGGCAGCCTGATCAGGGACATCGATACATGTTAAACGTGTGTATACCAACCTCTCCGTCGGTGAAACCGAAGCTACGACACACTACAATGGCAGCGCTTTTGTTGAAGAAATCGTCACATATTGTTCCCCACGTTGCGCCGCCATCGTCTGAGACCTCCACACGCCCCGATCTGTATGCGGTTGCGTTCTCGCCGTTCACGATTCGGGTCTGCAAACCTAGATAACACAATGATACATTACATGTACATGGCTCCCCTTAGCTGAACTCCAGCTCTATGACGGCAGTCTTAATCGAATCTGAACCAGACAAGACAGTGATCGATAACATGAGCATCGATGTACACAACTGGTATACGATAACATGTGAGTGAGTATGTTTTTATGCTGCTTTTAGCAATATTCCAGCAATATTAAGGTGCGATTGGACATCAGAAATGGGTTTCAAATGTTGCACACACGCTAGGATTCAAACCCGGGCGTTCGGCGTGACGAACGAACACTTTATAACCACTATGCTACCCTACTGATGTCATGGAGTGAATGAGTTTAGTTTTACGCTGCTTGTAGCAATAGTCCAGCAATATCACGACGGAAGGACACAGGAAATTGACTTGGGAATCGAATCCGGGTCTTTGGCGTGACCCTGAGCGAACACTTTCACCATTAGGCCACCCCAGCGACCCCAATCATGAAGTCAAACCGTCATGCAGAGGATCATGGCTCAAAGGTGCAGACCACTGGGCTGTACACGTGACATGAGAACCATCACCCTGGATCATCAGTTGTTACAGAAAGTACCACTTTCGTCTTTTTTTCTCTTAAAACATCAAAGCTTTTCCCGGATACTCGTTCCTATCGTCAGACATTACCACATAATGAAAACACATGTCTGTTTACAGGTGTATGAATTAAAAAAAGACCCGTACCACCGTACACTCGAGACTAATTTAATGGAATCACCTTAATTTGAATTTCGAATTTATTCACCAATATATCTATATTCGCTTCTGCTTCTGCGCAAAGTCCGTCTTTTGGTTATTTTAAAGTAAACCACATATTGCATATCTCGCTACAAAGGCATAATAAAACCTCCGCGAATGCTGCCCTTCTATAATAATCCATATTTACATATGTGTAAGTATACGAAATGACAATACAGCTATTGTATCTGAAACACGATGCGTATATACGTTTTTCTTATGCTATGTCCTTTGTGCGTAATGGTGATTCATTCTGCAGTTTATGGCCTTGTAGAAAATGGGAATTATTTTTATCTGGGAACTCAACAAAGGTAACACCCATACACAAACACAAACAACATGAATCACACAACGTCCTTGTGGTCCATAACAGTGACTCTGCGGTTTCTCCAAAGTAATATCTATCGCCCTCGGACGCCCAGCGGGCCATGACAAAGGGTGAAGAGGGTATCTTCGATGGTGAGATAAACTCTCCACAATATCCCATTCCCACTGTGATGCTTGCTACGTTTCCCCGGGCAGGAGAAGGTGTTGACACCATTAGGACGCGTCTTCCGCCGATCACTTTTGTGCGTTGGTTATACTTACTGCGAGGTAACACCCCTTTAATCGGGGGTCTGAAGACGAAATGGTTGGTCATATCTGTTAACCGTATTACAGTAAGGCATCCACTAGGTGGCACGGTACGTGGTCCGTTAATGTACTGTTTAGCGAAACAGGTGTTCCTTTAAGAATATCTTTGTAGTCTTCATTTTGAAGACGACGGCTTGTAAAAATATCTTGTGAACAGATTATATCTACTGACAAAATTCTGGACATAATTGTCTTTTGCAATTTATGTTTCATAAATTGCTTTCTTGCACGAGTGAATATCAACAGGTAGCCATGGCCTCGTCAATAATTGCGAACTAACACGAGATTTAACTGTAAAGAATTTGTCAATGCCATTTTATGTCTACGATAATGCATACTTTATTTAAATAAACAATGAATGAGTTGGGTTAACGTCCACTCGAACATTATTCCAGTTACATGGTATTGCGTGTCAGATTAACATGATCGTAGGTTACGACGATTAGTGCTTTGATGAAACACGCAATCTGGGGTATGTATCCTTAACGCCGCACGCAGTAAAGTTCCAGCCATGTTGTGGATCTAGGGTATGGTGTTGACAAACCTTCAAACATGATCAGAGTGAACCGAGGTTCGAACCAGCAATCTTTAGTGTAAGGCGTTACTAAGAGTCGCAACCCTGCACAGCGTGTTGACGCTTCTTAAACGCCTGGGCGATTTTCTGACAAAATATATGTTGTTTTGTTTACACAATGGAAAACGTAAACTGCACAATACAGAAACTGAAATGTATTTGAGGAACTAACTGACCTAATAATCTTAATCCTCGAGCACTAACAAACTACGCCACAATCAGTTTCCTCGGGTACCGAAGGGACGCCACTCTATAAGAAAGTGTCTTGAATTGGTTTATTTCTCATGATTGGTCATTGGTTCATTACTACCGATCAATCATCGAAAATATTTGGTCCGCGTCATTTATCAAAATTTCCTGTTTATGTTTGCTCAATCACCAAAAATAAACAAGACATGCAGGTTTTTCAGATTTTTTCTCAGTTCAAATCTTTAAATGATGGCTAGTACGAATTTACCCGTAAAGGTCCAAGGGTAGAGTAGGCCTTCAGCAGCCAGTGCTTGCCATAAAAGGCGAGTATGCTTGTCGCAAGAGGCGACTAACGGGATCGGGTGGTCAGGTTCGCTGACTTGGTTGACACATGCCATCGATTCCCAAATGTGCAGATCTATGTTCATGCTGTTGATCACTGGATTGTCTGGTCCAGATTAAATTATCTACAAAGCGCTGCCATATATCTGGAATATTGCTGAGTGCGGCGTAAAATTAAACTTACTCACTCACGTTAGGAACACATTTCCTGAAGGTCTTAAGAAAAATTCAATCGTGACTTGGGACGAGTTTGTAGCGGTTATGAAATATAACAGACAAAAACAACCTTGTTAAAAATATTGTACATCTAAACAAGAGTTCCAAAATTGTTTGTGTCCCATAATGAGAAAAGATGTTCGATTGTTTGGTCGCTTAGTCATTTCGACCAATCTTCGATCACTTCAATTAATCGCATCACCACTAACAAACGGTGAATTGTGACACCTGGTCTCACGTTCCCCTCATACAAGAAGATGGGGAAAGATGTTCCCGATAACATTTGATGACGACATACTCCGTGCGAAAACACGGATGCTGCTGTAGATTCATCTCCGTGTCTTTCTGTACCAGTCCTTTTGTCTGTACATCTACATCTGACAACAACAACAATATACACACACCGTGACACAAACAAGCACAGAGGGACATAGTTTTCAGACAGACACACGTGAGTACGACAAAAAATGCGCATATGTAATTCCACTGATCCGGCGGTCACAAACACGTATCTTTTGAGAAGTGCGTTAATGGATCGTATTTAAACCCATGGGTAGCACACGCACCAAAGAGCGGAGCGAATACATCCAGGCACCGTTCGCTTTTATGTAAAGGGTAGATGTAGATTATGTATACATGTACAACCTACTTTGATTGAAAGTTCTTTGTGGTAATCAAAGCCTCCACGGTGTCGTATTGTGCTTTTGACATCAAACCTTTCATGAGCATAGGAGCTGAGAGAGATGTATAGATGTTCTGTGGTCCCCAAAATATGGGACACTGAATTCATCACCTGGCCACAATGAAGTAAACATGACCGTGAATATAAACCATTAAAAGTAAGTAGTGGACATTCCACTTTTCGAGCACAGCACTAGGAAATGCCAATGCATATGAGAAGAAGTAATATATACCAATACAAATGAAACGTGTCTAAAGCAATGGAATAAACCGTCACATTTTCTCTTAATTTCTCTTCATCATCCTCACCATCAGTTCCTCATTGGCTTCATCAGTTGAATTTTATCAATTTTGTAAATCCAATATGCCCTACGTTTTTGAATGATATACCATCGACTACTGGGGAATCAGTAAACAGCGCGCATTTGGAATGGAAGGGTTAAGGAGTTTGACTTAAAGCAACTTTGAGTGTTTTAGGTTCACCGTTTCAACAATATTCCAGCAACATCACGGCTGGGAACACCAGACATGGGCCTCACATATTGTATCCAGGCGGGGAATTGAACCAGGGTCTTTGGCGTGACGAGCGAACGCTTTAATCGCTAAGCTACCCCAATGTCCAGGAGGGTCTTAAACGATTACAACTTTGACCTGTTTGACTGGCACTTCACAAGATGGTCAGTAATGTGTGTATCAGCAATATATCTTTACTTTCTGATTACAATTTAAATCCAGCTGTCGTGGCGATGACAAATCTAGAAATGATAATACCGTCCTGATTGGGTCCTGGTAGACTTAAGGGACGTAACTCTGTATAGCAAATTCCGGCGATGAGGCGACCGGCAAAACGTTGCTGACCACCTTGACCTTGGTGTCGATCAAGGTTGTGAAGCAACACCTGTGCGATGATTAAACTTACTCACTCACGTTAGGAACACATTTCCTGAAGGTCTTAAGAAAAATTCAATCGTGACTTGGGACGAGTTTGTAGCGGTTATGAAATATAACAGACAAAAACAACCTTGTTAAAAATATTGTACATCTAAACAAGAGTTCCAAAATTGTTTGTGTCCCATAATGAGAAAAGATGTTCGATTGTTTGGTCGCTTAGTCATTTCGACCAATCTTCGATCACTTCAATTAATCGCATCACCACTAACAAACGGTGAATTGTGACACCTGGTCTCACGTTCCCCTCATACAAGAAGATGGGGAAAGATGTTCCCGATAACATTTGATGACGACATACTCCGTGCGAAAACACGGATGCTGCTGTAGATTCATCTCCGTGTCTTTCTGTACCAGTCCTTTTGTCTGTACATCTACATCTGACAACAACAACAATATACACACACCGTGACACAAACAAGCACAGAGGGACATAGTTTTCAGACAGACACACGTGAGTACGACAAAAAATGCGCATATGTAATTCCACTGATCCGGCGGTCACAAACACGTATCTTTTGAGAAGTGCGTTAATGGATCGTATTTAAACCCATGGGTAGCACACGCACCAAAGAGCGGAGCGAATACATCCAGGCACCGTTCGCTTTTATGTAAAGGGTAGATGTAGATTATGTATACATGTACAACCTACTTTGATTGAAAGTTCTTTGTGGTAATCAAAGCCTCCACGGTGTCGTATTGTGCTTTTGACATCAAACCTTTCATGAGCATAGGAGCTGAGAGAGATGTATAGATGTTCTGTGGTCCCCAAAATATGGGACACTGAATTCATCACCTGGCCACAATGAAGTAAACATGACCGTGAATATAAACCATTAAAAGTAAGTAGTGGACATTCCACTTTTCGAGCACAGCACTAGGAAATGCCAATGCATATGAGAAGAAGTAATATATACCAATACAAATGAAACGTGTCTAAAGCAATGGAATAAACCGTCACATTTTCTCTTAATTTCTCTTCATCATCCTCACCATCAGTTCCTCATTGGCTTCATCAGTTGAATTTTATCAATTTTGTAAATCCAATATGCCCTACGTTTTTGAATGATATACCATCGACTACTGGGGAATCAGTAAACAGCGCGCATTTGGAATGGAAGGGTTAAGGAGTTTGACTTAAAGCAACTTTGAGTGTTTTAGGTTCACCGTTTCAACAATATTCCAGCAACATCACGGCTGGGAACACCAGACATGGGCCTCACATATTGTATCCAGGCGGGGAATTGAACCAGGGTCTTTGGCGTGACGAGCGAACGCTTTAATCGCTAAGCTACCCCAATGTCCAGGAGGGTCTTAAACGATTACAACTTTGACCTGTTTGACTGGCACTTCACAAGATGGTCAGTAATGTGTGTATCAGCAATATATCTTTACTTTCTGATTACAATTTAAATCCAGCTGTCGTGGCGATGACAAATCTAGAAATGATAATACCGTCCTGATTGGGTCCTGGTAGACTTAAGGGACGTAACTCTGTATAGCAAATTCCGGCGATGAGGCGACCGGCAAAACGTTGCTGACCACCTTGACCTTGGTGTCGATCAAGGTTGTGAAGCAACACCTGTGCGATGGCTTGGTATTGCCACCGGGGTTGAAGTCTTGGCGAATGACAATTGATGGCTCACTGAACAAGGTTGGACACCGTCACAAGGAATGAACAAAATGTAAACTCTGCATGGAACGTATAAAGTGAGACGAAGACGGGCCCTTTGGGAGGCCAGCTACAACATTCACCCCTTAACCTAAAAAGGACCCCTGACTCGGGGTCATTGGTGAAGCCGTTGAACTCCCAAAGGTGTGACTCGGTCTATTTCTCAACGTTGAACTCAGCAATATTCTAGCTATAGATGAGACAAGACAAGTTTATTTTCTCAAAACCACCCTTTATATTAAAAAACAACAACCTTAAAAAGGGTACCTAAGGGTATATGATTGTTCTTTGCTCTAAGCAGAAGACGAAACATGGCTTTAGATGCATTATGTGTCAACTGTTTAGTTGCAAAATTAAATTTTCTATTTCTACGAACTGGTGTGCCAAGGTATTCATATGGCGGCGGTCTGTAAATAATCGAGTCTGGACCAGGAAGTCCAGTGATCAACACCATGAACATTCCCGATGGGCTAATTAGGATTTTAAGAGTGACCAGCGGACGCTTTAAGCAACTGACTACCCCACCGCCCTTCGGCTCAGTCTACCCATCGCTCCCCCATCCAAAGCAGCACACGATGCCTTCTTGTAATGACACGACAGTTTTCTATTTCCGTGTTGCCTATGCGACTGCGAGCTGTAGTAATCCCATCTTAACCCTAGAGCCATGCTTAATCATACCTTTCAAACTGCCAAGGCGGAATCAATCTATCAACTTTCAAAAACATCAGTGAAAGAGACAAAATGTATATTTCATATACGCCAATGACGTCATGATGGCTCAGCTGTTGATTCGCTTCATAAAGCTGTGAACCGTTGCGTTTTTCTTTTGGACAGATCAGACAAACGATAGCATCTGTTTAGCCCAAGGAAACACAGGCAACAAAGACAATGCCACGAGGCTGTATTTGGAATTTACTTGATCAAATTACCATACTTACGTGAAAAAACACCGGTTTCAAGTCAAGGTACGAATTTAAACGTATAAATTCCAAATTAAACTTTATTAATCATAACAAACTTTTAATGGGGTTGTTGAACACTTCACTATGACGGTTTAATCCTACGAACAGAATTAACAGACACAAAAATACAGCAGAAAATAAACATTCTGTTGCTGCCAAAAACGAACGTCGCACACATCTTTATTCTCCGCGCCTCGTAAACCACGAGAATGACTAAACGCAAAGGGTTATGCTCGTAATCCAGCCATCATGAGAATTACCTCCCTTGACATTTACGGCCCTGGTTGACATGGTTGACGCGAAGCTGTACATTTCAAGGATGGCTGGCAAAAAGAACGGAATAGGAAACTCGTAGACTAACATCTAGTCTAGGAAATGAACATATTTTACTGAAAAAAACGTTCATAGTGAAAAACAAAATGATATAATGAAATGGAGCCCAGAGACTTTCTTCATCTAGACTTGCTACATATTCTAGACTTGCGTGGGCTTTCTTGGATATATTTATTTCTGGGTCTGTACGACAGACTAGGAAACCCGTTTGGTTGTGTTTTGCCTACAGAACATAAAAACGAAAGACAGGATTTAGGTAGTCTCACTATGATTAACAGACTGTTGCATGAGGCTGACGTACGCATGGGCATCAGCTGATTTACGTGTTCTTAAACGTTGATTTATTGCATGGCATAACTATGATTTATTGTTCGACTGTTTATTCAAGTGTTATATATTATGAGTGATTGAGTTGGGTTTTACGCCGCTTTTAGCAATATTAAAGCAATATCCCGGCTGGAAACCCCAGAAATGGCCTTCACACATCGTACCCACATGGGAAATCGAACACGGATCTGCGGAGTGACAGGCGAACGCTTTAAATAACCTCTAGGCCAACTCATCGCACGTTACATATTCTGGGTAATCTTTGAAAAATGTATCATATGCATTCAATCAAACAACACAATTCCCCTTTAATTCTTAAACCTTTACCTCTATAAACTTTCCAATGCCATTTCCTCCGGATTATCAAAATTCCAATCAACAAAAACTGTTATTGGATAATGCCCCATTTGATACATGCAAGTGTTAATAACAATAATTGTCAAAAAATAAATAAATAAAAATAAATAAATAAAAATCAAAATCATTAAAAAAACCCAATATCCTTCAAACAGAGTTCAACGGGAGAACAGCCTTATGTCAAAAGTCAAAAGCAGGTTCATTTAATGCGATGAACTCTGGATACAAACTAATATCTCATTGTTTACTCCGTCGTCAATTACCGGGCAGTTTGACATTTCAGCGAAGAGATAGTGTCATTTGTAATGTAAACAGTGTAATAATCTAACATCGGCGATTGCAAGGGAAGTGAAACAAGGAAAGTAGGCTTTTAGTGCTGGGTGCGTTTATACTACGGCCTGAGGCTGAATAAGGAGGGCTGTTAGTTTCACAAAGTCTGTCTTCCCCTCGGGATAAGTGGCTGTACCTGGTATACAGTGGCGACACTGGTGTTGGCAAATCTTGATGAAGACAGACTGTGCTGGCTCCCACCTCAATACCATGAACACATATATCTATTGTACACATTATATCAAAAAACATTATCAGAAAGGGACTCTTAACACACTTTATTTTAACCTCATACACGGGCTGAGTGGAAATATTTGGTTGGTTATTCAGTGAATTAAAACGGAGAATGAATTGTGTTAGTTGATCTTCATTATGAACAATGATCTTTTATGTATAGTGAATTAGGTGTAAATTATGGAATTGTTTTCGATGTACAGTAAAATGACATCGTGTCGAACTTTGAGAGGTCGAACCTACGGTTCTCTCGAACTAAACGCCTGGTCAATGCAGATCTCTTTTTATGTCATTTTTGTGCGGTTATGTTGAACCATGGACAGCTCGAAATGACTACGTCCCGCAACCTCGACAGAATGGCATGTAGTCTTTTTTATTATTAATAAAACGGAAATAACAGAAACTATACCTTTTGCAGAATCTTTTGTTCTGCCTCTTCATTATCATGCATGTATACATTTTTAGTCACCATATGACTGCAATACAACCCTTGTGGTTATAAACTCACTCACTAACTCTACCTCTTCAATTTGAGCGCTTCATCTTCATTTTTAGACTAACACAATTTAGATAATCTCAAGTTTACAACAGTAATGGATGACCATCTTGACCAGCTGTAGCCTTTGGTCATTGTCTCACGTTCTGATTTCGTCAGCATAAATGTGATGACCTGTCAGTGTACCTGGGGAGCGCCATGATTTATGCACCTCAATGACCAAGCAATTATCTTGACCCCCGTCACCCGGATAAGTCCTAGGTATTACATCTTGAATATTAATGGTCAACGTCCGACAATACCGGACCCTCGGGCTGGTGATGAATGGCACAAGGACAAGGATGCTCACTGACAAACCACGCCCCTTTTGCACCAGGTATTTTCACACTGCTATAGAATGTGGAATGAGCGTTACGTAAGTAAAGACCTACACACAGGGGTTGTATACAGAATTGTGAAGTAGCTGTCGTATATTGTCACTGCACACGATACACGTAGGAATGATTAAATACGAGTATTTGAAACAGCGTTACAAAATCGGCATTTTTACGTGAGCATTTGTAACGGTATGTTATTGGTTTAAAGCACACATTTTAACACGTTACCACGTTCTGTTCAGGGCAGCCTACAGACGTGAGTGAGAAAAAGATACGTACTTACATGACACGTCAAACTCACGACACATGGAAGAAATATACTGAACAGCAAAAGAAACACAAATGTTTTTTATACAGTATTTAAATAGAAGCCATAAACATGAACGCTTACTATTATTACATTTTTCGAAACTTACGTTTCTTTTGCTGTTCAGTATATATTGCCAATGACGCTGGGAGCACGAAATGAAAGAATAGAAGTATCAATCTTTGTCAAGAATGATGTCGAGGTAGAACTATGATTGAACATGAGTATTTATAACGAACTGAGAAAATAAGCAAAAATTATTTCAAATTACATCTTGTCGGAAGGCAAGACACATTGGAACTCATGTCACTGTCTGTCTGCCTGTTTGGCTGTTGTTCAGTGTCAGTCAGGAACTGGAATAAAAATACACTGTGTTTTCATCCTATTTAACTCACACAGTTTTCACATCGTCGTGGGAAGGTTGTAGATCGGTAACGTCATGACACAACGTTAGTAGTACGCCATTTTACAACGTTATGTCAAAACGAAATTATAACAACGTTGCAAGTTTACGTTGGGGAAATCTTATATCATGTCACAATAGAGTTTTCTGTAAAACTTTTCACTTTGAGATTCCATCCTCACTATTTAGCTACAGCTTCAAAAACACACTTCCAAACTTGACAAGCAAACATTGAAGTGAATTTCTGCTTTGTTTCTTATGTACTCACGACTACTGTGAAAACTATTAACGTCAAGTAGAATGTTAAGATAACGTAAAATACGTCAGCATCAAATAACCTTGTTTCGATGTAATAATGACGAATCGCACTAGGCCACAACGGTGAGACAACGTAAATGGTAGGTCACAGAATATATGTTGTGACAACGAAAGTGTAACGTTGTGATAACGCTGTGACAACGCGAAAGTGTCAGGTGGGATTGCACGTACAGTCGAATCCCGTTTATCCGGACGTTTTGGTTTCACTGGAAAATCGTCCGGATAGCGAGACGTCCGGTTAACTGGATCAAACAAGCAACGCGTGAAAATTAAGTGAAAGCAAACAATTTTCAAGTACGTATATCAATAAATCAACAGTCAGTATTAATAACAGTGAATCATCATACCATATAAGTGTACCGATAATACAGAGTACAGTGTACCGGAGGCAGAACGCAGGTTGCCATTGTCAGGTTGTCAGGACGTAATCATGCAGCGCGTGGAGCTTCAGATGGTAAGTTAGAAGGAAAAAATGTATCAGATTAACTGACTGATATGCAAGCCATCGTGTGCTTGTTTCCGAATGTAGCTCTTCCGACTGAAATAATTTTATAATATGTACACATACATTTACCTTTTTCCATACCCTCACGTGTAAACAAAGGGTTATTTGTCAAACTTGCAAGACCTACATATGAATCCAACTGATTCAATGGTACACGTCGTGACTGTTTCTGAATATGGCTGCTCCGAATAAACAGATTTGCTTGACGGGGGATAATGGAAAGTATGCCACGTATATATTGACATATTGTAAACAATACCATAGTCCTTGCTATGCAAGCTGGCTGAAATATTTGTACAGACATATTTGTGCTGGTCCTGGATGACCCAGGGACAAGCATTGCCCCCTTGACCTCTCTCTACTTTGAGATGTTTCTTCATGATTCGGTGGTTGTATTCCTACACGGATCTCGTGATTGGAGCGAGCCTAAGGTCTCATTAATAATGTAGTCACCCGCCTATGTCTCACAGAAAATAGGGCCTTTGGACCTGGGTCTCCTTTCACACAGCAGCATTTGCTAAGCTTAACCTTCTCTCCTATTCTTTAACTCTGCCCTAAGGTTACTTTAGTGCTCTGTGAAAGGAACCCTGATCCGTTACCTGATTTCATTAAAGACACCGTAGTACAGCCATATTATCTCGCGCAGAGTAGAAACCTACACACATACAGTATATTGCTAATATTAAATCTAGGTTGTTATTTACATATGGCTCCGTAATACATGTTATGAATTCTAATTACATGAACGTGACATATATGAAACAAATCTTTGAATATAATCAGAAAGTAAATTCTTTCAGTACAGATGCAACACTAAAAATATAGTATCTGGAATAACAGGACATGGACTGGAAGTTGAGTCTTAACGTGTGTATATATCTAAACCAAAACGTGATGACACCAGGTGTTCTCAGGGGTGGATCGGTCACAAAGCAGAAATGCACGTCAACTGTTCAGAATTGCAAATTATTATTTATTGTATTATTACAGGATATTTATATAGCGCACATAGTCATGCACTTAGTGCTTGCTCAAGGCGCTGGTATATGGTATACTCAGTTATGTTTGTTATTAATACACATTGTATTTAAATGTCCTCAGTGTGTCTTTTGATCATTGAAACAGGGATCAAACACATTTTGAGCAATGTTTCTCGCGTGGATGGTTCATTTTCGCTCGGATTCTTTTGCATCAGTCTCAGTATGGTCTCTTTGTTTCCAAGATTTGTCGGTAAACCCATGGGAATGACGATTACGAGCATGATTACCGTATATTGGTGCATGATCTGTGTCGTCGATCCTTATTATGTACTACATGAAAGAGGGGATGATAATTGTTTGTCTAGTGTCTAGATGAGTGAGTGATCCTGTTAGTCGTCTCTTACTACAAGCATAGCTGCCTTTTATACCAGTTCTAGTGTGTGGAATAACACAAGGTAGTTCATTTGTGCATTGACTACCGAAATATGGTGCTATGGTGCTGTGAATATGAACTGCTCTTGTCAATGGGTAACTAGGTTTCTGTAATGGCCAAGTACCAGACGTCGAGGAAGATGGTGTCGATGTAAGTGTCCTACCTGAGGGTGTTGTTGTCGTTGTTGTTGTTGTTGTTGTTGTTGTTGTTGTTGTTGTTGTTGTTGAGCTTGCCGTTGTTGAAGGTACCGTAGTTTGAGCTGAAATCGAAGGTGAAACAGATTAGGTTATTGTTTGGTATTAAGTAATGGCTTGGCATCGTGAAATAGTTCGTGACATGGATTAAGTAATGGCTTGGCATCGTGAAATAGTTCGTGACATGGATTAAGTAATGGCTTGGCATCGTGAAATAGTCCGTGACATGGATTAAGTAATGGCTTGGCATCGTGAAATAGTCCGTGACATGGATTAAGTAATGGCTTGGCATCGTGAAATAGTCCGTGACATGGATTAAGTAATGGCTTGGCATCGTGAAATAGTCCGTGACATGGATTAAGTAATGGCTTGGCATCGTGAAATAGTATGTGACATGGATTAAGTAATGACTTGGCATCGTGAAATAGTATGTGACATGGATTAAGTAATGGCTTGGCATCGTGAAATAGTACGTGACATGGATTAAGTAATGGCTTGGCATCGTGAAATAGTACGTGACATGGATTAAGTAATGGCTTGGCATCGTGAAATAGTACGTGACATGGATTAAGTAATGGCTTGGCATCGTGAAATAGTACGTGACATGGATTAAGTAATGACTTGGCATCGTGAAATAGTACGTGACATGGATTAAGTAATGACTTGGCATCGTGAAATGGTCCGTGACATGGATTAAGTAATGGCTTGGCATCGTGAAATAGTCCGTGACATGGATTAAGTAATGGCTTGGCATCGTGAAATAGTACGTGACATGGATTAAGTAATGGCTTGGCATCGTGAAATAGTCCGTGACATGGATTAAGTAATGGCTTGGCATCGTGAAATAGTCCGTGACATGGATTAAGTAATGGCTTGGCATCGTGAAATAGTCCGTGACATGGATTAAGTAATGACTTGGCATCGTGAAATAGTCCGTGACATGGATTAAGTAATGACTTGGCATCGTGAAATAGTATGTGACATGGATTAAGTAATGACTTGGCATCGTGAAATAGAACATGACAAGGAGACATTGTTTGGTATGAGGAAATAGTGTGAGATATGGATATGATATGTTTTGCAACAAATTTGGACATGAACAGTACGCGACGGCGCATTAAAACATACTATATAGCAAAAAAGTGACATTGCATATCACGTAATCGGACGTATTCTTCGCGACTAAACAAATGCGCTTGTATTGAACTGAAAAAAGTCCTTGGAGAAATATCATCATGTAACTGACATATAGAAATATGATAACATATTTTCGCTCACCAAGTTACTGCAAGCAAAACAAACATAAATTCGATGTGTGTACACCGAACCATGACTAAGTGCAAACAGAAACTTCTCGGTTTCTCAATTTAATGAGTGAGTGAGTGAGTGAGTTTGGTTTTACGCCGCTTTTAGCAATATTCCAGCGATATCACGGCGGGGGACACCAGAAAAGGGACTTCACACATTGTACCCATGTGGGGAATCGAACCCGGATCTTCGGCGTGACGAGCGAACGCTTTAACCACTAGGCTACCCCACCGCCCCTCAATTTAATGAATATCTGTACCTAAATATGTATACTCTTTTAAAAGGAAGTGAGTGGAAACTGTGGAAGAAATGAAGACATCTGTCAGGTCTTTTTAGTTCAAGGAAAATGACTCCGGAGAGAAAAGTAATTAACTTCATCCGGGTGACGATGACGTGACACCAGCAGATCCGGGTTCCGCGCTGTCATCAATCCTGATTGTTTTACACGATCTTGTTCAGCAGAGGTCCTACTTTGTTTAAGGCTTGAACCATCAAGTCTAATCAGGGATTCGAACCAATGACCAGGACGAAGTGTGGAACCGCAGTAACTTAGCAAATGGTGTTTCTGATTTTCACTGTATTGAAGGCATTGAGTGAGTATGTTGTTTAGACATGATGTATGGTTTTATATGATATTTACAAGCTGAATACACAATCTCACCGACCTTGTAGTCTCCGTTTGCCTCTCGGTATTTTGTCAGCATGATTGAGCTTTTGTTTTTGTCGTTTCAGTAGAAGTCAACTCGTATTACTGCGTGTCTTGGCCGAAAGACATAAGGGAAGGTCAACATTTGACGTGATGTGTCACTGCGTCTCAACATAATCGGGGCGGTGGGGTAGCCTAGTGATTATAGCATTCGCTCATCACACCTAAGACCCAGGTTCGATTCCTAACATGGGTACAATGAGTGAAGCCCATTTCTGGTGTTCACAACATATGCTAGATTATTACTAAAAGTGGCGTAAAAATAAATTAACTCACTCAACAAAAGACTGGAGGAAAAGCGGACGTGATGAAAGTTTCAGGCTTCTACCATTTCAGTGCAACCTGACGAAACTTAATCTAGAAACACGAACGGAGTGATCCGGGATTCGAACAAACATTGGTTTTTGTAGGTCCACAAATGGCCCGTCTCTCACAGGGCCATAGTTCATAAAGCCACCACTAAAGAAAGACCCATGGGTGTATGGGCTCAAGTTCAAACCCATAATGCCACGGGGTGGGCTTGGTTTGTTTGAAGGAAGCGTTGCTTTTTAAACATACATATTCAATCCCGGATGCTTTGTGGAGAGAAATGATACAGCAAAATAGCTTCCTGCAACAAAGGACACATCCATTTTGAACTTCCCAGGGCAAAGAATACCTCATGCTTTCACTGCCTCTTCATGCCATGTTAGAAGAGGGCCTACACCCAGTGTGAACACGTCCCTGCACATAATCTCCCGGATCACAGGGTAAGCTTCAGGTTAATTGCTGAACTAACACTTAGGCAGGTGACTTCTCAGTCTCCAGAGGAACGCAAGGTGTAAAATCGGGGCTTTTTGATGAGGACAGTGCATGGCGTCTTGGGATAGATACAACATTTACACACCGGTGACGTCACTGAGACAGCAATAACGACGACATAGCGTATTTCGGGACTGAAAGATGACATTTTAACAGCTTGGGTAACCGGACTGACTTTTTCTTAGAAGACTCGTCTTCCATTACCTTTCGTGACCTTTCATTTTGTCTTCAAATCTGTGTGTCAGTCTAGTTTTCAAACGAGAGGGACACAGTTTTTGGAGATCACGAAGACTCGACATGAAGTGTGTAACCAATATCCTTGTTTCAGTTTTTGAAAATATGAGACATTTCTTATAAAATAACTTGGAATGACACTTGGAACCCCCAAAGTCTGCCCCTCTTGTAGGAAATAAAAAAAGTGGCATTAATGTTCCAGTGTTCTCTCCAAGACCTATGACCCGTGAAGGTCCCGGGGTAGAATAGGCCTTCAGCAACCCATGCTTGCCATAAAAGGCGACTATGCTTGTCGTAAGAGGTGACTAACGGGATCGGGTGGTCAGGCTCGCTGACTTGGTTGACACATGTCATCGGTTCCCAAATGTGCAGATCGATGTTCATGCTGCTGATCACTGGATTGTCTGGTGCAGACTCGACTATTTACAGACCGCCGCCATATAGATGAAATATTGCTGAATGAGGCGTGAAACTAAAGTCACACACTCACTCACTCACTCTAAGCCCCATGTTTATGAAGTGGTCTGGAAGGAGTTCCGTTAAAAGGTGTTTTTTCCCAAAGATAAAACACAGATTTCAGACATATTTGTTCTGTTTGCCCTGCACTCAGTAATATTCCAGCTATATTGCGAAGGACAATATGATGCAATTAATAATGTCTGGATCAGACAATCCAGTGATCAACAACATGAGCGTCGACATACGTTTTCAGTAAACAGTGATGCGTTTTATGTGGTGAATTGAACGCAGCAAAAGGGAGATGCGACGGAGCACAAACACTGAAAGTACGTCTTCTATAGCAGGCCAGTCTACACGGAGTTCAGATTTATTTGCTTTCAGATCGCAGTTGTCTGGATGGGTGTTTTTGGGGTGGGGGGTTGTTAGCAGTACACGGAAATATCCTGGGGTCATACCAAGTAGACTCTTGTATGAGATACAGAGCACTATCCTTGCCACAACTGGGAGGCGAGTGTGATAACTCCAAAATCGGTGTTTTGTACTTTGGGTGTGCATGGGATGACAAAACAATCACAAACTTTACCAAAGCGTTACGAAGCTGAGCACCGTAGTCTAAACGTTGCGAACTTAATGCCAGAACTTGTCGCTTTTAGAACTATTCTGGCAATATCACGATGGGTGACACCAGAAACAAGCTTCACTCATTATACCCAGGTGAGGAATCGAACCAAGATCATCGAACCCACAAGCGAAAGCATCAACCACTAGGCTACCCAACCGTCCTTTAATGATATACGGGGGAGGCGACACATTGTCGTGAAGCTTGTGAGGGATAAGGAGGAGAATAGGGGGTCGGATGTCACATGTCGTCACGCTGAGTCACACGGTTAGAGGAAACTTGAAGGAAACATCGGAAACGTGCGAAACGTGCGTGAAGTTAGGAATCATCCAGCAGACGCACTGAGAGAATTGAATTCACCCAACACGGATGTTTCAAGATGTGTTATTTGAATTTCTCGGCACGTAATCATGACATGTCAAGCGACTTTTTAGTTTTTATCTTTTCCGCTAAAATGCATACAAACAGGTTCAGGAACGAAGTATAAATCGTATGATTTGTGTCCAAGGCAGCGCGCATAGTGTTGACGTCGTTTGACGTTGGCCAATGAGACGCTGCTGTTGAACTCTTTTGTATGCGTGTGTGCGAGTGTGTATGCGTGCGTAGGCGCAAGTGTTAGCATTGGGCAGGGGTGCCTCTTAGGAAAACACGGTGTCACAGTGAAAGTCCGGTTTTTGATTTCCTGAATGGATACGACATGTTAAGTCCTTTTCTGGTATGACTCCGGAATACAGTGAGATAAATTCGAATTATCCATGTAAGCTTCGGTATCAGTAATATCATCTGTTGGAAGTATAGATGTGTTATGTGAGCCTTTGGGAAAGGTGCGAGGGTCAGGTACGTAGCTGTGAAATTACTCATCATGGCGTCCTCTCTGAATGGTCGCGATATTGCATCAAAGGCGATCAAATCTCATTTGACTCCCATAGCCCTCACTGCATTGAACCAACATTCTTGAAAGAGGCAAAGAGGATTACACTGCCGCCATGCTGCGACCCCGTGAGTCTTTCATAATAATCTGGTAATTGTCACTTGACCGAACAGCCGGTGCCACCTGCACTGTTGACCATAGGCTACTTATGTGGAGATACAACTACTGTACTGTCCGTATGTTTTGAGGGTTTGAGTCCCCTCTCAAATGCCACTATCAGTTTTGGACACGTACAGGGGCAGTAGAGATTACCGACCAGTTAGTGACAAAATGGGTTTGTGTAAAATGAAGAATTAATTTCCGTAGTTCTGGATTCATTGTGTGTGCGCGCGCGTGTGTGTGCGAGCGCATGAGTTACTTGGCAAAGCTAAGTGGTGAAAAGTGTAGCCAAAGCCGCATAACGTATGAAATTATGTGACGTTGCTGATGATGGGTGACTTAATTTTTACGCCGCTTTTAGCAACATTCCAGCAAAATGTCATGGCGAGAGACACCTGAAATGGGCTGCACACATAGTACCCATGTGGGAAATCGAACCCGAGTTTTCGGCTTGACGAACGAATGCCTTTTGATGAAAGGATTATACCATAACGTTTTGATATATGTGAGCACATCTCCCCTAAATATACAAAAAGGGAGCACACTCTTATGTGCGAAGCGCGTTTTTAAAATCAGACATTGTCATTTTTAATGATTTTTTAAAATATGTATTTTCTGCTCACATTTGACAAACTGGAGAATTAAATGTTTATCAAAAGCCATAACAAACCAAGACAGATGAAACATCGTCTGGCTTATTGATGAACAAATGTTTCCACTTAGGGAAATTCAAATTCTAAATAGTATGTCGTATAGTACTGTGAGTGAGTGAGTTACCTTTAGCAATGTTGCAGTAATATCAGGGCGGTGACATCAGAAATACGATTCACACATTTTGCCCATGTGGGGAATCGAACCGGGACCTTCGGGACTCTTTAACCACAAGGCTTCCCCACTACATGGTTATATGATAAAACAAAACTTTATTTAATCACATCTACATTGAATGTTTGCCGTTTTCGTGTGTTGTAAGTTGTCCAGGTGGGAGTTAAATTTAGCCATGTTAATTTTCCCGATGAGTGCACATAATATACTTTTTTCCAATTTTTAAGAACCTCTAGCTTTAAAACGCGTGACACGTATATGTCTCTCGCCCTTCCCACTCTGTGCAAGTTCACGTCTTGTGATGCTTGTGTGTACGAACCGACTTGACGTCTCCATAATTAAAAATCTACATCCATGGCGGATGTTATATACAGCCAAGGTTGCACACGGGCATGAGGGGGCTAAGACCAGAGTCCAGTCAAGATAAGGGGTGAATGAGTGAGGAGTGCTGGGGACTGGGCTGGGGACACCAGCAACGGGCTTCACAGATTGTACCCAAGTGAGGAATCGAACCCGAGTCTCCGGCGTGAGGAGCTAACGCTTTAACCTCTAGGCTAACCCACCGACCCCCATGATAAGGATGTTTTGCATGTGTGATCCGCTTTTGTCGAATTGTCGAATTTAATAAGCACGGACATGGTGCTACAGCTGAAATAAATAAATAAATAAATAAATAAATAAATAAATAAATAAATAAATAAATAAATAAATAAATAAATCCCCACCCTCCCCTCCTTCAATCTACTCTTAGAACTACTTACGATCAAATATATGTTACTGAATCACAACGTAATACATTCCCGACGGTAAAAGAAAGCAAAAGTTCAGTAACACAAACCAAAATTCATGACGCGTTTCTTCTTGTTTGCATTACTCGAAAGAAACTGGCTGTACTACGGTGAATCAACGGCAATCGGATCACGTCAGAAGTCATGAGGTCCAAATGCCCTACTTTCTGTGAGACATAAGCGGATGAACGCATACTAAATGACATCTCAGGCTCTCTCCAATCAGAAGGTCTGAGACGAGATCCGTGTAGGAATACAACGACCTTGTGGGATCATGAAGAAACACCTCGCAAGGATTGACCTTGAGAGGTCAAGCAGGTAATGCCTGTTCCCAAGTTACAATTTTCGTCGCGAGAAGCATTGTTCAGCCACAATCAACGGAAGGTAGATAGCGGCGGTACAGATTCAATTGTCCTGCGTTATGTAAACCTTATTATTCGGAACAACTATTGTCAGAAGAAGTCACGACGTGTACCATTCAATCAACCTGATTCACATGGAGTTCTTATAGTATGACTGAACCCTTTCAACGCAATACACGTCAGGTTATGGGGAACGTAGACGTATATATACAGTTATACAAGTCATAGCAATCGGAACACCTACATTCAGAACCATTTTAGTGATTGAATGAGTTTAGTTTTACGCCGCACTCAACAATATTTCAGCTATATGGCGGTGGTCTGTAAATAATCGACTCTGAACCAGACAATCCAGTGATCAACAGCATTAACATCGATCTGCGCAATTGGGAACCAACGACATGTGGCAACGTTCACAAGCCAACGTTCTTGACTACCCGATCGGTCCGTTAGTCGCCCCTTACGAGAGACCTTGTGGCGTGTATGAGTTGCTGAAGACCCATTCAACCCCGTATCTTCACGGGACATTAAAGACTATGCGGAAACATATTTGCAAAAGTGTTAGTGATGAAGAGCGTGAATGAATGCATGCTTTTAGTGTTATGCCACGTTTAGCAATGTTCCATAAATCTCACGGCTTCAAATATTGTACCCATGTTAGGAATCGAACCCGGGTCTCCTTCATGACAAGTCAAAGCTTCAACCACAAAGATACACTCACCGTATTTTGAATAGGTATAATAATATGAGTTAAGAACGAGAAGGATTGTTGGAAAGACCGGTTTATTTATTTAGCGATAAGCGCTCATGCGTATGTGGTTGCACCACCCTGGATTAAAACCAGTTTTACTGCGCCTACCACCCGTGAAGATCCGGGATAGATCTTCAGTAACCAATGCTTGTCTTAAGAGTCGACTGACGGGATTAGGTGGTCAGACTCGATGACTCTGTGGATACATATCATCGTATCCCAAATGCGCAGGTCGAGGCTCATGCTGTTGATCACCGGATTGTCTAAGCACCAGGCAAGATAGCAACAAGTACCGTCTTTTCGGTATTAATATCGAACCGCCTAACTACCACTCTCAGGCGGGCGTTCTAACCAGGAAACCAGTTTAATGAGTTGTTGTTGCAGAGACTGAGAGCTGGAAGATATGCAATGATTTAGTGAAATATGAGAAAGTGCACGAATGAGTGAGTGAGTGAGCGAGCGAGTTGGGTTTCACGCAAATTTTAGCGATATTTGATCAATATCACGGCAGGGGACACGAGAAATTTCACACAATGTACCCAAGTGGGAAGTTAAATCACGGCCTTAGGCGTGACGAACAAACACTTTAACCATAAGGCCACCCACCACGGAATGTGAACGAAAACTGAACAAGTTGCTGAATGTCAACCCGGTTCATCCTAGTGCTTATACTGAGGCTGAAAATACATGCAATTTTCAGTCGCTTGACGCTCGTAAAACTGTGTACCGTTGGTGTGGTTGTGCGTATGTCTGACAGTTAAAACAATCCGCGTCTACACAAATAAAGTGTGCAGGTTTAAAAGTAAGCAGTCAGAATAAACTTTGTACACGGCACACGTATGGCTGAGCCAGCGAGTTAGTTTGCAGTGTAGTTTGAACGTTGATCCAAGATGTTCAACATATGCTGAAAAAAGTACACACGCCAAAAAGACACATGCATAATTCAGAAGGAAAGTGAAAATACAAATAAAGTAAGCAATATCCTCGATCCCAACATTCGCAGTGCACGTGGTAGTTGCATACTTCTGAATCCGTTTCCGGGTTTGGAAACATCCACGAAAATTCCCACTTTTCGGAAAATGTGACTAGACAGTTCAGAAAACGAGCCGATAAGGAGGGAGTGTTATACTGATTCGGTCAACACCATGCTTGTTTGAGGTTACCTGAAAAGTGTGAGTTTAAACAGCTTGATTCAACATCCCCACACGTCCCCCCGTGGCTAACGTGTTGAGGATGGCGTCGCAAGGCGAGGGACTACACTGTGACTCTCACTGCCCCAACAACGGGTGGTTGAAAACAAACAGCTCGTCAACACTGTCACACTTACTCGTACTGCCAATGGGGAGGGACGGTCGCGCGTTTGCCAAACTGCATGACGTTTTGGTCGAGGAAGTGTGTGCTTTTCATGTTGACTGACTCTTTACGTCAAGGAACAGGAAGAGACAGGGTGATATCATTCGGTTTTGTTTTCAAGAACTGGTGTTACTGGTGTCAGTTTTGAGTCTTGATACAAACCCTGACAGACATCATCATCATCATCATCATCATCATCATCATCATCAACGATACAAGCCCTGATACAGACATAATCACACACAAACACTCGCATCCAAAGCGCTGTACCATTGCCGTCTGCACCAAATGTCAATGCATTTATTATTACTTATGAGAGGTCATATACTCTCAGAAACAAATAAAGAAACACATGAAAGTACAAGTGTACAAATGTTTCCTGGTACCATCTCATTTTAATTTCAATAATTATATCAACGCTGATCAGCCCCAGTTTTATATTCATAAGCTGGATGATTCTTAAGGTAAACTTTAAGAAACATCTTTCGAAACGTTCTAAAGATGTTATGTTATATTTGTTTGTTGTTTAACTCCACACACATGCGTTTGTAAATAAGAGTGAGTGAGTGAGTGAGTTTAGTTTTACGCCGCACTCGGCAATATTCCATCTGTATGGCGGCGGTCTGTAAATAATCGAGTCTGGACCAGACAATCCAGTGATCAACAACATGAGCATCGATCTGCGCAACTGGGAACCGATGACATGTGTCAACCAAGTCAGCGAGCCTGACCACCAGATCCAGTTAGTGGCCTCTTACGACAAAGCACAGTCGCCTTTTATGGCAAGCATGGGTTGCTGAAGGCCTATTCTACCCCGGGACCTTCACGGGTCCTGTAAATAAGTGAGTCCAGGCAAAATAATAGGGTGACGGTCATACCGAATATCGATCTGCAGAATTGGGTGACATGGATCAAGCGAGCTAGCGAGCCTAGAAACCCGATCCCAACACTCTGCTTTTACGACAAGGATAGTTGCTCCTACCAGAAACGAGATTCGTAGAAGACCACTTCACGCCTGGTAATTTTCCTCTGTGATAACTGTAATCTCTCCCATTGTTGAGTCGTCCAAAGGGGCAGTCACGTGTATTAACGTGTATCATATTTTTCGTGTGTCTTTGGTCATTCCAGTGAGCATTTCAAGTGTGGTTACATTCATCTCTCCTGTTGTTTCGTTCCGGTAATCACTATCTGTGTAATGACTATAATCTTCTTTCGTACTGTATCAGTCAAAGGTTCAAATATGCACATCCTGTCCCAGGTAATGTTTAGGCGTTCAAGAGGTATGTAAAAAACACTCATATGTCCTCGCTCC
Source organism: Haliotis asinina (assembly GCF_037392515.1). NCBI lineage: Eukaryota > Metazoa > Mollusca > Gastropoda > Lepetellida > Haliotidae > Haliotis > Haliotis asinina. The sequence goes on along the minus strand of NC_090282.1, from coordinate 62,621,086 downwards.
TTTCGTTCAAGGGACGGTGGAGAGACTCAGGGGATAAGGCGAGGACCTGGGTGTTGACCTGGGTTCGAATCCCTACATGGTCACAATGTGTGAAGCCCATTTTTGCTATGCCGAGTTGTGATGTTGCTGGAATGTTGCTACACGCTGCGAAAAACTAAACCCACTCACTCATTTCGATGCAAAAATCAGAATTAACGACAGGCCGAACAAGCGACAAGGATGGCTCTAGGAATTGTTGTGTCGAAGCTTTTTTGCCGAAATCAAATCCTCTTTCACTGATTTGCTCGCCTGAACTAGAACTTTATGAAACTTTCTTTTATGTTACACGTTTTGATCTGTAGAGATTTAGATTTAGACAAAAACCTGCCTTCAAAAAATAAAAAAAATAAAAAATAAAATTAATTTTAAAAAATATAATGGTGATGTCCGCACTTTTGGTGGTTCGATCGGTTATGCTGACTCTGCGTTAATTTTCAATGCGTCACGCGACTGTCAAGTTGCAAGGCCTTACAAGGAGCTTTCAAACCTTTCTGTGGATGACATTTACATGTTCGACTCATCATTGACAACAGTAGTATCGGGGGCTTTTCGCTATTTTGACCTGTGCAATGCGACTAACGGGACTGGGTGGTCAGACTCGCTGACTTGGTTCATCCCAGTCACCATATCCCAATTACGTATAAAGATGCTCATGTTGTTGATCACTGGGTCGTTTAGTCGACGCTCGAATATTTAAAGTAAAGAAATTTGTCGCAGGTTGAGGTCTAGTGACGTTGGTGGTGACGATGTGCGTAATATATATATATATATATATATATATATACATATATATATATATATATATATATATATATATATATTGGCGAAAGTATCAGTCACGATAGCAAACTTAAAGGTCAAGGCCACGTTATAATGAAGCTTCAAGAACTAGTCACTCTAATTAGCGCTTCTTTATTCCCAGTCATCATACACCCCCTGAGGCACTACCTTTACCTATAAATGTCACACTGCACCAAACAAACATCCTATGGAGCTGTACTTGTGTTTTAACAAGACAGATGGGTGATAGGTATGCCGAACAGCTGTCACGTTAAACCGAACTCAAGCCCCGATCGAGCGTGTCTGAACTCTCGTCATGGTTGAGCTGTACATTATGCGTCAACCGCTTGATGAATGGTCTGCCATTTTACCCATACATCAGGTGGATATTTGGGCGTTAAGCTTTTCGACATAAACCGGTACGTTAGTATCTTTATGTATCAGACATTAATAGGTATCATTACTTTGGAGATGAATAGCGCTGAGGTAATTTAGTTTCAACAATATTCCATATATTGTGGTTGATAGCAGGATCAACCCATGTTGAGAGGACACGGTGACATTCAAGGTTACATATTAATACTGTTCTGTCTCTGTCATAGTGAATACACCATACCAAAGGTGTTAAACATACATGACTTGTATCCTGTCTGTAGAAATAAATGAGGGAGGTTAAGTTTACGCAATAAACGTCTTCGGCAATAATCCAGCAATATCACTGCGGGGGACACAGTAGAAATAAAAGAATGAATATGATTTTACACCATAGCAAGCAACAAGGCCGGGGATACCAGAAATGGATTTGGAACATTTTGGCCGTTAAGGGAATGGAACCGGGGCCTACAGCAAGACGAGTGGACACTGCAACCTCTTGGCTACCCCACCCGAATTAAAAGATACGTGAGAGAATATAGTCAATATGGAGCAGAGAACAATATAGTCAATATGGAGCAGAGAACGATATAGGCAACGACATAGGCAATATGGAGCAGTGAATGATATAGGCAACGGTATAGGCAATATGGAGCAGAGAACGATATAGGCAACGGTATAAACAATATGGAGCAGAGAACGATGTAGGCAACGATATAGGCAATATGGAGCAGAGAACGATATAGGCAACGGCATAGGCAATATGGAGCAGAGAACGATATGGGCAACGGTATAGGCAATATGGAGCAGAGAACGATATAGGCAACGGTATAGGCAATATGGAGCAGTGAATGATTTGGGCAACGGTATAGGCAATATGGAGCAGAGAACGATATAGGCAACGGTATAGGCAATATGGAGCAGAGAACGATATAGGCAACGGTTTAGGCAATATGGAGCAGAGAATGATATAGGCAAAATGGAGAAGAGAACGATGTGGGCAACGATATAGGCAAAATGGAGCAGAAAAACGATATAGGCAAAATGCAGCATGTGTCCATGGAATGAACGGATGTGCGAATTAGTTTACTTGGCCTGGTGACAGGGCCTTTGACTTTGGCCAGAGATGAAACATTAAACTTTCAAGTTATAGAGTGTCAACTGTGGCCAGATTCTGCCGGAACAGTTTCTGTTGGCGTAAAAGACAAAGTATATGGGAAAATGTTGGTTGGTTGGTTGGATGTTAAACGTCACACTCGGCAATATTCCAGCTATACGGTAGCGATATTTAAATATTGGAGTATTGCCATATTGACAGCACCAACCGGTGAACGCTTAAGGAGTCAATGAGTTTGGTTTCACGTCGCTTTTAGCAAAATTCCCGCAATGTTACCACGGAAGACACCATAAATATGCTTCACATATTGCACTCATATTGGTGAATGCGTCCTCGGTGTGACGAGCGAACGTTTTAATCATCTGAATCCCGTACAGTACAGTTAGGGAGACTGTGTGCCATATACTTTCAGCTGTCTGTATGTAACTGAAGGCCTGTTCTGACCCGGGACCTTCACGGGTTGATAGTGAAAGAATGGTTTATACTAAAGACCAATAGAAACTATTTCAGCTATTCAAGGTTGATTCATGAATCATTCACTGGTCATGAAAGGAATTCAAAAACCGAATTCTCGCGGGCAGTCCTGTCCGTATGCCACTCTGCCACACAAACAACCGTCACACTGTCCACATTAAATTATGTCAGTTCTTATGGGACATTTATAACCTACGTTGCTTTGACAAAATATGCCAGTATATTGAGTCCCTTTGCGTCAGCCACATCTTCGCACGGGTACGTTGAAAATAGGCACTCTGTGGAATCCCATGACTTTAACGAATGCGGAATGCGAGTCACGACCAGGTGTGTGCCAAAATGTTGCTGCTCTGCTAAATATATCTCGGCAATATTTAAGAACATGAGGAAGGGTTGATAATACAAAGCGGAGTTAACTGGCCTTTCCCTGTCTTACTTATTTCCAGACGTGAATCACGTCCGTTCCAAAATCGTGATCACATTGAGTTTTCCGAAAACTCCAACGACATATTTTAACAAAGACCCAATTCTAGGAGATGTCCATTTTTAACGAATCGTGTTTGTGGTTATTGCTTTTGGACCAGGACGTCTGTTTCATTAAGCATTTTGAACATTTGGTTCAGAGAAGGTAGTACTGTATTTTTGTGTCCTTCCTGGAAGTAGTAGGTGGTTGAATGCTGTTTTACGACGCAAACGGATGACGCAGACGTGAATATGTTAAGTCTGAGTAGCGATTTATACATAATGAGCGACTATCTACGTCTTTTAAATGTAGGTCATACAATCGGAATACATTATCAACAACAAATACCTTTCGGTCTGACGAAAAATATATTTGTTCGCAGAGTAAACTAAGCATTTAAAAACACTGGCGCCAAACATATGATTCATTGACATGCCTATAACAGGTATTGTGCAAGTGGTAAACATTCATGAAGTGGTCCTTACCATTTAAGTAAATCAATGAGATGCACATTTATCCTGTGTCTGAATTTGGGAGTGCGCGCGCATGCGTGCCGTCGTGCAAGTTTCTCAGCACGTTACAATTGCAACGCACGTTATTTCTCGTCGCCAGACCTTCCCGTCGTTAAACTAATCCAAAACTTCACGGTGGACGGAGTAACCAAGTGCACACATATATCATGATATATATAATTATTAAAAACAAACGTCTTACTTTAAACTTGGCCGATAGGATTAGGCCACTGACTCATGTCACATATGTGATACAACCCTGATCGTGCATTTGTTTTGTCATCAGCGTTAATACATAATTACGTGATTAATTTGAATATATGTTATCCGCCTGTTGAGAAGACAATTCTTGCTTATAACCACGCAGGGCATGACACGCCCTAGAGACATCCATGTTGACGGAGCAGTACATCACTACTGAACGATCCGCTACTTTTGCATCCGATGTGTCATGAAATCTCTTTAAAGGGGGCATACATGAAAATGAAAAACTTAATAATTCAGAATTCAAATTTAAATGAGTATGTTGAAGAATTACATCAACGCTAGTAGCCTAATGCATAAAATGTACGCCTTTTCTCGACTTACCGAGAGTTCGTTATATGCTTGTTCCGATCCTGGGCCCTGTTTCACAAAACTCTCGTAAGCCTAAGATGTCGTAACTTTTCTCGTAGCTCTCGTTCCTGGCATACTGTAACATAGGAGGTGCAAATGCTACGAGAAAAGTTACGAGATCTTAGGCTTACGAGAGTTTTGTGAAACGGGGCCCTGTAATAGCGTATCAGCCCTCTTTTTTGAAATACCGATAGCTCACTGTTTTAAGACTTCGGGTCAACGGTATTTGTTACATATTTTATGTGCTTTCATATTGATATTCCCAGATTTCAGGGTGCTCGCAGAGTCTGACTGGCACACCTTGTCACACCTTGCTCATGATATCAGTCAGTGGTCGAGTATAGAATGTTTACATGTCTTCTGACGCAGCTGTATAAAGAGGTGGCACACAGTCGTCTACACTGCTTACAGTGCAACTGGGCGTTTTGGTAGCCTGATGGTTAAAGCGTCCTCCTGTCACGCCGAAGTCCTTGGTTCGATTCCACATATGAGCAATTGTGTGGTGCCCATTTCCGGTGTCCCCCGCCGGACATAACTAAATGCAGCGTAAAGTTCTCACTCACTACACTGTAGCCGCGTTGAAGAAGTAACAAGTGGTATGATAAAGCTTCGAAAGTTATATCAGTTATAACACACACACACAAACACACACACACACACGTAAACACACGCACGTACACACTTACACACACACGCACACTTACACACGCGTGTATACGTGCGTGTGTAAGAGTGCCCATTCCACAGATTATGCGGAGAGGATGATTCGTAATCCATCCATCCATCAATCCATCCATCCCACAGGAAATCGACGTTTCGAGATTAAGACTGTTGAAATCGGGTCAAGAAGACATTTTTTTCCATTTAATTAATCAGCAACCCTACGCTACAGTTTACGTGGATGTCAATTTAATTTTTTATCAAAGTATTCAGAGCCACATGACACTTTCAAACAGTCCCATGAGTACCGAAACAACCATCATCGTGCTGTCGGCGACGCAAGCCACCTACCGACAGCGGACTGTTGACATCATGCAGAGATCACGATCTTGGAAACCGGCGTCAAGAACGTTAAGTTGTCAATCCTGACATTTTAAGTGCACTTGCCCTCATGGCACAACGTTACAACACTAGCTCGATGTACAATGTCGGATTTCAGCTCGATGATGTCAGTTGGAGCCACTATTACAATGCAATAGACGTAGAAGTACACGACGTAAGTGACCATCGAGATTTAATTATAGTGTAGGGGAGATGGATGTTTGCTGTCTGGACAAGGATTCCGCTTTACAGTAGTGTGTGACTAGACGTTTTGGCGCAACGTTTTATCTCAGTTACATTGCGACAGGATGTTGGACAAAATCACTAAAAGGTACATTGAACTGACGTTTACAGCTTTTGTTAAATTTGGTTATATCCATTTTAGAACGTATAATGTGATTGAGTAGATATGATTTTACGTCGTCTTTGGGAACAGTAGCAGCACGGGGGACACCAGAAATGGGCTTAACACATGGGCTGTACAACTCGTATGAGCCACTCCCCATGACATGACATGAAATCATATGAAAGCGCTTATAATTTCTCAGTTAAAGAGTTAATGCCATAATGCAAAGCGTACCATATACTACATAGGGCAAACAAGCATAACGAGTAGTATGATTCCGACAAAGAATCAATGTGGAGATGTGGCCGTGACGAGAAACGCCCCAGATAAAAGATATAGATATCGACATGACGAGTAACATGTCCTAAATAGAAGATATAGATATCGACATGACGAGTAACATGTCCTAGATAGAAGATATAGATATCGACATGACGACTGACATGTCCTAAATAGAAGATATAGATATCGACATGACGAGTAACATGTCCTAGATAGAAGATGTAGATATCGACATGACGACTGACATGTCCTAGATAGAAGATATAGATATCGACATGACGAGTGACATGTCCTAGATAGAAGATATAGATATCGACATGACGAGTGACATGTCCTAGATAGAAGATATAGATATCGACATGACGAGTGACATGTCCTAGATAGAAGATGTAGATATCGACATGACGAGTGACATGTCCTAGATAGAAGATATAGATATCGACATGACGAGTAACATGTCCTAGATAGAAGATGTAGATATCGACATGATGACTGACATGTCCTAGATAGAAGATATAGATATCGACATGACGAGTAACATGTCCTAGATAGAAGATGTAGATATCGACATGACGAGTGACATGTCCTAGATAGAAGATATAGATATCGACATGACGAGTGACATGTCCTAGATAGAAGATATAGATATCATCATGACGAGTGACATGTCCTAAATAGAAGATATAGATATCGACATGACGAGTAACATGTCCTAAATAGAAGATATAGATATCGACATGACGAGTAACATGTCCTAAATAGAAGATATAGATATCGACATGACGAGTAACATGTCCTAGATAGAAGATATAGATATCGACATGACGACTGACATGTCCTAGATAGAAGATATAGATATCGACATGACGAGTGACATGTCCTAGATAGAAGATATACATATCATCATGACGAGTGACATGTCCTAGATAGAAGATATAGATGTCAACATGAGAGTAACATGTCCTAGATAGAAGATATAGATGTCAACATGAGAGTAACATGTCCTAGATAGAAGATATAGATATCGACATGACGAGTAACATGTCCTAGATAGAAGATATAGATATCGACATGACGAGTAACATGTCCTAGATAGAAGATATAGATGTCAACATGAGAGTAACATGTCCTAGATAGAAGATATAGATATCGACATGACGAGTGACATGTCCTAGATAGAAGATATAGATGTCAACATGAGAGTAACATGTCCTAGATAGAAGATATAGATGTCAACATGAGAGTAACATGTCCTAGATAGAAGATATAGATATCGACATGACGAGAAACATGTCCTAGATAGAAGATATAGATGTCAACATGAGAGTAACATGTCCTAGATAGAAGATATAGATATCGACATGACGAGTAACATGTCCTAGATAGAAGATATAGATGTCAACATGAGACTAACATGTCCTAGATAGAAGATATAGATATCGACATGAGAGTAACATGTCCTAGATAGAAGATATAGATGTCTACATGAGAGTAACATGTCCTAGATAGAAGATATAGTTATCGACATGACGAGTAACATGTCCTAGATAGAAGATATAGATATCGACATGACGAGTAACATGCCCCAGATATATGACATAACCATTGATACAAATTTATGAGACATGAATTCTTATAACAGGATGGCTTCATCCACGGGGCGTGTGCTCCACCCACCTTGTGGACACACAGTCACATGTGTGATAGCCTATGATTTACATTTACAGCTTGACTGATCACCACACAATACAACGACACTACACAACCATGCGTCAGTCTCAACTGCTCGACATCCAGACCATGGTGTCTCAAGGTCACGTGGATTTTCATCAACGTTCACGTCATCTTTGCGTTTGCGTTGTGGTCACTTGTCACCGGCATCGCAATGTTAATGTCATGAGAAGCGAGACCTTGCCGTTTAAACAATAATAGTACCGTTTATCATGAAAATTGTATCACATTCATTCCGTGTTACACCTGTCAAATCTGACAATTTATTGTGAAGACGTGGTGATTAATCATGGTTATGTAATGGCGATTCAACATCAAGTGGCAGAGGATGCCGGCATGCACATAAAAACTAGGAATGCCTTTGAGTAAAACTCCCTGTCATAGGAACGAAGTGTTATGAAACGTTAAACAGATTCACGACCTTTTCATGCATGTCAACATTGGTACAGCCAATTTAAACAAAGACCCACATTGTTTCTTTTTAGAAGGCGTTCTGCGTTTTGATATAACGTGACATTAAAAAAGATGTCAATCAATTTCCAAACCTTGAAGATGACTGGAGTCGAGTGGAACATAACTTCAAGGGATGACCTTGCCAGTTTTTACATCACCAGTCTATCCTGACGTGCCTTGCAGAATCTTGACTCGATGATAACGAGACACCCTAACCCAAGCATTCATAACTCTTAGGTCATGTTAACCCTAACCCTGTACATCGATGATGTCGGGTTACCTCAAACCCTGTAGATAGGTGAAATCGAGTTAATACAAGATCTGTATCCTGATAAAGTCGACATACCTCTAACCCCTGTAGATAGATGAGGTCGACACCTGGATATCAATGACGTTATCCCAAAGCTGGTCGACCGATGTAGTCGACTTATCCCTAACCCTCTAGATGGATTAGGTCGACTTACCCCTAACACTCTAGATAGATTAGGTCGACTTACCCCTAACACTCTAGATAGATTAGGTCGACTTACCCCTAACACTCCAGACAGATTAGGTCGACTTACCCCTAATACTTTAGATAGAAGAATTTGAGTTAACCCTGTAGCTCGACAAGGGCGAGTTACCTCAAACTGTGTAGATTTTGATGACGTCGACTTAGGCCTAATAATGTATTTGGATGAGGGCGAGTTATCCCTCACCTTGTAGATCGATGGGGTCGGTTTATCCCTAAGCCTGTAGATCGATGAGACAGAGTTACCCCAAGATCTGTTGATTGATGGGGACGAGTTACCCTCAACCCTGTAGATAAATGGGTCGCGTTATCCCTAACCCTGTAGATCGATGAGACAGAGTTACCCCAAGATCTGTTGATTGATGGGGACGAGTTACCCTCAACCCTGTAGATAAATGGGTCGCGTTTTCCCTAACCCTGTAGATCGATGAGACAGAGTTACCCCAAGATCTGTTGATTGATGGGGACGAGTTACCCTCAACCCTGTAGATAAATGGGTCGCGTTATCCCTAACCCTGTAGATCGATGAGACAGAGTTACCCCAAGATCTGTTGATTGATGGGGACGAGTTACCCTCAACCCTGTAGATAAATGGGTCGCGTTATCCCTAACCCTGTAGACCGATGAGGGTAACTTACCCCGAGCTTATAGATCGATGAGGTGGAGCTACCCTTATTCATCTATTAGGTAGACTTCGCCTTTACCCCAAAGATCGATGATATGCATCAATAGCTTACCAATCGATAAACCATTTGTGCACTTTTAATTAGGGCTGAAGACTGTTAATGAGGCGATATATTTCACTTAGCGGCACAGGTGGCACAAGGCATGTTTGAAGAGTGTCACTCCAATATTCCGCGGTACATGTTAGAGCAGGTACTCCAGACTAAATGTGGTCCCGGTAAGGCATTGCTGGTTGTGTGTACAGGTCATCGTGACACAGCTGGGATATAGGTGACTGCGGCATAAACAACATTCACCCCCCTCATACCGACAGACATGGACCGTGAAGGTGACCAGGATCTGACCAACTGGCATGTCTGTTTGTGTAGAGGGAGTTTTTGCGCATATAAATATCACCACATATAAGTCGACAGAACATATCCATGACCAGGGTCTGACTACAGTGACATCGTTGTACGTTTATCAATAACACCACAGTTCTACAATGTTAAGTCGACAGAACACATCCATGGCCAGGGTCTGACCACAGTGGCATCGTTGTACATATATGAGTAACACAAAATCTCAACAATATTAAGTCGACAAAACACTTCTATTGCCAGGTCCCGCATTCTCATTCCGTGAGTATCAATTGCTCTAAAGAACGGGGCCAATCATGAGTAATGAGCTATACCAACAATCGTCAAGGTAATATGAAGACACATGGAGGAGAGTTGACACGACATTAGTGCTTTGTCAAGACAACATTGTGTACTAAAAATGTCATCATGCAAATCCACATAATGGGTATAGTAACTGGCAAAAATACGGAAAGACCTTGACCTGTGTTGCTTGTTCCATCAGCATTTCTTTACAGACGCTGACTGTGAGCCCCACTCCGCGTTAAATGAACAGCCATTATATTACGATTTCAACGCATTGCTTCGTTTGTGCAACCGACGTCCTAGAAATAATGCGTTTTCGCTCAGCAAATTATTTACATCAGTAATGATGTTATGGCCATATATGTTCACATTTATCTGGTGTCGACACCTATATCGAATGTATTTAATACCTGTATCGATCAACATAGGAACCTGTTTTCTGAATCAGAGATGTAACTGGAGTTGTCGGGGGACGGGTGGGGTGGACATGTTAGTGCGGGGTTGTGGTGGGGGTGGGGGGTGGGGGTGGGGTGGAATTTGGGAATGGGCGTTGAGGGTTAGGGGTTCAGTAATAGTCCATAAATATCACTGCGAGTGATAATAGAAATATTCCCAATACTTTGAATGTAACTTAAGTAGGGTATTATTCTCACAACTCTCCATTCCTTAAAATAGTGTGCGGAGCGTCATAGGCACATTATTCCTAAGGAATGGAGAGTTGCATGGAAAGAGTTACACTCTACAGAGTGATCTGGGTTAGAATTGGTCTTCAGCAACTCCCAATGCTTGTCGTAAGATGGCAACTTGCGGGATCGGGCGGTCATTAATGCTGATTTGCTTGCCACATGTCATCGTACCTCAGTTGCGTTGATAGATTCTCATGATGTTGATCACTGGACTGTCTGGTCTAGACTCGATTATTTACAGACCTGCGTCACCCAACTTGCTAAGTGCGTTGTTAACGGACGCTATAACCGGTATGGTACCCCATCGCTCAGATGCGCCAAAGCTGAGTTGAGTTGAGGTGAGCGTGCGTGTGTGCGTGCGTGCGTGCGTGCGTGCGTGCGTGCGAGATTGCGTTCATATACTTGTCGCTAATAATGTCTGTGTTTTAGTGAAAGGCCATGGTATAGATACCATACTCAGGATACCCTATCCAAGTTACCCATTTCGTTTTATCACTTAAAAGCAGAGCATTCCTTGACCCGGTCAAGGATCGAACCCGGAGCTGCCGCTCTCTGACTGACACTACTAGACCACGAAGTCGGTTATACAATGCAAGCATAGGTCTAATATAGGTTTGTCAACAAAGCCAGGATAAGGAGCGAAAGCACCACCTTAAATGTGACCTGGTCGAGAATCAAACCCGGACCTTCCGCTCTCTGCCAGACACTTCATCTACTAGGCTAGGAGTCTGCTGTACAATGTAAACAAATCATAGGTCAAATATAGGTTCGTCAACATGACCAGGATAAGGAGCGACCAACTGGATAGGGTTGGAAGCATGCTTTCAGCATGGATATAATTATCGCCGTTTCAGAACATAATACTGGAACATTATGCGCTTTATTTGAGAACTATTGAACGAACACAATACTGAGACCAGAGTAAACAGTCGATGTCGGACCACTGTTCCGTATTATTCTGGAGTAAATGCCATGTGTTTGTGCGAAAATCTAACAAAGGATACTTCCACACAGTTTGGTAAATAACACCTTTATTAAAGGTTTCGAAAAGATTGCATAAGTCGGGCTTCAATGTTTTCTTTTGAACTAAGACTCAATGACGCGTGTGGCCTAGTAGAGTGTAGAAAGTTCGAGAAAGTTTGCTCCACAGTATCCAATATCAATTGTAGTTAACGACGTATGTTAACAATATTAATGCAGCTACTGCAGTTACCATATTCCCCCCTCACTTGTCCCTCATTTAATATGAGGTTTTCCGCGTGTCACTACTTGGGGCTAATGCCTGCTTCACATTTGGCATGCGATGAGTCTACGGTGTTCATAAACTGCCCGTAGCTCCTTTTCCGTGCAGTGGCAGACGGCGGTACGAACGATTTTAGCACGATTCTACGGACGCCGTTGCCTCAGGATTTTGTCGAATTGGAAAAAAATGTACATGGTATCGCACAAAAGCTTACGAGGTTTTAGTTCCAAAAGCCGCACGGTAGCTGCACGATCGCCACGACGCCGCATGGGCTCCGTACGATGTCCGTGCTGTAGCTGCGGAGACCGGACGCCTACGGAAACCGCACGATTTCTGTACGATTTCTGTGCTGCCTTCAAGGCTGTCCCCAGGGAACCGCACGATTTCTGTGCTGCCTCCAAGGCTGTCCCCAGGAAAACCGTATGATTTCTGTGCTGCCTCCAAGGCTGTCCCCAGGGAACCGCACGATTTCTGTGCTGCCTCCAAGGCTGTCCCCAGGAAATCCGCACGACTTCTGTGCTGCCTCCAAAGCTGTCCCCAGGAAAACCGCACGATTTCTGTGCTTCCTCCAAGGCTGTCCCCAGGGAAACCGAACGATTTCTGTACGATTTCTGTGCTTCCTCCAAAGCTGTCTCCAAACAAATCGCACGATGTCCAAAAACAAAGTGGACACAAACGTTGTAGCCTACGGTCCATGATGTCGAAAATATCGTACGGAAAATCGTAGATTACGTCATCGTTAGACTTCCATGGTAAAAGTGATCCAGGTCTACGTGCGGCTATTAAAAGGCGTTCAATGTTTGATGTTGTCCAGTGGATTTTCATATCTACATTTGCTTGTGAAGAATCATGCACCTTTTATACTGACGTAAGAATTTCTTACTCAGTCCTTTACCCATAAATACGTAAACTGTAGACTGATATAGCAGGTTTGGGAAAAACATGATGGCGGCCGCTTTTTGCTTTTATCTATTATTCTATTTTCCCACATTACATACGTGACGATCCGGACTAGGAAAGGTCTTAAGCAACCCACATTTGTCATACAGGGCGAGTAGCAGGATCGGGTGGTCAATCGGTAACTTGGTTCATACATGTCATCGTATTGCAGGTGCGTAGATCGATGCCCGTACTGTTGATCATTGGATTGCTCGGTTCAGATTCGATAATTTATAGAAAACCGCCTTATAGCTGTTGTATGATAACCATTAAGCAAACAAACCTGTTTTACTTTGGATGAAAGTAAGAGATAAGAGAATAAGGAAAAGCGTAAGATAATCTACGTAAAAACTGCTTTGAGGAACTAGCCCAAGACCAATACAAAATTACAAATGTACTGAACAGCAGAAAGGCACCTTCGAAAAAAATGAAATCTCATAAAAGTATACATTCACGTTTACGTCTATTGTTCAAATTCTGGACAAAAATCCAGGATTGCTTCATTTGCTGGTCAGTATAGAAAAAATAACAACTCAACTGATTGTCCCTGGGTATAACAAGATTAAAGACTCATTCTCATTCTTGATAAATCTGTCTGGCTGCCATTCTAAATCATGTCTTGTCACGACAGTTATCGGTCACTGTAAACTGCGTATCAGACAAACCAACTTGTCAAGAACACGTCAATCTCATTACAACAGAGTACCATTAAAGCCTGACTTCTAAGGCAGGTTACTTTAGTCTGACATCCAATACAATCAAGTCGAAATCTCCCTGTCCATCTTTCCAGTCAACCAGCCTCCCGTCGGAACTGAGTGCTCACCAGAACCACACATGACAATGATGTGTCACATCTGACAACGGTCATGACAACCGCTCTCATCAGTGAAGGAGAGGCATTTACCTCACACATAGCCAACATACCTTCACACACCGTAATTGTCCATGTTATGTAATGACGAGCATGCAAGTATGTCTGTGTTTTAACAAGTGTGGAAGGCAAGTGTCCTTCCATTGCCGAGGGCTGACTGTCTGTCTCGTGTGTTAATCACTGTCTGATCAATCATATTCTCCTCCAGGTGTCCGAGTGATATCTATGTGAAATATTAACACTGGCAGTGAGTTTCGTTTTACGCCGTGTTTAGCAATATTTCATCAATAACACGACAGGGGACAACAGAAATAAGCTGAAAACATTGTACCTATGTTGGAATCGAACCCGGGTCTTCGGCGTGACGGGCGAACGCTCTAACCACTTTGCTAGCTCATTTGGAAATATCATACAAATATGCAAATGAAGCAGATGAAATTGATATCGTTATAGATATGTTGCGCGTGTCTTAATCACAATGAAAATAATGTCGCAAATGTCGAAAGCTCTTGCTGTAGAAAAAATGCCAAGACGGAGATATGCTTCACATTTGTCCAGGTGGATATATTCATATTGTGACAACGCAATATTACTCTTTTCAGATCTTGTAGAGGGTCGTTTATGTAGGCCTTACTGACCCACCTTCACATATATACTCCGCGTCAATATTTATGGGTCACCTCGGTATCTTGGGTACCAAACATTAACATACGCCACCTGTAGATCTGAGCATGTTGCAAATGTGATTAACAGCTGAAGAATATCTTCTTCACGCCAACGTCACACGTCCAGGAAACTGGAGACGTGAACACCGATACACAAACAAAGAAAAAAGCAGGGTTGAAGGGGCGGAAAGGACAGAATAAAGCTATACTGAAATCCATTCGAACAAAACCAGTAGTGTTGCGCATATAGCAGTGACTGAGTAAGTCTGTTTTTACTTTTCACAATATTCTACCAATACCACGGCGCGGGACACCAGAAATGAACTTCACACTGTGTATCCATACAGGAATCGAACCCGGGTCTTCGGCGTGAGGAGCGAACGTTTAACTACTAGGCTACCACATCGCCCCTCAAGATGTAGGAGCGGTTTAACGCCGCGCTTAGCCATATTCTAGCAATATCACGGCGCGAACCCCAGAAATGGACTTCACACAATATATCCATACAGGGATCGAACCCGGGCCTACGGCGTGACCAGCGAACACTTTTGATCATGTTCCAATTCTAGACCGATCTTTACTTCCTCGATGTCACATCATTTGGGGTCCTTCCTCTTAATTCCCGCAGAAACTACTGTTAATTTATCAAACAGAAATAACAAATATGTTCATGTAGAATCTGACTAGCTTGCTCCAAGAAACTTTGAGTTGGTTTGTGAAGTGAGTAACTTGCACTCACCTACCCAAACAAGTTTCCAACTGATTCGCTCATTTGATGAAGTTGGCATTTCACGTGAATACGGTGGATGAGGAACTTGTTTACCTGTCTCTCCGTTTACCACACATCAGGATCTATTCCGCATCTAGCATACATTAGAAGTCGGGTGTAAATTAGATCTTTAAAATGCGGCGTCATGTCCTGACGAGCAAGCAGGAAGGTTATGTCACGGTAACCTAGAGTAGAGTGTTAGGTTCACCCCACCATAGAGAAAGTCCGTCCATTTGGCGTCCGAATCTACATAATTTCTGACAAGAAATGTTAATACGGTTTTCGTTCAAAAGGTGGTGAGATAGCAAAGGGAATCATGCGTTCGTTTGTCACACCGAAGGCTCCGGTTTGATTCCTACTTGGGTACAAAGTGTGAAGCAGATTTCTGGTATTCACAGGCCGTGATGTACCAGACGTGAAATGACAAAGAGCTTTCTCGACTCAATCTCCCCCGTCGCTATGAAAATAACGACCCTGACGTGACAAGAAAAATACATTTTTCATCTCATGGCAGCTTGATCTTTCTTCATCTACATATATTAAAACATGTTTCCGAAGAGAAGTGACTCGATCTGTGTCATAGAATGTTTCACAGAATATTTCCAAGACTGTTAATGATAACGGGTTTTCATGCAGGATAGGAGTGGGGTTGAGTAGTCTAATGATTAAAGAGTTCGCTCGTCCTGCTGAAGACCCGGGTTCGATGTTAAACGTATTTATAGTGTCCCCCGCAGTGATATTGCTGGAATATTGATAAAAGCGGCATATCCATTTTACAATTTCAAATTGCCGAGAGATGCACTCGATTACAATGCCCTTTTGATGGACCGCTTCGTGAAATTATACCTTGCCCAAACATTCCATCTTCCATCCGGACACGATTTCCTTTGAATTTCTTAAGATGTCATCGGACTTTGAGACCAAAGCACAGACACTGATATGACCGACATTTCAAAGGCTTTTTGAGAAACATGTGACCTTTGACCTTGAAGGTGAACGTCAGTGTCCATCTCGCGGCCGGCAACCAATGGTAGTGCCACTGTCTTCGGGTTATTTCATATGTTGTCTGAGACAACACTGTCTGTCTCATTCTTCCCGTGACAACGTCCGATTTAGACCCCTTCACAAATGCTGTGTCAATATGCATTCAAATGCCGAAACCGTTGTTCTATTCTTGTGTCGAACGACCAAGGGATGTAGGTGACGCTGTTGAGGGGGTTCGGGGGTTCGACCAGCAGACGGCAGTTGAGGAAAAACAGAAGGAAGATGAGGTGACCTTTTCATCACACGAGCAGACGAGACAAGCAGACGATGGAAGCAGACGACACTGTAGTAATGACTTGGCCAACAGTGGTCAAGAGCGAGCTGAACTGACATGCATACGGGACAAAACATGACGACAGGCATTGTTTTAAACCTGCAAGCTATCTCTGATACTTAAACGATGGCATTTATTGTAGATATTATGTTTGTTTTAGTGTACTACTTGCTTAATCATGTCAACGATATTCAGGTTGTCAGATATATGCACACTATTTTGACACTGCCACGTGTTGGGAGAAACGTTTCCAATTCACGCCGACGACAAACCGGGCTATCCATCACTCCGCCCGAGTACAGGTCCAGGGGCATGTTTGTGTCGCCATGCCGTCAGCGGTCACGCTGGTGTATAAAATACTGTCGGAATGTTAGGCAAACGGTTGCGAAGTCCCATTATGAATGCAAAACGGCCGTCTTCTAACTTGGCACGAGATTCGCAACTTATATTTCCGGTTCTACGAGTTATTTTACTTATTTCAAGAAATTAGCTTCTCATATCTTAAAACACTGTTAAAGTGTTGGTATCAGAAATGCTTTTCTCACGTGTACACGTGTTTGGAACTGAAAATGGTCAATGGCGTGATGGTAAATTCCCTGCCTTCCAATAATGGGCGCGTGAGTGAGTTGGGTTTTACGCCTCTTTTAGCACTATTCTAGTAACATTGAGACAGGTGGCAACTGGCATGGGCTGCACACACTGTACCCATGGGGGGAATCGAACCTGGGTTTTCAACGCCTTAACCATCGGGGTACTCCACCCCCTCACCTGTAATGCTGCTGCTACTACTACTACTGCTGCTGTTGCTGCTACTACTACTACTACTACCGTTGTTGCTTAAATTGTTACTAAATCAAATGTTTATGCTGCTGCATCTGCTGTTACTGCTGCCACCACGTCTACACATACCACATATATTTCTGAGTAAACTACTACAACAACTGCAAATACTAATCCAGCTACGTCTACAACGACCACCACGTCATACATACCACCTACACCGACAGCCATGTGAACATATACTGAACTGGAAAAGAAACGCAAGTTTCGAAAAACTGAAATCTCATAACAGTAAGCGTTCACGTTTATTTCATTTATTAAAAAACTTTCTTTTGTTGTCAATATATTAGCTTTCAACCGCACAACTCAAAATGCACCACTGCAATATCGTCTGGTATTTGGTGTAAGCCGATATTATTTACAACAAAGGTATACATAATACATGCTGCCATAACTACCAAATACGACTGCTGGTTGTGTCTATGATCTTTAATCGCAGCGCACTCTCCATGTCCTTCTGACATTACGGACTATACCCGAATGGACGTCATCTGCACACAACTCCATACACACACAGGACATCTGCACCCGCAGGTACATTTGCACATGCGCACAAAATAGTCCTAGCAAGTGCGATGCTGCCATCTTTGTGAAACCCTCGATTTAATCATCCGTTGATTTATCGGCCAAGTGGATGGAGTAATGAGGAAGTGGACCAACCACCACGGGCGACCGGCTCTGATATATTATACCTGCCTCAAGACTTACGATGTGTATTTTATAAACAGACTGAGTGACTGGGCTTTGAAACAAAACGACATCACAAGGCATTGTCTCGGATATGACTACATAATGAGGCGGATGGAACGTGTACTCTAAATTTTTCGTGATCCATTAAGTGTTATACATTTCCCACATATTTTACGACGAGCTGTCGAGATGAAACTAAGGCGCTTATTTTTTTATTGCGTTGTTTACCTATCTGACACTAAGATTTTGAAACGAATCCAGGTTACTTTGTAAAATTATAGCCACGGGGTCTTAAATTCGCACAACACAACAAAATGTTCAGTCAGTTAGTGATTAAGGCTTTACGCCTTAACAATGATCCATCTATATCAGGGCGTTGGAGTCCTGATTTGTTTTCTCAAATTGTATCCCTTTGATGTATCGAACCTGGGTCTTCAGCGTGACGAACGAACGCTTTAACCACTAGGTTACCCCACCGCCCATATAAAATGTTCAACAAAGTGAGTGAGTGGGTGAGTTTAGTTTTACGCCGCACTTAGCAATATTCCCGCTATATGGCGGCGATTCTGGACCAGACAAACCAGTGAGAGTGAGCAATCAACAGCATGAGCATCGATCTGCGCAGCTGGGATCCGCTGACATGTGTCAACCAAATCAGCGAACCTGACCACCCGATCCCTTTAGTCGCCTCTTATGAGAAGCAAGCATGGCTTGCTGAGGTCTGTTCTACCCCGGACCACGGGTCTGTTCAACTAAGCCTGACAACGACAAGTGATCTGGGCCTTTAGATTTTCGAAGCTCTCTTAGAGCTAAGTTAGTCGTAAGTTAATGTTAATGTATGGCACTTACGACTATCTTAGCGATAGGGGAGCTTCCAAAATCTAAGCCCAGATGTGGATGACGTCGCCCAAACGTGAAATGTGGCCATGACGGATGTTATTCATGGCCTCTTCGCTCCTCCAACCTGTGTGTGTGTGTGGGGGGGAGGGGGGGGGGGGGTATATGGGGTGTGTGTGTGGGTGTGTGTGTGTCCCCTGAACTACCAAACAACATTCGACATACCTTAGCATATGACAATAACATCACGTGACAAATAGATACAATACATATCTATTTCCTTCTCCATTGCACTTTGCATCAAAAACAAAAAAGACTGTTGCTCTGATTTTATTTCTGATTTGTGCAGACCCGAAATCTTTGCGAAAAATGCGCTAAACCAACTTATATAAACAAGAAGAATTCCAGCACATAGCGAATAATGACAGGGCAGATGGATATTTCTTATCAGGTAAAGACCGTCAGGTAACAATACAACAGCCATAATATCACGGTCCATTCAAGCGTAATAATCTGTTCGGTCCAGTCTTGACCAGGTGTGTCCCGAGGTCAAACACAGACGCTGTGAAACCACAGCCTGGTCAAGACGGCGTGACTGATCTGCAGATAGCGGACACTCGATACCCCAGCCAACACCTACAATGTAATACAGGCCTGTGACCACGACAAGCCTTCTAGGGGAGGGAAGGTCCCAGGGTGTTCATAGAACGACTGGAGTGATCATGGGGGAGAAGGTCGCGCTGTTCATGGGAAAATGCTATTCTTGAATGGTTTCTAATCGATGTTCTTTGGGTGGACTGGGCTCTTGGATACAGGAGATACGGTCCCTGCTGAAGCTGGCTGTGGATTTGTGGGCAGGTGTACTCGGCAGGGTATGGGTTCAGGCATTACAGATGTTTTCGCGGTGGATACTTCGGGTAGGTCTCTGACACGTTTCTGTGCTTACTGACCCGAAACAAACTCACCTCGCATGAATAGCATGGGTCACCTCCGTGTTAACTGACCGACATACCCCCGATCCAATCATGTGTGAACGCCTTACATAAAGCGCATCGTCCATTGTTAAAAACATATTGATCGCGGCACACCTATTTGTCACAAATCGTCTATACTAAATAGTTATAGTGTCGCTTTTTATTTTTAAGAACATAAAACTAACAAAATAATAGACCAAACCACAAAGACGGATGGGAAGCGGTTTACTTGCTTGTCTTGGTTATGTAAAATCAAATAATTTCACATGCATGATAGTCCCTGAAACTGGTACTCAAACACCATAAAGATTGCAATAGAGTGATAACAGTAATACACATTAATATCGACAATAAAATACAACGTGAACGTACTGACAGCAAACAGTGCATCTTTGTCATTAAAGTTGACACTGCAGAGTGAACGATGTCTGTGATACAGCGACAGTTAACATTTATCATACAAATAAAAGCCACTTGAGAGAATTGTTCCGTTTAAGATGCCCCGTGGAGTCAATAGCATGTCCGATGCGTACCAAATGATAGATCAGTCAGAATTATGAATGTATCTAAGAGACGACTCCCCATGATGGATCATGATTAAGGGCAGACATTACTAAGACCTTAACAAGAAAAATTCAACTCCTGAGGTACACACTGCGAGTGACATCAGACATGCACAATTGCAAGGAGCGTTAAGGACTGACACGAGGCTTTAAAAAATGACACTTTAATTACAGACGCATATTTTCACGTTTATCTACATTATTACACAGAACAATACCATTTCTTCTGAAAGATAAGTTTTTTCTGCACACATTCAAGTCGGGATCAGTAAATACATATTGACTTTCTGGGAGATAGTTACTGATAATTACGTAAGACAGGTTAACTGCACGCAAGCGTCACGCCGTTACCGGTACTACGTTTAATACGTATGCGATAAAACAAAACTGTCTGGTCTTAAATTCGGTATTATGTAATACAAGATCGTCCCGATAACATGATCGAGCGTGCACACGTTGCTGGGAATTTAAACAATGCAATTGTATTGTTAATTGTCATGGGTGGTCAACCTTTTCTTCACAGAAGAGATATTTGTCACGAGGTTGTTGCCTTTCCGACAGTTTGCACGATATTACTGTTGAACTTCGTGGAAAGAATTTCTCGTGCAGATCTCTCTTTAATAACTTACGCAAAACCAAGCGCCTTTGAGTTCCACAGTCCAACAATTATATAAATACAGTACAGAGATCTGTGGTCTAAAAAAGTGGATTTATGAAATTAATCGTGACATGCTGTCATAAAGATATGATTATGAAACACGATGAATACTGCCAAATATATACATGTAAACAAAATTATTACAAATAAAGTACTGATACATGTTGTATATATAGTATATATTATTCAATCTCTTCTTATAGGGCAGGAGAAAAAGCTCCTCGTGCTAGGTGCGAAATTCACCAGGTGAGACATTGATACTGAAAACAAGCATATGTTGAGCACTACTTACCTCTAGTTGTGGGAACTGATACGAGACATCCCAAAAGCGGAATGACTAAAATCCAGTATTGTTCCATAATGCACAATCAGTGTCCCATGAACAAGAACATATCAGCGCACCTGAGTTCAGTGTTTACAAAAAGTCCTCCAATACTATATAGATGCTCCACACAGTCCTAAAGGCCTCGCTCAACTGACGCCCTGTGTATAACGAGAAGCGAGGCAAACGACTGCAGTGAGGCGTGGAGTGGCCTGGATTAGAAACGGTGTCAACCTCTCTCCCTCTCTCTCACCCCAGCCATTCACCAGTCCGTCTCTCCATCAGCGTGGTCATCGGCTATTTGTCGAATGTGGTTAAGAGAAAGCAGCACACAAATTAAGTTAACAATCGGCACGGGTGTTGCACAGAGCCAATAGGAATGCGTGACTTCTCACCATCCTTTGTTAAACTGACTCAAGGAGACAGTCGTCTCACCAAATCGCCGCGATATCTAATACAGTATAAAGCATATATTCTGCTTTTTGTAAAGTTCTGATTTTATTATTACATTACAAAATATAAATATCTTTACATTGTTCCACATATTATATATGTGTGGATGATAAGATATTTCTGCAGTAACAGAGTTGTCCCGGTCGCTGAAAGCATCTTTTAAAGACAACATATCACCCCAAGTTTGCTATGTTGTGTTCAACTGTCGTTGGGTTTTAGTGTGAAGTAATGCTGTGCTATGGTGTACTTATACCAGATTGTGTTGTTTACGGTTTGTGTCGGGCTATGTTGTTTTGTGTTTGGCGGTGCTGTTGCCTCGTGCTTTGGTGAATTACATCGACCAGTTTAGTGTTCCTATCTTAGCTTGTGTAGTGTTCCTATCTTAGCTAGCGCAGTGTGCCTATCTTAGCTTGTATAGTGTTCCTATCGTAGCTTGTGTAGTGTGATATCTCTTTTAAGACAACATATCACCCCAAGTTTGCTATATTGTGTTAAACTGTCGTTGAGTTTTAGTATGAAGTAATGCTGTGCTATGGTGTACCTACCTATACCAGATTGTTGTTCACTGTAGTGTGCCTATCTTAGCTCGTGTAGTGTGGTATCTTAGCTTGTGTAGTGTTCCTATCTTAGCTCGCGTAGTGTCCCTATCTTAGCTTGTGTAGTGTGATATCATAGCTTGTGTAGTGTGCCCATCTTAGCTTGTGTAGTGTTCTTATCTTATCTTGTGTAGTGTTCCTATTTTAGCTTGTGTAGTGTGCCTATCTTAGCTTGTGTAGTGTGCCTATCTTAGCTTGTGTAGTGTGTGAGTCAGTGCTGTATTGTATTGTGCTGCTTTGAATCGTTCCTCCTTTGAATCGTTCTGGTGACACCAGAAATGGGCTTCCCATGTTGTATCCATGTAGAACCCGTGACTTCGACGTGACGAGCGGACGCTTTAACCACTATGCTACCCCACCGCCCGCTTTTCGATCGAACCAGTCACCGAATGTCTGCTGCTGTGTCACTTGACTCAACAACATGGCCGGTTGCTCATGTCATCAACCACTCGTTTGCCTGGTCAAGGTAGACGAATGGTTTACAGTTAGTTTACTTGACATAATGTTGCGGGATCCTATCCGAACACTGCCAATTTATATGACAATCTGTCGGACAGGAATGTTGGCGGTGGTTAACCTGTCAGCGACCTGTAGCTACGTGAAGTACAGTTCATGGTCGGTGACCTACAACAGTCTGGTCCATGACATTAACAGTTAATGAATTACGATTACGTAAGTATTTATCCAGGCTTGCTATGGTTGGGGAAAATTTGACAAAAAAATTAACACGTTATTGTGAAAGAGTGTTTGTGCCTATAATCTACGTATAATACCGTATACCTATAAAGATGGAAAAGAATACAGTACGGTTAGTTCTAACAATCTTTCAGTTTCGAATATCCCTGAGTAGATGGATTTCTAGGTAGAAAACACTTATCACGTGTGTGTGTGTGTGTGTGTGTGTGTGTGTGTGTGAGAGAGAGAGAGAGAGAGAGAGAGGGAGATAGAAAGATAGATAGATAGAGTGAGAAAGAGAGAGGGGGAAGTGAGATAGAGAGAGAGGGCGAGAGGGAGAGAGATAGAGTGAGAAGGAGAGAGAGATAGAGTGAGAAGGAGAGAGAGATAGAGTGAGAGAGAAAGAGAGAGAGGGAAAGAGAGATAGAGAGGGAGGGAGAGAGAACGTGAGTTGAACTTTTGCAGTTTCTTTTTCTGAACTCTGTAACTAGTTAAACCTTTATCTTGCAAAAACAAGTGAGTGATATAATGAGCAACGATCCATGCATTAACCAAACGAGTAAGTTCTTATGCAAAGCTTGATATCGGTGTGATCCTTTTCCTCCATGGATCACTACAAACAAAGTTGTTTTTCCGAGTTTGATTTACCATATCTTGGCAAAACTTAGGAGTATGAATAAACGAATATGAAAGACCGTCATAGTACTATATGTTTGTTTGTAAAAGAAAAGGTCGGAACTCTACATAAACTGCCCTGCAGAAGAAAGTATGCGTTTGAAAAAGGATCTGAGGTTACTCGGCTTGAAATAATCATCAAAATACTGCGAATGAAAACTTAAACAAACCCCCTAACATTATCATCAAATAGCCACTTCCTTTTTGTTATATTTTCACGCACCATCAAACACCGGTATATGCAAATCGCTGCTTTGAGATGGTGAGCTATTGTGTTCAAAATAAAATGTTTGTAACTGAAAACAAAGTCTGAGTCTGAGTTTTGACTTAATTTAGAGTCTTTAGTCAAATTTGAGAAAACGCAGGAAAATGCATTTCGCAGGATGTACTGAAATCGATATTATTTTGGCCTTTTTATTTTAGAAATACAGTTGAGTTAGTAATTACATTGTTTCAATTTTTCAAACTCAGTTTGTAATTTGAATAAAACCTTAAGTGTGTTTCGAAAAATCGGAGCTAGGATCTAAAACTTATATTTTTCAATAAATATTTTAGGTATATCCAGCTGCGCTATGGATACTCAGTGGGCCAGGCTACCTAAGGAAACGAGAAAGAAATAAATTTAATCTTCATGGGTTATCGAGGATGAAGACATCAATATCACACACTCTCTGATATCGACATCACGTTAATGAGTCAGTGTTTTGAAGACGAGTAATGATTTAGCATAATAACTTGTAAACAATGACACTTCTAACAAACTTGGGCTACATCGACTGTGTTTCTAAAATAGAAAATGTACTAGTTTGTCTGTTTGTTGTTTAAAGTCGCAATCAATAAAATCCCACTATATGGCCGCCCTTTCGAAATAATCGAATCTGGACCAATAATCCGGTGATCAACAGCATAAGCATCGTTCAACGCAACTGGGGTACGATGACATGTGTCAGCCAAGTCAGGGAGCCCAATCCCTGTAGTCACCTCATATGACAAGCATGGGTTGCTGCAGACCAGTTTACCCCGGATCTTCGCGGGTGGAAGTTGCAAGGGAAACTCGTCTCAGAATGATAATTACATTTAGATATATTTGAGTGACTACAGTTTAACACCACGTTTATGAAAATATATATGAGCACAATAATAAAAAATATATTTACTTTGCATAATGTTCCCCTTTTAGGGAATCCAAAGAGGATATGGGACATTAGATGACGCCACCTCGAGTGGGGTAATCGAACATTGTTTTCATATTGCAGTTTTGCATGAATTATGATTAGATAAATGTGTGGTTTCCTTTATGATCCTATACACATATATTCAGAATAGGTAGTTATTCGACAGCTGACACTTGTTCTAATGGGGCTTTCAAACATAAATGGCCTAAACGTCACATTTTAATCTTTACAATATTTTATGCAAACAATGCATATAATTATAAGTATCAAGACATTTTCACCCTAAATCTAATGTTATTTAATTGTGTGTTTGTGTTTGTATGTGCGTATGTGCGTGCGTGTATGTGTGCGTGCGTGTATGTGTGCGTGTGTGCGTGTGTGCGTGTGTGCGTGTACTAAAATACTGTTGCAGTTTAACAGACTGTTCCCTCACATTAGAAAGATGGTTACATACGACTGATAAAAACATTTGAAGTGAGCCACCCTTTGAGACTATGAAAGGCTTTTACGCGTCGGAAAATAATGTGTATACAAGATCTGTTCTCTAAACAGACATCTCGAAGAAAGGGAAAACATATATTACATAATATATTTAAAATATTACACCAAACTTATACTAGAACACCTAAAATGTATACGCGGCAAAAAGTACGTTATACATCACAAACTTCCTTGATTCCGGTGGAGGTTTTCAGGTCTTGACTGTGAAATGAATACCTCATGAATACCTCATGAATACCCGTCTTATCAATAGAATACCATGAGGCGACTGATCCTTGTCCTCACCCACTCTTCAACATAAAACACAATCACGTTTAAAACACACACTGTGCTGCTGGACATCAAGGTTAAAAATACATGATATTAAAAAAAACAACGTTTTTTTTATAAAGAAAGCTAACCCTAGTCACGCAACATAAAGGTTACATCCAGCTACATGACAACTTACGCAATTTACCTTTCAACAATGTTAAAGGGCTACTTAAAAATATTCACCGAATGCCGCCTAAATTTAGCCAATTATATAAACATGCAGGGACAATGGAAGTTAGAGATTGTCAGTTGTATGTTTAGACTCACAAACAGTTACCAATACAGTCACCATGTGTATGTGTGTATGCTGGACGCCTGGACATTAGCGGAGATTATAGTCCCCCATTGGTGACGTGGTAGTCGCCCCGATGTTGACGGAGACGGACGACACCATCGCCGCAACTATATACAGACATCGGTCCCTAACACCATTAGAGATAAGTTTAAACAGGACTTCGTGTATTTACCGACAACGTTACTTTAAGGCCGTGAGGGAAAATTTACCATAGGCACAGGTTCAGCTTATTAACACCTAATATACACTGAAACCTCAACAAACCGGATCCTGATAAAGGTTTAATAAGCTTTAATAGGGTTATTGTTGGGGACGATTTCATAAGTAACGTTTATGATTCGTTAATCCGAAATTATGTTAATCAGGGCGATTTCCGTCCGGGTTGATGAGGTTTACGTCGAAGTACTGTTATAACAATGGCAGGATTTGACTAAATGCATTGACAAGCTGAGGCCATATCGTAAAGTCGACCTGACCATAAAATGATGTTACCAATAAATCCTTCCTAGGAGATGCTGTGGGATTTTATTGCCTGTATTTATGTGTTATTGACGTATGCGCGCCTCACTGGGCGTTGAAGTTTCACATTTAAATGGGTATCAGGTAAGGTGTTCTTGAACACAATGCAAATTGTACCTCATTTACATATTGAAATGACATTTACGGCGAAATAGCTTAAATCAGTTTAATATCGTAAGAATGCAATGTCCAGTAGTGTTCGAATGTGTACATGACCCTGTCGTCCGAAGCACCAAAATTGGCTGTACAGAGTTGCCTTGCTTGGGTACATATGTACGTGTGAAACATACGATTTGCACCGATCATGGTTGTAGGGGTGTGGTTCATCACCCCCGAGTTTGTGGATTTCACGTAAGTGGTAAAAGTCTATAAGACCTGCATGACCTTGTGCTTTCACGAGGCAGTGGTGTATCCTAGTGGGTAATGCTTTCACCAAAGATCCGGGTTCGATTCCCCAAGGAACATTGTGAGAATCCATTTCTGGTGTCCCTCGTCGTTATATAGCTGATATATTGCTAAAACATACTCATTGACTCACTCATTCAGGCTTTCATTCATTGATGTAACTGAATACTATTCAAAGAGGTGTTAAACCAAATCATTGACTCCTATTCGTTTTGTAGCATAACGATTCCACGGAATAACAGGTCCTATGTACCTCATTCATTTCGGATGAGTCAGGAGGATTGGATAGTCGGTTGACGTGGGTCAGTGCATCCTGTCGTTGTGGCTCCTCCTGGTTTAGAATTGGTCCTCAGCAATCCATGCTTTTTGTTCTAGAAGGCGACTAACGGGGTGGGGTCGTCAGGTGGCTATCTGACTTGGTTTATCCATGTCATCGTTGATTAGGACCAACGTTATGGATGAAAGAATTCCTTATTCAGATGACACGATGTTTCGATACAGATTCGTGTATTGTTGTCAAGCCAGTAGATTCGTGCATCGTTGTCAAGCATGTATGAGACTCATACTTGCTTGACAATGACACAAGAATCTGTATCGGAACGTCGCATCACGGCGGAAGTTGTCCATAGAGTTTGTCCTAATCTGACTCTCCAGCTTCTAAATATGCTACTCGAAGAAGTCATGTGATCGTATACCTATACCTAGGATTCGTTTGCATTCCAGCACGCCTCAGGCACTTTCGAGCTAATTCCATCACTTTCCCACCTCTCCAACGGTCCTATGGCAGAAGCACTTTTTGTTGGACAGGTTTGAATTCAAGTACTCTTCAACTCACTGCGAACACTGCAGACTCTACCCTCGTGACCACTTGGCCGGAATTTCGTTGTTCCTAGCTCCACCGGGCTTTAAGAGGTCATGTCTTTGTGGTTAACCAAACAGGTTCCAGGTCTTCGATTTTTCATACCAAAATGTATGTCAGCGTCTAGTATAAGGCATCTGGTCGATAATCAGTATCTATGTTGTTATACGAATGGCCTTCGTGAAGTGCAGTGAGTGTGTGAGTTTAGTTTTACGCCACACTCAACAATATTCCGGATACACATCGGCGGTCTGCAAATAATCGAGTCTGGACCAGACAGTGCTGTGATCAACAGCATGAGAATCCATGTGCGCAAATGGGAACCGATGACACGTCAGCGAGCCTGACCTCGACAAGCATAGTCGCCTTTTATGGCAATCATGTGTTGCTAAAGACCTATTCTTCCCCGGATGTGAAGTGCACGAGATCATAGGATCAAGTTGATTAAAAAGAATTGGACGATATAAATGTAACTCAGAAATCCCAGCTGTCAAGGGTGGAGACCGAGTGTTAATAGCGAGTAACCTCCCAGTGCATTTGGAGTGTGACTCAATGCCAGTTAAAATATATTTTCATAATAAACATAATATGACGGTCTTGTTTGGATTTTACTGGTGCTTCATAAACTCATTTAACTTCACGCACACCGCAATCGTCGCGTGTGTGAGGCGGTACTCGCGTCCACGGATCAGTTTTAAGCCAGTATGGCTGATTTTCTGTTATAGTAAATGTGATGTAGCATATCATTCCGTAAAGTATGTGTCCATATTACTTCATAAATGTTCAATATTCATATTCTTTCCATTCGTCCGATGTAAGAAAAGAGTCTTATCGTTTAACACGTTGCCTTACCGAACAATTCCCTAACATGATGGCTGTTCAGTCGCTACTCAGACGCGACCTATTCGCAACGGACTCGCGACAAATTACGAGAATGCCGTAAAGGCGCGATTACAGTTGTTCTGTGGTGCATAAAGAAGCCGAATTCTCAATTGACAAAATGATAATAACATGTGACGGTTTTAATTTATATGCACCTCTACAGAATAACAGTCATACGTACTTTAAAACTTATCACGTCTTTGCCTAAGGTTGGTTCCAGCCGTAACGCAATTGGATCGCGATCGATGGAACGTTAACTTTGGGCAGTAGAGTAACTTCTCTAAATCAGCATCTCGTTCTTGCTTTGCGTTCTATCGTCTTGACTGTGGAAGATTCATCATCGTGACGGCCTTGTTCAGTCCGCGCCATGACATGTGCATAAGCCTCTCTCCACGCCTGCTGATATAGAGAAACCACCGTCTCTGACATCACTGATCGTCAACAGACCACCTGGTAGCACCGACAGATTCCTTTCTCCGAGGGGGTAAATCGGTCCACAACAAAGACCGATCTAGCAGCGGGATTTATGCCGCTACATGTTACGATGAATGACAAAGAGAGGGATTTGCTGCCTCCTCTGACAAAGGGTGTGACGTAATAGCCCCACCTTTGAAGAATCAGAGTTATCTGTTTGTTGACAAAACAAGTCAGCCTCCAAACTGATCTTGCCTTGGGGACCGATAATTAAGTATTCCTTGGGAATTGTTAGTTTTCTTAGTGCAGAATGTATTTGAACTCTACTGCAAGTCATTCTAAGCATTTTAAACATGCTGTTTGTTTTCTGGTAATTTTTAAAATTAAAAAAAAGAACCTCACAGACTGAGGTCTTGCAGGTCATGTTGCATGCGTGGGGTCCTCCAAGAAAAGAAGTTCTTTAAGGGTTTTTAGGAGTTAGATGAACATGAATATATGACACATTATATGATTATAAAAAGCAATAGCATAATATAGTGTCTTCCACAAATCCCCGTCCGTATAACATTTAGAGAAATATTCCGGACGTTTACATACTATTTCCCCTTGACGAGATATGTTTCCAGAGTACCGTTACCTTGCTGTGCCGTACATCATAACGTCTAGTAAGTCATACGAGGGGCTATCAAAAAGTAGTGAGCCTGATATATTCTCTATGTCCGATGTTGTAAAGTTTTCATCTTATTTAAATTGGTCATTAGTGAAGCCATATCCAAAGTTTCACATATGTGGGTAATGTGGTTCACGAGATACGAGTCATAACAACAAACTGGCGTAAAATATATGTAAAGTAATTGAAACCGATATGTTATTTGGTACCATTTGGTGTAATGAGCGATTGGAGTTTCAAATTGCTTTTTTTTGCATTTTAATATCTAAGTTTGCTTCTGTGGATTTCTACCCATCTAAAAATGTTTCGTGCATATTTTGCTTCCTGAAGTGTGTGATGTATTTAATGCAGAATTTGCGTTGGTGGTGGTGGTGTGTGGGGGTGGTGGTGTGTGGGGGTGGTGGGGGTGGGGTGGGGGTGGTGGAAGAGGGGGGAGGGTGGAAGAAGAGGGGAAAGGGGGGGGGATCTAGATATAAAGGCACACAAAATGGGGATCGCGAAGCTGGAACCTAGCAAAATTTGCTTTAGGTTGACAGATATTATGTGGAAAAATAAGACATGCTGCATGAATGTCATTGTCCTGGTGAGGCTCACAACGTTTAGATGGCCCATTGTAAATGATGTACGTCATCACGTCACTGACGTAACACTGAGTCGTGGCTCCCCTACATTACGCTGATACTGTGATCCAACTGATAACTACACTAGTCTAAGTGATATATGTGACAAGGTAAAGTACTGTAATTGTTCATCCTACAGCCATAATTGTATTTTAAAAAGGCTTTGCTTGTTTTGTGTGATCATGCAACCTGGGCAATAGGTCAGCTAATAGTTCATATGCTCGGAGTCAACCATTAACCAATGTTGCACGACAGTACAGCAAGTGACACAGATGATGGGGCGTTTATTTGTAGACTGACACTTAGTCTCTGAATATATACATAATATAAACACCCCATCACCTGTATCACTTGCTGTACCGTCGTGCAACATTGGTTAGATATAGTATTTTGAAAAGGAGCGCTGAAAAGGAGCCCCAAGGGAGACAAGAGATTCAGAACCTGAGGAAGTCTAGACTCGTTTCATTTAAGGCTTTAGCATTGCAGAGAGTGCTTGGCAGTAGTGAAAATATTGTGGTTCAGGGACTGCGAGACACACTCGGACGTTTGGTGTGATGTCTCTTGTTTAACACTGTGATAACGTCTGTCAAACGCCGCTCTATTGTATTGATTCCGGGTCAGGAAAGATCACGTCATTCAAACAGTCAGACTAAATTGTGGATGGTGTAGTCGATATGGTTAATAAATCCCGTTTTGTTTGGTTGTAGTTTAACCCCGCAATATTCCAGGTATATGGCGATGGTCTGTAAATCATGGAATCTGGACTAGACAATCCAGTGATCAACCTCATGAGCATCGATGTACACAAGTAAGATACGGTAACCTTTGCTAACAAAGTCAGCGGGCCTGACCACCCGATTCCGTTTGATTTCCTCTCTCGACAAGCATGCGTCCCTGAAGACCTAATCAAGATCTTCAAGGGTTGAGTGATAGGACGTCACTGTAGATTGACTGTACCGCCACCGAAAAGCTGAGACTGATGCGACATCAAACAACATTCATCCATACTGGCCTTACCTACGTCAAGCGTCACATACTGATCATGTCTGAATCGGTTTCCGTTATAAAAACAAGTAAAACCAAGTACAGTCCAGGGTTTTTTTAGTGAGTAAGTGAGTGAGTGAGTTTAGTTTTACGCCACACTCAGCAATATTCCAGCTATATGGTGGTGGTCTGTAAAATAATCGAGTCTGGACCAGACAATCCAGTGATCAACAACATGAGCATCGATCTGCGCAATTGGGAACCGATGACATGTGTCAACCAAGTCAGCGAGCCTGACCACCCGATCCCGTTAGTCGCCTCTTACGACAATCATAGTCGACTGTTATGGCAAGCATGGGTTGCTGAAGGCCTATCCTACCCCGGGACCTTTGCTTTTGGTCTTTGTTTTTAGTATAACGTAGGGAGTTTACAGTTGAGCTTCCGTGGATTATTGCTGAGTGCAGCGGTAAACAAACAGGCAATCAATCAAGCAATCAATCAGCAAGCAAGCAAGCAAGCAGCCAAGCAAGCAACCAACCAACCAGCCAAAACAAATATCATCAAGGAGATCAAACATATCGAATCCGAGTAATCTGACACTGCTAAGCCGCCCATTCATAACGTTTGGCTCAGTTCCTTTTATGTGTCCTTCTGAAAACCAGACATTACAGATACTTACATATTGTTCGAGCGTATATACTTCTCATCCAAAGGTTAGACTCGTTATTATATTATGTAGCCACTTACTTCATGCAACTATTTCTACACCAAATGTTGCAAAATATTCCATAGTACTGTTTGCACATGATAAGAATAAATAGAATATTGTCATTAATTCAGAAAATGATAAAAGTCAGTAATATATGTGGAATTCGTAACAAAACGCAGCTGTTCACGATATTTGCACATACTCTCCAGCAATCTGATGCATTTTCCTTGTGCAATTTATCTGCCTAAGTTTTCCAGCTGGTCAGTTGAGATAATTGAGAAATCAATTTTCGATATGACCCTATATAAATACATAACACATAGTGAGTGTTTTATGTGTATCTTAACTTTTGATGGGAAGTATATATGAATGAAAACTATGTATAAAATTTTGACATATATTACAAGTATGTGCAATTATGACGTCAATGTACTTTATAATAATTAGACTTATGTGAATATTCTCCTACACGAATACAACTGTCACCCGCATATTACAGCTGCCTATAAGGGAGTCAAAACATTAAGCCGCGAACAGTCAGCGTTCTACATGACAAAAGAGACTACGGTAGACTCATTCCCATGCAGGAGAGCTGTCCACTCGACGTCAACGTCGTAAGCTTCTTGCCACACTGACGTTACCTCTGAATGATTATGTCACCTTCCATCGATCATATTCAATCACCTGAGTGGGAGCAAGGCCAGAGTTCCACACAGCGATCTTATCTTCCATACTTCAAACATCGAACTGTCGTTTTGAGGAACCGGGCTCCACGGAGTTAAACCAGTGTTGGCGCTGCAATGATGTTATGGACCTGGGTTGCTCGGCTTGTTTCATTAAGCGTAATTCTGTCATACCGATCCTGAATCAAATACACCCACTACAGCCCTGCAAATCTGGAATATGCGAAAAATCTGGCTTTCCACAGATTCTGAAAATGAAGAAAGTCTCCAGTGTTCTTTGTGTCATGAGAACACGTTTTGAAACCGTCCTTGAAAAAAGTGTTCATTTCAGACTAGATGTTAGTCTACAAAGCGGTCTTTGGGATGCCATTGTCAAATATCTAAATTAAGTTTCCATCGTTTAAACACTAAGATGACCCTGCTTATCCCGGCCGAAGGGCAACCTCCACACTCGAACCTGCTTAACCACTCGCATGCGTTTTCTCAGGAGAAACGAATGTATTATCTGAATCTCACCTGTTAACAAAAAATCATTGGAAGCAAAACTGTATTTTATGTTTATTAATATTATGCGAGTATTTTTTTGAGTATGTCCGGATGAATGAAGTATTTTGTGTAATAAGAGTCTCCTTCCAGGAAATATGGTACGGTAGGCGAGGTCTGGATATCTGGGGTCCGGATAAGCGGGGTTCCACTGTCCATGGCAATTTATCAGTACTACCGTTCTATCTCTACTGTGGTCCGATATTCATATGGGTATTTTCATGCAAATGCTTAACTAAACAGAACATAGTTGCCGAATCACTGCAGATTTAACGTCTCCTAATATTAGAGGTCACTGCCATGAGTGACCATTTTGTTAGTTTCGTTTCAGCTACACTCAACCACTATCGTATAGTTTCTTTTGCCCGTCAGTTTATCTGTTTGGTATGAGTGAATGTGCTTGGTATTACACCGCTTTTAAAATTATTCCAAGAACATCACGGTGGGGGACACCAGAAGTACGCTTCACACATTGTATCCATGTGGGAATAGAACCCAGGTCTTCAGCGTGACAAACTAATGCTTAACCACAAGGCTAAACCACCGCCCATGACATGTTTGGAATGTAAGCTGGGGCCTCGTCACGCAAAGCTATCATAGGCCTTTCATACCTCCCTGTTAATGAGTTATGTATACCATTCCAAAAGGTAGGGAGGGAGTGAGTCGTCAGATGCAACAACCTTCTGTTACAGATCCCCAGGTGAGATGTGTTCCGGATTCAGAGTGAGTGAGTGAGTGAGTGAGTGAATGAGTGAATGGGTGATTGAGTTTAATTTTATGCCGCACTCAGCAATATTCCAGCTTTATGGCGGTGGTCTGTAAATAATCGAGTCTGGACCAGACAATCCAGTGATCAGCAACATGAGCATCAATCTGCGCAATTGGGAACCGATGACGTGTCAGCCAAGTCAGCGAGCCTGACCACCCGATCCCGTTAGCCGCCTCTTATGACAAGCATAGTCGTCTTTTAATGGCAAGCATGGGTTGCTGAAGGCCTATTCTACCCCAGGACCTTCACGGATACAAAAATGTAGGGAATACAGGCATTACGTGATTGATAAAATGTAAATAATACAGGGAACAGATGGCGAAGAGAAATCAAGGGAAAAAGTGACAATTTATTCCATTCCTTTGAAAAGGTTTCATACATATGAATACTTTTGTATTATACATACATATTATAATACTTTTTATCACATGCATTGGCATTGTCTGGAACATGGAATAACTATTTTAAAATTTTATAGTACACGTATCTTGCGATAACGCCTGGTGAGTATACAGAGGTACAGGCTGCACATTTTTACTGACTTGGGTCCTGGTAGATCACTTCCTTGTACGGCAAACCAGTGTTAATTAACCATGACAGATATAGGCTTAGACATTGCGTTAACAGTCTTTAATATATAAATATATGCACAAATATATATGCTTTTACATACGTTCGTGTCCAAATGTACATAAAATACTTGGTGTGAATAAATAAATTTTACACATATTCATGTCAAAACCTAGAATACACGTATATTTTTAAGAGTGATGTTTTTATTCAAGTGGATAGGCATTTATGAGGACCTTCTTTCACTTGAAACGTCACAATGGATTCATTCATTAAGGACAGACGCTGTTTAATTTTTTGTTCCACAAATGTCATTCTAAAGGTATAGGGCACGAATGTTAACTTAAAATGAAAAGCTTATTACTGCATTTAAGTGTTAGACTTGAGCAGTGGTTATTTTGATCTACTCTTTTATGTGAATCATTTAACCAACTGCCCGTTCGACGTGACGCGGTGCAGCGGGGAGGCCTAGTGGTTAAAGCGTTCACTCGAAGACCTGGGTTCGATTCCCCAAACGGTCACAATATGTGAAGCCCATATCAGGTGTCGCCTGCTCTGATATTTGTGGAATATCACTAAACACTAAACTAAACTAAACTACTACTAGTAGTAGCAGCAGCAGGAGCAGTAGTAGCAGGGATAATCTACAAT
The DNA here is from genome assembly GCF_037392515.1 of Haliotis asinina. Lineage (NCBI taxonomy): Eukaryota > Metazoa > Mollusca > Gastropoda > Lepetellida > Haliotidae > Haliotis > Haliotis asinina. The sequence continues at coordinate 62,585,687 of NC_090282.1, read as the reverse complement.
CTATATAGTAGTTATAGCACAAATGCAATAATACACCTACTTTCTCTCACACACACTCACAGTATAAAGGTCACTAAATGCAATACGCTTGAACTCGACCAAACACAACACCATATACCAACACACCTCGTTTGGACAAATAATTGATTTGCTGTTGCCTAATGACACAATACAGATAGGTGAGCCAGGCAATATATATGCTAATCCCATACACTTACAGGTTATGCCACAATCGGGAATCTGCCTAATGGATTCCTGAGCAAAACCGAGCCCCACTCCCCCGTCCCGTTGAGCTCATGTCTCATCCTGCCTGATGTCTTAGTTGCGCAATGACTTATTCCAATTACTTTGTCCTGGCCAGTCCTCCGATTGACTTAAATCCTTTGATTTACCGCTGTGGTTAGTGGATTAGAAAGGTAATACCCTACCCTCGTTACTAACCCGGAAGGTACAGGTATGCAGGTGTGATAATTGTGTTTGTTGCTTGGTGGATTAACCCCATGTCAATATACAGCCATATGACGGCACGTGTAGATTAGTGAGGGTACAGATCTCCATTACAAACGTGTACTGAACAGCAAAAGAGTTTCGAAAAAATTAAATATTTTAAAAGCGTGTCTTCGATTAAAAAAATTGACAAACGTTGCGTTTCTTTTGCTGTCAGTATAGATGGCACTGTGGCCGAAATGTGATGATAAGGTTTTTAGCGAACCATTTTTGTCTGTATATCTTTCTCGTGAAATATTTTATGGAAAATGTGCTGTGTAACTTCCGGAAACAACTGAAACATTTTATTTCGGGAGAGTGATGAATGAGTGGTGGTCTCTTTGAGCAGTATTTCAGGTTTGACAAGATAGCAAGATGCGGGAGGACATTTAAGTACATTTTCAGAAACTTAAGTTTTAGAAATTAAAACTGTTGTTGTGTGAATACGGCCCCTAATGATAAACGTCTTAAACCTTTGCCTCTTTGGTGACAAACACAGAAATGGATCAGGGCGGACGTGGTATTCGAATGCGCGATCATCATGGGATAAGGGACGCAACTCATGGATGATTTCGATTGAGTGGTTCAAAGTAAAGTAACTGTGTTTGAAATATACTTATGATCACCAAGCTGTGAATGGGTGCCCGGTAGGATGAGATAAAAAAGACTATTATTCGTGTTAACCTGCGTCAAGGCAGCTTGAATTGTATTCTTGATTTGTGTATGTTATCAGAATGTGCAGTGATACGTCATATAATTCAATAGGCCCAGGGAACCAGGCTGAAATAGTTCCTCCTAATGTTAGAGGAAGACCATGTTCTTGTAGCCTGGAGAGATTCATATACTGGCTGGTACCACTTTGGTGAAAAACACAAGCTTATAACGGTGCAGACAAACCGAGCTTCTTAATCAGGCCGAATCATGTTCCGTGGATTTTTTACACTAAAATATCCTTGAATTATGTATGGTTAATAGCTCTTGCATTTTCTTTTTCTCGACAACAAAGACTGCTTTTATGACTGCTTCTATCAATCTCTTCAGTAAAGGAATGTTTGATTTCATGTTCTCTTGGATTTTCTTTTTCTCGACAGCAAAGACTGATTTTATGACTGCCTCTATCAATCTACCGAGTCACGTAATGTTTGATTTCATTTTAGACCGATGAATTGCTCACCATGACAAAATCTTATAATGGCAACAAAACCAAATTTTGCACAGTCACACGAAAGCGACAGACCACCTGTGATGGTTTGTATCATAATTTCGGACAGTCAGGCAATCACCAAGCGTGTGTAGTAAAATTTTAATTGCAACTCGCATGCCTGGCTTTTCTACTCCCCCCCCCCACCCCCAAATACCGATCGTTTGTTAAACGACCTTTTTAATTAGGGTGTCCATAAAATAAACGTTTCAGCAGTTGAATAGTACAACTACTTCCGCTCGTTAGACAATATATCCCATGTTCCTCCAACAAAGTAGTCGTCGCTATTTACCCGACGACCTTTTTCACCAATAGGACCGGTGGGGTAAATCTGGTTGTTAAGCGTTCGCTCGTTACGGCCGGTTTCAATTCTCCCACGTGGGTACGATGTGTGAAGTCCCTTTTGGTCTGGTGTCCACGTCATGATATTGCTGCGTAAAACGTAACTCACTCACTTTGTTATAAAAAGGGAAACTAGTAATATAAACCATGGTGTGTTTAGTCGTGCGTATTAAGTACACCAGCATAGACAGAGGTCATGACGTCATGAATAACGCGTAAAGTCAGCCACGTACTTGACGCGTCACAACTGACCCAGTTTGAACTTTGCAAAATCGCTAAGTGCTGAACGGTCGTGACATAGGACACGTGCAAGAAAGAACCTTATAGCGTCTCATCATAATAATATAGTGACCCGTGACTCGCCCGTGCCCGGATTTAGAACCTTGAACAACCCTCGCTTCGTGTGGTATCCACACATTTTAGGACCCGTGATGACCCGGGTTAGAATTAGACGTCATTAACACATGCTTGAGGCGACTAATTAGCGGGATCAAGTGCTCATGCTTGGTTGACTTGGTTGACACAAATGCGTATAGATGCTCATTTTGTTGACCACTGGATTGTCTGGTCTAGACTCTATATTTACAGACAACCACTATGCAGCTGGAATATTGCTGAGTGCGGCGTTAAACATCAAGCACATAAAACACGTAGGGGATGGCACTGTGTTCAAAGCTTTCGCTCGTCATGCTCTCTAGGACCAGGTGCGATTCCCCATATAGGTACAGCATATAGTTCTTTGTTTGTGGTGAATTTATGGTGGGATGGTTGCAAGTTTTTTGATATTCCCCTTTGACAATACGCTGGGTTAATTACTAGTACAACCTGTCGGACAAGCGACCATATACACCTATGGTTGTCAAGAATTAAACATGCAAGAAATGTTTGTTGACTGAAATAAATTGGTAATTGAGTGAGGACTGTTTTGCTAAACCCAGTAATGAGAAGTGTGAGGTGTTAACTTTCAGGTGTATACTTTCTTTTACCCAGCAGGTGTTTTATTATAGAAAGAAAAGACATTGCCATCTAAAAGGTTAGCTTGAACTTGAGACCAGTAACGTCTGCGACTCCCTTATTCTGTGCACAGAGCAAACCTGCAGTCACATCACATCACATCACATCACATCACATCACATCACATCACATCACATCACATCACATCACAGTCACAGTCACAGTCACAGTCACAGTCACAGTCACTTCACATCACATATCATCACAGTCACATTACATCTCATCAAAGTCACATTTCATAACATCACAGATACAGTACATTCCATCACAGGCAGATTGCATCACATCACGGTGACATTGCATCACATGACATTCACAGTACATCACATGACAGTCACAGTACATCACATGACAGTCATAGTACATTCCACCACAGTCGCAGTACATCACATGGCAGACACGACACATCACATCACATCACATCACATCACATCACATCACATCACATCACATCACATCACATCACATCACATCACATCACACCCCATCACGGTCACATTACATCACATCACAGTTTATTACTCCACAGTCACAGTACAACACACCACAGTCACATTACATCTTATTCACATTATATCACATCACAGTCACATTACATCCCATCACAGTCATAGTACATCTCGTAACATTATATCACATCACAGTCACATTACATCACACCACAGTCACATTACATCACGTCACATTACAGATTGTTTGTTTGGGGTTTTTTGGGGGGTGTTGGTTTTTTGTTTGTTTGGGTTTTTTTGGGGGGTGTTGGTTTTTTGTTTGTTTGATTACATCCACATTACATCAAGTCAAAGTCACATTACATCATACACAGTAGGGGAGACATCCGTTCTTTCGTGAGAAAGGTGCAACGAGATACATAGTCTGGGTTTGTATTACAGGAAACTTAGAGCTGGGGGAACAGGTTTGGGATTGAGGACAGTCTGATATACAGGGTACTGGTTTGAAAAAACAGGAAAACGGGTCGAGTAATAAAGGACAATGGTTGGGGGGATGATAGGACAAGGATTGTCGACAAAGGGCAGTCAGTCACCAGTGAGTATTTTAAAAGACATATGCTATGTCCTCGTTCCACTTGTAACAATTACGCAATGAGTCAAACACATGCACACTATAAACGTCAACCTCTAGACCTGGACAGAATGAGGGCCGTAGACCGTGGAGGCAGATGACCTTGAGGTCATCCAGTACGTCAGAGCTTACCATACAAATTGCACTGCCTCACCGTAGCTACTATATTTAGTCGTATAACTCACACACACGACTACCTGTCTAGACGCCGGAAAAGACGTCGGCAAAGGTGATATATAGCGTCCCTGAAATCTCTTTAACGGTTGTGTATACAGGTCGAAGTGAAATGAAGTAGCTAGACACAAATAGGCATGGGTGTGAAAGACATCACACTGTTACGTGGTCATTTCTAAATAGAAAACCAGTCAGTTAACTGGGAATCGGTCTATAGGAGAACTATGAATGAAACCAACAAAGACGTGTGCTGCAGTTACCAATTGTATTCTAAAAGTAATGAAGTTCACAAACCAACACAAACCAATGACAGTATACAATAGAGCGGCAAGACAAATTCAGAGAGGGTATAATGCTAGAGCAATGACCACGATATTCAACTCAATTCAACAATAATACAACTTAAAGAAAGGGCTCGGTCGGGTTGTTGTTTTATGCTCACAAATATTCCAGGTATATGATGTCTTTCTTTTGCGCGTCAGTATATGTACGTTTATGGGTGATCAGATATACTCTGAACCAACAAAATAATTCACCGAAGGGCATTTCTTTGTTTCTTGTTTAACACAGCACTCGACATGATTTCAGCTATATGGTAGCGGTTTGACAACAATCGAGTCTGGACCAGACAAACAAGTGGTCAACAACATGAACATCGATCTACGCAACTGGGATACGATGACATGTGCCAACAAAGTCGCCTCACCACCCAATCTCTTTAATCGGATCTTTCGTCAAACATGAGTTGTTGAAGATCACTTATAGATCGGATCTTCACAGGTATAGAGATATAGACAATTAAGATATCATCGTCACATACAAAGCTGGTGTTTGGTGGCTGAAAGGTATAAAGTGTTTCAGGTAGATCATGCCGTATTTTGATGTTCATCATTTTGATGAACTCCCTAAGATTGATACTGTGCCGAGGAAACACATTCTTCACACACCAGCATCAGTTATTTTAGGGAATTTTGAGAAATTGTAGACTAGTGAAAAAAATAGCCAAAAACAATACGGAAACAATTTTGTTGTTGCCAGTTGTTGTTGGATACGGGATTTCTGTTTGTTTGTGGAAAGCAGCTAAAAAGTCACTGCCACCTCTTCATATTTTATAAATGGGGGTAAGTGAGTGAATATAGTTGTGTGCATCTTTTACCAATGTGCCAGCCATATCACGGCGGGGGACACCAGAAATGGACTTCACTCATTGCACCTAAGTGGAAGAAGGTTTCATATTTTAAAGGTCACATGCAACCAAAAAATCAAACATAATCAAAATACAGTTATCAATTATTCATGACATATAATATACATTGCTGCTTGTAAAAAAAAAATAAACAAAATTATAAGCGTACAATAGCGATTCAAAAGTGCAACATTTTGTACTTGGGCTTACTTCCCTCGTAACAAGCCTTCGGGAGACCGAACCCAGTCATAGCGTGTTGGGGTGCACTCAAGTGTAACGACGGCTTCCGACTGGCCGGTCCATTTTCTGATACGCTGACTGCTTATTGTGTGTACAGAAAAAATGATCTGTTTTATGAGCATTTTAGAAGTATGGCGAGTCACAAGAAAGTAACATTCTTTATGGATAACAACTTCTTTTATTGTACTTACTGCGTCGTTTCAGTATGGATTCATATATCGTTGTCAAACAAAATCATATACACTATAAGAAGTTGTTATCCATAAAGAATGTATATAGAGATGTTGGGTATTGCGTTCGATTCAATCAAAAATCATCTCTGTAGAGATGGTGAACTAGTGCGCGGCTGGAAACTCTCATTCGTTCAAGTACAAAGCAGGACTTGAAACTGACAAGAGTTTGCACCAGTTTCCGTCAGATACAGTCATCCGAGAAAAATGGATGTACACGTAGTTTGTTTGCAACCCACAGACATAAAAACATGTCATGTGTACAAGTATCACACCTGTCTAATTACATAATGTGGCAGAGACAGGACTCGAGTGCACAAGTCATAAATCAGTTTATTTTGTTTATGGCGTGTAGCCTGATAGGTGTTCAAATTGCGTGTGGTCAATGATTGAAGCTGTGTATTGCATATTGTCGATAGCAGACAGGCAGGCAGACATATAGGTGTCAATAAACCAGACAATGAGCTTTCTCTGTGACAGAGGCTGCTTACCACAATCGACACGTTTTCTTATGTAACGAGTAGATTATTTACTTGTTTGTGTACACAACTAAGATTAGACTACTATACCCCAGCGATGGGGGAAATTTAGTGAATCGTTTGAAATCCGATTTCGCGGGCTTTTTTGTCATCGCGTTTTTTCAACTTTATAGCTTGAATTGGCAGTTATGATGATTTGTTTCGGTAAGTGCATACCGAAAGGTATCAGAAACTGCACAGTTGTATTGTACGTTGTACCTTTAATGTATACGTAATATCATATCTTTTTAATATATTGTGCAGATAAACTGCCAAAACGTTCACACTTAATCCTCATCATCACAGAGTGTGGGCAGCTGGGTGAAGTCCCATAATTCATCAAAACAGTAGTGTTCGGCACACAGTGACATATGTGATCTTTGACAAACATTCTTTGGAGCAGAAATATACACCAAATAGCAAAAGAAGTGCAAGTTTCGAAAAAAATAAATCTCATAAAAGTATGCGATCATGTTTTTTGTTTTCTGAAACATTTTGACACCAAAACCACCCAAAACCCACCACCAACAACAATAACAACAACAGAAAAAATAAACAAACAAAAAAACCCCCATAAAACAAACCAAAACCAAACCAAAAACAAAAACCCACACACAGAGTTGCGTTCAATATATGTACAGTACTCTACTTTGACAGTACTCTACTTATATCACATTTATGTTGTCACTAGATATGTGAAATCAATAAAAGGATGAAAAACCCCAAACAAACAAAAAACCAACACCCCCCAAAAAACCCCAAACAAACAAAAAACCAACACCCCCCAAAAAACCCCAAACAAACAAAAAAAAACCCCCAAAAATCCAACAACGCCCCCCCCCCCAAAAAAAAAAGACAAACAAACAAAAACAAACAAACCCCCACCCCTAAAACAACGAAACCCAACCAAAAACAACAAAAAACCCAAATCAAAACATAAAAAAACGCCAGTGACTGAAGAAAACATAGATCCAAGAACATGGCACTTTTCCGCAGATGATTTTTTTAATATAAAAAGATGAGACAAATGGTGCAGAGGAAGCAAACAAACAAACAATTACTTACTTGGCAAAGTACAAATATCACTCGAATAACGGGTCAGAATTGGCCTTCTGTAGTTCCTGCTAACGGGATCGGGAGGTCAGACTCGCTGACGTGAATGGCACATGTCATAGTGTCACAAGTACATAGATAATCCCATTGGCACTATACTTCACCTTTGTCTACAATAGCGTTACGTCCTCGAGTGATTCATCTCGACACTTATATATTTTCAAAATTCACTTCCTTCTTGAAAATACCATATGGAATTTTTTTTCGGGTGAGAGTCCTTAAAACAAGAGACACTAATATTCAGTCTCAATAAAATGTAAGGCCAATTGTCCCGCACGAGAGAGAGAGAGAGAGAGAGAGAGAGAGAGAGAGAGAGAGAGAGAGAGAGAGAGAGAGAGAGAGGAGACGTTGCTGCACTTCGCAGTGAAGAATTACGCCGCTTGTGCAGGCCAGCTTCCGACGTACGTATTTCTGAATTTGTCAGCAACATACCCGTACGTGGGTTCACAGAAGATCAACGATTGCGTCCTGCGTCACTTCCGGTTTTCACTTACAAGAAGCTGTCGGGCCTTCTGTTACCAAAACACGTTTCAAAGGGCTGTATTGGAAGTTTAACCCAGACTTCAGTTCACTTTATCGAGCCAGATGAATCTAATCTCACGTCTTTAGCAAAAGGCCTTCTCCAACGACCATCATAACAATCCAAATGCATGTGGTACCCTCGAGCCTGCTCGCTCAGCTATTTACATGGCCCATCGTAACATTACCCACAAAGTATTGCATCAGTAGCCACGTAGCTTAATAAACGCATTACTGACGGCCATTGAAACAAAGATAAAGTATTAACGATATCTATATTAGTGTAAATATAACATATCCCGTCCCACCGTCCTCAAGCGGTCAATTTTCGGTAAGGACGATCTATTAAATAAGTCAGGTCATAGTTTGGTCGAGGGAAATATTTGAGAAAATAAACTTATTTTCAGGTTTTGAACTTATCCATTAACTCTTTCCAAGTTACCACAGTATTAACCTTGATATATGTGCTATAATAAAATTTAATACTGTTATCAACACAACATTAGTTGATTTTTAAAATTGTTTTAGGTTTTTGGGACTTGCTGTTCGTTCAGGCCTGCTCACTTTTTGGACAGTCAGTTCATGGACAGGCCACATTTCAAAACTATATTCTATAATCAGGACCGTGGTAACGGATAAATGCATCATCACTAAATATATGGATAAACAATTGAAAAAATCTTTGAGGACGAAAACACTTAATGTTGATCTAAGGTTTTAAAAAATTGTCCAATCTCGTTTTTTCTACTCTTCATCTTCTTCTCCATCCTGACCACCCACTAGATGACACGGATGTTGTTACAACCCGGATCCGTGTCGAGAATGCACCCCACGCACTCAGCTGATAAATCCATAGGCTCTCGAAGTCATGTTTTCGTGATCATTGCCGTAATTGACTATATCTTCGACTCACATTTCAGTACGATGAATCTCGGTCGAAAAATAATCAGGTCACTGTTTTTTATTGCTTTTTGCGTATTGTACACAACATATTTTTTGACCGAGATATTCAATTAGAAGTTTATGTTGCATTTGGGAAAGGTTAGCACCGTTTCCCCAAGACAATACACGGTTATCTCCAAACTGACAGACACCGAATTAGGAGGTTAATTGGGACAGTATCATGGGGCAATCCACTGTCGACGGAACAGAGTAGGGTGAGCCTGAAACAGGTTGGTTACTGAAAAGTTTGATTGTGTCTAAAAGTAACTTTGTTGTGATTAAAAACGTTTTGTTTGAGACATATCGATAATTGTGTAACCATAGATATAGAAATGTACATATCTGAAAGCATTCTGCTTTTTCATTGACTTAAAGACCTGGGGCCCGTTTCACAAAACTCTCGTAAGCCTAAGGTCTCGTAACTTTTCTCGTATCATTCATACTTCCTATGTTACAGTATAGCAGGTACAAATGCTACGAGAAAAGTTACGAGACCTTAGGCTTACGAGAGTTTTGTGAAACGGGGCCCAGCATTGTAATGTGAGACAAGATCAATACTAATCAGTATTCTAATTTTAACAATGCTTTCTACAGATTGTAACAGTACTTCAAGGAGTAAAGAAAAAAACATTCTCACATCTAGCCATATTGACATTATGTGTCATTTTTATATTTATTCTAAATACGTCATAATTAAGTGTATATCTTAATCTTGTATACAGAACATTTAATTCTTTATCCCAGAATAATACTAGTGCACGTTTTTCTTTCGAGTGGATATAAGTTTTAATGATGCAACAGAATCTCAATTCCTTATAGCTAGTGGAATATTATTCCACATTTTAACAAAGGATGGAATCCCTTGTACAGTTTCCCGCTTCAATCATTTTAGATGTTATTTTGACAGTGTTTTCAACATGACGATGCCAGCTCCCGTTACACGAGGAGGTTATGAAAATCATCAACTCTTTACATATTGCAGCAACCCAAATTCTTTTCGACCATCTTTCAAAGTAAATGATATAGTTTCATTTTTTTTATTTGGACTATTCGATTATAATGTGTTTGTAGCAGGTACTGTGCAGACTCTTTCAGTGTTGTCACAACCCCTAGTGTACAGTACACAACCCTGTGCACTTAAAAGAACCCACGAATCCGTTGGTATATGACCAGATGGTGGTCACATGAACAGGTGCATACACCTAGTTGCGGGTACAGCAACGTGCAATAAACGTGGACAAAGTGTTGTGACTATGTGTCCCAGTCCACCCAGCTGTCAAATGGGTACCTCGTTAGGATGAGAGAGCCACATTAAACTCGGTGCGCCTCGTGACAGTAAGAGTTGTATACTCCCCAGGGAGTTGAGACTGAAATACGATGTGCTGTTGAGATTGACATCCAGTAATCGAGGGATAAAATACCAGCGCCTTGAGCATGCACTAGTGCGTGGATATGGGCGCTATATAAATATTCTATATCTATCTATATCTATCTAATCTGTTCTCTGAACCGTAAATGGTGTTTTAAGGCGTCTTCTAACTGCCTGTCTGCGTAATGGGAGGACACCCAATACCCAATCGCATGGATGAAGGCATGCATATTGATTGTACATCATTGAAGGGTTAAGACTAAGGAAACTACCCGTTACGATGCGGGTTAGAACTGTTTTTCAGCAACCCAAGCTTTGCGAGGCGACTAACAGGATTGGGTGATCAGGCTAGCTGATTTGGTAGGCATAATTGCCACCATATCCCAATCGTGTAGCTCGATGCTCATGATGTTGATCACTGGATTGTCTGGTCAAGACTTGATTATTTACAAACCGCTACCGTAATGCTGAAATCATGTTGAGTGCTGTGTTAAACTAGAAACAAAGAAATGCCCTTCAGTGAATTATTTTGTGGGTTCAAGGTATATCTGATCAGCTACAAACGTACATATACTGACGCGCTGAAGAAAGTATGCGGCTTTTTGAAAATTACGATTTGGTTAAAAACCCAATACAAACGTCATCAAAACGTTAATAGGCTGAAAACAGTGACCGAAATATTTCAAACTTGTGCAAAAATGTCCAGTCTGAATGGGGTGCTGAGCTGATCTCCAGCAAACGTCTATCGTGTATCCTTGTACTGCTATCATCCCTCTAACGTATTGGGCAAAGACGTCTAAGTTGAGTTGGTGCATTCAGATTCAGCCTGGAGACACGATGATGGCCAATGCCGGGCCGGATGCATGATGAGGATACACTTTGTAATAACTTCCTGGCTGTCAAATTATTACTTGTCGAGGTTAGGTTTCCTCTTGTATATGCGCGTATACACATCTACTCATTTTCCAAAGCCTTTTCATAATGAACTAAAATAGACTCAAACTTAGGTGTAGAATTATCAGGCAAGTCTAGCTTCCATCGACCTTTATTCCTGAAATGAAGAATTTTCTGTTTGGAATTTTATTAAATTATAATTAATTTTTGAACAAGATCATAAAGTCTAAGACGCGTGTACAGCTTACCGTGCCATAACGTTGATGCTATTAGCGTGATATTCCAGGAACGTGACCTGCATCGTCACTGTGGCTTGTGTACTTAGAAGCTGAGGAGGTTACGTTTAAACGAATGTTATATCAGGGCGTGTAATCTTCATGTGTGAATTAATACTTTTGTGGGACGTATGTCGCCCCAGTGTGATGTACGAGCACAGGTATAAATCTAACATGTCATCGCGGCGCCTCTCACAGACCCCATTTGTATTATAATAAACACCCCCGCCCCTTCCCGGCCTCACCAGCATATACGTATCTCATCCTCAGTTTCAGTAGCCTATACTTAATCCATTCATAGTTCCAGCTGCCTATACTTAAACCACTGATAGTTCCAGCTGCCTATACTTAATCCATTGATAGTTCCAGCTGCCTATACTTAATCCATTGATAGTTCCAGCTGCCTATACTTAATCCATTGATAGTTCCAAGTGCCTATACTTAATCCATTGATAGTTCCAGCTGCCTATACTTAAACCATTGATAGTTCCAAGTGCCTATACTTAATCCATTGATAGTTCCAGCTGCCTATACTTAATCCATTGATAGTTCCAGCTGCCTATACTCATCCCATTCATAGCTCCAGCTGCCTATACTTCATCCATTGATAGTTCCAGCTGCCTATACTTAAACCATTGATAGTTCCAGCTGCCTATACTTAATCCATTGATAGTTCCAGCTGCCTATACTTAATCTATTGATAGTTCCAGCTGCCTATACTCATCCCATTCATAGTTCCTGCAACCTATACTCATCCCATTCATAGTTCCTGCAACCTATACTCATCCCATTCATAGTTCCTGCAACCTATACTCATCCCATCCACAGTTCCTGCAACCTATTCTCATCCCATTCATAGTTTCTGCAACCTATACTTATCCCATTCATAGTTCCAGTTGCCTATACTTCATCCATTGATAGTTCCAGCTGCCTATACTCATCCCATTCATAGCTCCAGCTGCCTATACTCATCCCATTCATAGTTCCTGCAACCTATACTCATCCCATTCATAGTTCCTGCAACCTATACTCATCCCATTCATAGTTCCTGCAACCAATACTCATCCCATTCATAGTTTCTGCAACCTATACTCATCCCATTCATAGTTTCTGCAACCTATACTCATCCCATTCATAGTTCCTGCAACAAATACTCATCCCATTCATAGTTCCTGCAACCTATACCCATCTTACTCTCATTTCAGCAGCCTATATACTTATCCCATTCTCAGTTCGGCAGCCTATGTTCATACAAATCTTAGCTCCAGCATATCTGTAAACAGTACCGGTTTATCAGCAACTTTGCAGCTCGTTACATACACTTTCTTGAGGAACTCGTCATCACGTTAGAACGGCAGTTCTATCGTATCAAACCGATCGCTTATGAAACGAGATCCAGGGGTGTGCTAGTGGCGAAATTACACACTTCGGCTTTCGACGCGTTGGTTACCAAAGCGGTAAGTATACAGGCGTTACCAGATTTACATTTCTCCCCGTATGAGCATCTCCAGCTGCTGTATGGTATACGTTCAGCTACTGTACACGCCAGAACAGTGTTTCATCATCACCCAGAGATATACATCACTCACGGGAGGTACAAGCCGTTGATAACATCTGAGTTATATGAAGATAGTGACGTGTGAGTGTTGATGTACTTTGGTATCATATGTAACTTGGCCTTGCCCGACTGGAAGACTGCTTGCTGTACGAGTGAATGTTTTCCTTTGTCAGTATTTCAGCTATTTCACGCCGCTCGTTCGCGATAAGCCCAAAACAGTTGACAAGCTTTGAACCAGCTGGCCTTGGTTACTAGCATCAAACCAGTTTTTGTGTCGAGACACAATCGACAAAATCACACATCGGAACCAACCAATCCTCATTTGTCTACTACTTTTACATGCACACAGACTCCCATACATGCACATAGACTGCCACGGTCGCTTTGAGGAATGGGGCCCTGGTATGTAGAGACAGGTAGGCAGGCTGGTTCAACTGGCCAACTGGTCAACTGGTTAACTGGTTTGATTCAACACGATCACCAGTCGGGGTAGCCTTATTTCCTCCACTACCGACTAACGTCCAGGCGCTGATTCTGAAAAGTGGAAACATTCAAGGGAGCTTCACTGTCAATAAATAACACATTCAAGGAATTATCATGGTCAGTTAATAACACATTCAAGGAATTATCATGGTCAGTAAATAACACATTCAAGGAAACGTCAAGGTCAGTAAATAACACATTCAAGGGAGCTTCATTGTCAGTAAATAACACATTCTGAGAATCATCATGGTCAATAAATAACACATTCTAAGAAATTCATGATCAGTAAATGACACATTCAAGGGAGCTTCATGGCTGATAAATAACACATTCTAGGAAACAACATGGTCAATAACAGAAGCATTCTTAGGAAACTTCGTGGTCAGTAAACAACACATTCTACCAAACGTCATGGTCAATAAATAACACATTCAAGCTCGTAGGCCCAGCGCCGGTTGTTATTGTATCGGACCGTCAGTTTCAAATGTGTGCACGCCCTTATGGCCTTCAGTAAATTAGCTGTCAAATATATTTCAGCTGGAATGTTTCCCCCTTTGTTTTGTTAACGTTCGTGAATCACCCGCGATCCATCATGTTACGATGACTTACAATTTCACTTCCTGGTATTCAGCAAAATAGCGTAAAATTGTCAACACCAGTCTAACAAATGAAAACTATTTGGTGTGCCACAGACTTCACTTGATCTTGTAGAAACAGTGTGAAACTGTACAGTGAAGTCTATTTTCTTTTTAATGGGCCTGCAGATTACATTCGGGCTTGTAGATTTTAAAGCCTGCAAGTGGCAGCAGGCCCTGATGGCCAGTTGGTAAATTAAAGTATTGCAAAAACTGCATTCAAGGGAGCTTCATGGTCAGTAAATAACACATTCTAGGAAACTTCATGACCAGTAAATAACACATTCAAATTAGCTTCCTGGCCAATAAATAACACATTCTAGGAAACTTCATGGTCAGTAAATACCACATTCTAGGAAACTTCGTAGTCAGTAAATACAAGGAAAGTACCTAATTGTGGTATCCTTTATCGTGATATAGTAGGTATGTTACGAAAAGCAGCGTACAATCACTTGCTCACTCTCTAGTGTACAGATCTGGGCGGTCACTCTCGCTGATTGGTTTATACATGTCATCGTATGCCAGCTGTGAAGATCTAAGCTCATGATGCTAGTCATATAGTTGGATTGTCTGATGTTTACATACATTTGTCATGTAGCTGGAATATTGCTGGGGACTCGCTAAACACCAAACACAATACAGCGCACCGTCTGACACCGGTGTACATCACGTTGTATCACTTATGTAAAATAACACTTCTCCCGGAACTATTCTCGGGCTGCCTCCACACTGCCTCCGTTAGCCTATGGTCTGTCGTACAGACCCTGAAGCAAATATATCCAAGAAAGCCAACGCAAGTCTAGAAAATGTGGCAAGTCTAGATTTCCACAGCTTCAGGGAAAAAAATGAAGGGCTCCTCTTAAAGAGGCAAGTCTAGATAAGGGAACAGTACAGGACGCTCGTCTATTTGTCTTTTAAGAAATTGTCATTCAAACTATTCACTATTACCTTGGAGAATTGTGCAAGTCTACGCCTCGGTGTTCAGGACAAGCCCGTAGGGAGTGTTAAGGAAACAGCTTTTATAAATAGATTATTTATCTTTCCTGCTCAAACAACTGTCAAATAGGATGTGGAACCCATGATGAGGTATACCAGCCATGCATTATCACTCTCGGAGATAAACATGTCACGCTATACGACACGAAAAACCCCCACAACTTCTGAACCACCAGACAGAAGAAAGATACTCTTGAAAAGTGACAAGACAAGACAAGACAACTTGACAAGACCATACAAACAAGGTGAAGACGTTACTACGAAATAGTTTAAGAAACACCGCAAGACAGAGCTACAACATAGTGGGTGGGTGAGTGAGTTTAGTTTACTCCGCAATCAGCAATATTTTAGCTATATGGCGACGGTCTGTAAAAAATCGAGTCTGGACCAGGCAATCCAGTGATCATCAACATCGACCTGCGCAATTGGGAACCGATGACAGGTGTCAACCAAGTCAGTGAAAAGAAGCATCCGATCCCGTTAGTCGCCTCTTACGACAAGCACAGTCGTCTTTTATGGCAAGCATTGCTTGCTGAAGGCCTATTCTGCCCCGGACCATCAAGGGTACTAAAACAAAGCCATATCAGTGAGTGAGTAGGGTTTTGCGCCGTTTTTAACATTTTTCCAGAAATATCACGGCGTGGACACCAGTAATGGGTTTCGCACATTGTACCCATGTGGAGATTCGAACCCGAGTCTGCAGTCAGACACATGTCATCGTATCCCAACTCCGTAGATCGATGCTAATGCTGGATCCTGGGATCCAGATTGGATTGTTTACAGACCATCTGGCTGGAATATTGCTGAGTGAGGCGTTGATAGCGAACAAATAAAACCAAACCAAGCACACTCAGGTGGACTGCATTTGAAACTCCATTGCGTCATTGCAAAGAAGAACATCAACTTCTGAACTGTGAACAACTATTGCGACAGAGAAAGGAATTGTGAAAAAATGGTAAATAAGACTTTTCAGAAAACACTGCAGTTATCATTCTTCTGGGTGGTATCACACGCCTTACTACACCCGTTAAAGAATAACAGCAATTTAAATGATCTAATTCATCTCTGTAGGATTATAAATCATGTTTATGCGTGTGTTATAATTGTACTCTGACATTATTTGAGGAAACACAAAACATTTATTTTTTGGTTTCAACGCTCCCAGATGCTTAGTGACATAAAGCTTGAACGTATGTTTGTAGATTCCTCTCGGTGGACACAACACAACAGCCAACCGGAGGAAGCGTGTTTCTAGCACAACAGCATAACTGTTCGACTGCACACAGTTATCTCATTATGAAGGCTCAGCACAATCATTCCTCTACTTGTTGATTTCGTTTCCGTTGAAATACCACTGAACAATGATAACCATTCATCCACAATAGAACGTTGCAGAAACAGTCACACAACAAATTACTGTTAATATAAATATTAAAGTAATGTGACCTTTAAAACTAGGCTGTCAGCTTGGATTTAGGGACTGCTCTTCTAAGTGCCTGACAGCTGAAATATCTACATGCGTTTGCGTAGGTTTATTTTCGTGGGCGTGCAAGAATGCTTCAAATGCAGTTTTTATCCTATCTAACATGCACGGAATGAACGTATTGAAATATTTAAAATTTGTATAGTTTATCTTTGGTATCTACATGACGTGCTGTGATTTTTCAACATTTATAATATTTGACCATTAATAACGATGGAGCTACGCGATATCCTTGATGATACCCTAATAGACACAGTACAGGTAAACCCGCATACAGTCAACGTTATCTCTGCGTTCTTTATATTATCACTGAATTTCCTTTACAATGACCGTGAACCAGATTCTAATTTGAATGGAGTCTAGAACGATCGTCATGTCCATTGTATATGTGTCTCTGAAAGAAGGATGACGGATTCTTCTCTAAAGTGTCCTCGCAGGATGTTTCTCTCGTTACCGCCGTTGAAAATGGTCTTTCACCAACTGACAGTAACTACATCACGAATTAGTGTCTAGTTTATCGTTACTAACAATGGTGTAATGAGGTTTGTGGGGGTTGGGAGTATCAGTTGTAGAGGGGTCGACGGGTTGTCAGCGTAGGTGATGTTGGTGAGGTTAGTGTCTAAATACCATGGTCTATGTACGTCTTGTGTTTTAAATGTGTTTAAAGGCCATGGTATAGAGAGTACTCGGGTTAGAATTGGTGTTCAGCAAATTATGCTCCAGCCTCATTCCGAACTGCGTAGATCGATGCTCATGCTGTTGATCATTGGATTGTCTCGATTGTTTATACAACACCACCATATATCTGGACTATTGCAGCGTTAAGCAGCAAACCAACCTATACATCGAGTTAGCCATTTGAATGTCACAGATGTGGGCTTCGCACAGCCATGTTTCTAGAACGTTTGACTGTCACAAAAACAGACCATCACCAGACTAATGAGACTCGTCAGCTTGACTGGCCAGTCGTTACCCAGACCCAGGCGGTTTCGTTCTAAAGTTATTTTAAGATGCCAGTCAACAGTTACAGCGACGTTGAATAACCACGTTAGTAAGAACAGGATGATGCTGGCATCTAGGGGTTCGACCATTTCGATGCATAGAATTAACCTATAAACATCGACTGAATCCTTGTCTTTTGCGGGCAAGGACCTTAACGTCGCAGTTGGGTACGATATCTAACATTATATGGGACAAAATAATCCCCAAACACCAGGTGTGTACTTTCTTTTCTGCGTCAATATATATATATCAGTTCTGCACATCAATAAATGTCTCTATACTTCGTGGTCTCTGAATGTCTCGTGTGTGAAAATATTTCTTTTGACATATTTTCCGAACGTTTAATAGAGCAAGCAAATCAATGTATGATGTTCGAGCATATGCAGTGTATTGAGTGACTAATCACCTTATGTAAGTATATCTAGTCAGTAAAGTGTGTCTATATCACCTTATGCAAGTATATCTAGTCAGTACAGTGTGTCTGCGTCACCTTATGTAAGTATATCTAGTCAGTAAAGCGTGTCTGCATCACCTTATGTAAGTATATCTAGTCAATAAAGTGCGGTCTAATCACCTTATGTAAGTATATCTAGTCAATAAAATCTGTCTGTGTGACCTTATGTAAGTATATCTAGTCTGTAAAGTGTGTCTGCATCACCTTATGTAAGTATATCTAGTCAGTAAAGTGTGTCTGTATCACCTTATGTGGTATATCTAGTCAGTAAAGTGTGTCTATATCACCTTATGTAGTATATCTAGTCAGTAAAGTGTGTCTATATCACCTTATGTAAGTATATCTAGTCAGTAATGTGTGTCTGCATCACCTTATGGAAGTATATCTAGTCAATAAAGTGCGTCTAATCACCTTATGTAAGTATATCTAGTCAGTAAAGTGTGTCTATATCACCTTATGCAAGTATATCTAGTCAGTACAGTGTGTCTGCATCACCTTATGCAAGTATATCTAGTCAGTAAAGTGTGTCTATATCACCTTATGTAAGTATATCTAGTCAGTAAAGCGTGTCTGCATCACCTTATGGAAGTATATCTAGTCAATAAAGTGCGTCTAATCACCTTATGTAAGTATATCTAGTCAGTAAAGTGCGTCTATATCACCTTATGTGGTATATCTAGTCAGTAATGTGTGTCTGCATCACCTTATGTAAGTATATCTAGTCAGTAAAGCGTGTCTGCATCACCTTATGTAAGTATATCTAGTCAGTAAAGTGTGTCTATATCACCTTATGTAGTATATCTAGTCAGTAAAGTGTGTCTGCATCACCTTATGTAAGTATATCTAGTCAGTACAGTGTGTCTGCATCACCTTATGTAAGTATATCTAGTCAATAAAGTGCGTCTAATCACCTTATGTAAGTATATCTAGTCAGTAAAGTGTGTCTATATCACCTTATGCAAGTATATCTAGTCAGTACAGTGTGTCTGCATCACCTTATGCAAATATATCTAGTCAATAAAATCTGTCTATGTGACCTTATGTAAGTATATCTAGTCAGTAAAGTGTGTCTAATCACCTTATGCAAGTATATCTAGTCAGTAAAGTGCGTCTATATCACCTTGTGGAAGTATATCTAGTCAGTACAGTGTGTCTGTATCACCTTATGTAAGTATATCTAGTCAGTAAAGTGTGTCTGCATCACCTTATGTAAGTATATCTAGTCGGTGAAATATCTCTTTGATTCTATGTAAGTGTATCTATGTCTATATGGCATTATGTAAGTATATCTACGTCTAGTCCGTTAAATGTATATTTTAATTCTTCAGTGTAGAGTGCTCCATCTTGAATGCGAAATGACTCTAAATGACCCATTTAGCACTAAGTATTGAAAAGCACACACGCACGCACAGAGAAAACCAAAAACGACACTAATCTAGTGTGTCTCTTGCTATCAATGCTCCAACCAAACATACATCAGTGCAATTACTGAATCCTTCAGAGCTAACAATTTATGAAGTCTGGGTTAAACCATAGATAAGGCTGTCTAGAACTTTCATGTGATGTTAATGTCTCTCCGTTCTGCGACTGGGAAACGTGCTGGGCGTCGCGCCAATTCCCCCAGTCCCTGCCACGCAGAAAACGACCCAGGTTGTGTTGATCCGTGACGTCACTTGGAGGTATGGAGGGGGCGTGACCAATGAGAAGCCACGGTTTTGCCACATCTCCAAAATATGCATAAACATATAAACACTCGGCGCAGTGTGCCCTGTTAAAACGAGTCTCAAAAGCCCATTTGCAAACCAGTTGTGAAAACTTCGAAAGCGCAAATCCTCTCGTGAAACACTAAGGGATATCTCCATCATATTTGCTAGTACACTGTGAATTATGTGAGTCACAGATTCGAGTATAAAATGAGTTTCAGCGGTAGTAGCATACTGACCTTGGAAGCCGTCTGACCCAGAGATATAGGTCGTGTGAGTCTCGAACTATTATAACAGTTATCCCGATTCGATGGTGTCACTTTCAACATCACACATTTGACAAAGCAGGATTTGACTGGATTAAGACATTGTTCTCTTTGCTTCAACAGATGTCTGTTTCGGAGGGAAGGGTATTGAGAGTGTTGCCGTTTAAATCCTGCGGAAACCAACAACACTGTGCGAGATTAGCGAAGCGTGGTCGTCAGTAGCAGGCTATTGTAGTCTTAAATATGCATCGGCTTCTATGCTGAAACAAGAGACATTCCGAACCCCTTCGACAGATCATGTGCTACTCGTCTCTGAAAACACGTCGCGCTCCTTGAGTATGTCATAATAGACAGCTGGTAAATAGGGATTGACGTCTTTCCTGAGTAAGAAAAGTTTGGACATATATCTCCAACGTCATATTTCCTCTGACTTTAAATCTCTACAGGTTGTGTATTAAATGGAGATTATCACGTCTGTGCTCGTGTGTATTGCCATCCTGCTGATGAAGACGTTATGGAAAATGAAAAAGAAGAAGAGTCGCTTGCCAGGGCCTCCGACATTAGAAGCGTTTAAAAGTCTCCTGAATACGTCGTCGACGACAGGTCTTCACGTCGCCGTCACGGACTGGGCTCAGAAATACGGCGACGTCCTGGCGCTCAAACTCCCTGGTCAAGCCATAGTGTTTCTCAACGAAGCTGACGTTGTGAAAGAGGTGTTTAGTTCGGAAGGTAACAAGAAGGTGACTAATGACAGGCAAGGTACTTTCGCGACCAAGTTTGTCTTTGACAATGGTTCCTTGGGGTTCCTCCAGTCGGGACAAGAACACTCCCGTCTGCGGCGTCTGTTTCATGCGTCGCTCCACCTTTACGGCGAGGGGGTCGAAGCTTACGAGATTCACGCGAGGAACGAGATGGACTATGTGGTCAATGAAATTGCTCAGCAAGATCAGGTGGATCTTGAAAAGGTCCTCTCCACCTCATTGATGAACTGTCTCCATAGTTTGGTAAGTGTTGGATTGTTTATAGATGATGATGATGATGATGGTGGTGAGAATAACGATGATGCTATGATTATCATTTTTGATTTGGTTGTTCCGATATCATCATCATCATCATTATTTTATTATCATTATTAGTAATATTACGTTCCAGGTATATTATACATGAGGCATCCATTCTGTATAGCTTATATCTAACAGTGTATGAAACAAGCCCCAAACGCCAAGGCTCGTAACTTCAAAATGTTCAAAGAATTAAACCAGACCTGACGCCAAGATATGGTGAACATCTAAAAATATTACCAGACCATCGTTCGTCAGACGTTTACTCAATCTGGGCGGTCGGACGGGCCCACTTTCATACCCTGCATATACTTGTATTCGATGTTGATAAGTAAGCAGCTGGACCCAGCTTCACAAAGCTGTCGTACGTAGCGCTACGACTGTCGTATTTCCTATACTGTAACAAGGGCTTACGATATCTTACGATAGCTTTCTGAAACGGGGCCCTGATCATATTTCCAACTTGTAATCTTACCCTGCCCATCAAACACAACAAGCATGTTACATTCCGCTCACAATGTTCACCTGAAGTCAAGCCTATAGCTAGTCAAAATTAAAGTTATTTTGTCAGCAAGAGCTGCGGACGATTTCCCTTCCCTATCCACATTCATAACGGGGCGGTGTGGTAGCCATGTGGTTAAAGCGTTCGTTCGTCACGCCTAAGACCCAGATTCTATGAATTGTGAAACCCTTTTTTCTAGTGTCCCTAGGCGTAATAATACGCCCAATTCCGGATTTCGCTAAAAGGCGGCGTGAAACCCAGCTTGAAGTCCCGTACCCATGAAATCTCGATTACCTGTTTGTTGGAGTATCGTGTACCGCTGTGAAGCGTGTATTCGGGTTAAGCACCACTTCGAATAATATTTCAGATATAGCCGGATGGATTGAATTGTGATGGGAATGTGTATGGTGTCAGATCGTGTAATGCGGGTGCGTAGGATGAGATAACCTATGTTTAGATTATATATGATGCAAACATGCATGGCCAAATTGAAACGATGAGATTACATGTGTCGGGGCGTGCATGGTGAGACTGAAATGATCAGATTACATATGACGGGGCGTGCGTGGTGAGACTGAAATGATCAGATTACATGTGACGGGACGTGCGTGGTGAGATTGAAATGGTGAGATTACATGTGACGGGACGTGCGTGGTGATATTGAAATGATGAGATTACATGTGACGGGGCGTACGTGGTGAGATTGAAATGATGAGATTACGTGTGACGGGGCGTGCGTGGTGAGATTGAAATGGTGAGATTACATGTGACGGGACGTGCGTGGTGAGATTGAAATGATGAGATTACATGTGACGGGGCGTGCGTGGTGAGATTGAAATGATGAGATTACGTGTGACGGGGCGTACGTGGTGAGATTGAAATGGTGAGATTACATGTGACGGGACGTGCGTGGTGATATTGAAATGATGAGATTACATGTGACGGGGCGTGCGTGGTGGTATTGAAATGATGAGATTACATATGACGGGGCGTGCGTGGTGAAATTGAAATGACGAGATTACGTGTGACGGCGCGTACGTGGTGGTATTGAAATGGTGAGATTACATGTGACGGGACGTGCGTGGTGACACTGAAATGGTGAGATTACATATGACGGGGCGTGCGTGGTGAGATTGAAATGGTGAGATTACATGTGACGGGACGTGCGTGGTGATATTGAAATGGTGAGATTACATGTGACGGGGCGTGCGTGGTGATATTGAAATGATGAGATTACATGTGACGGGGCGTGCGTGGTGAGATTGAAATGATGAGATTACATGTGACGGGGCGTACGTGGTGAGACTGAAATGGTGAGATTACATGTGACGAGGCGTGCGTGGTGAGATTGAAATGATGAGATTACATGTGACGGGGCGTACGTGGTGAGATTGAAATGATGAGATTACATGTGACGGGGCGTACGTGGTGATATTGAAATGATGAGATTACATATGACGGGGCGTGCGTGGTGAAATTGAAATTATGAGATTACATGTGACGGGGCGTACGTGGTCAGATTGAATGAAATTATATGCGACAGGGGCATGCATGGTGAGATTATGTGTGATCAGAATACGTAAGGTGAGATCGGTCATGATGAGGACGTGTTGAATGGAAGCGTGTGTGAAAAAGTAAAAAGCGTGTGTGAGTAAGGGAATCATGAGATCTAGTGAACCTTTTATAGAGGGGTGAGTGGGGCTGGATTTGAGCAATATTCCAGCAACACCACGGCAAGGGACACTAGAAATGGGCTTCACACATGGTACCCCAGTTCGGGTCTTTGGCGTGACGAGCGAACACTTTAACCACTTGGCCACACCACAGCCAATTTTCTAATCTCTAACCCGACCCTACGTCCCTGCAATGTTAAAGTTCTAAATAAAGCAAGTGTAGATTACATCGGGGCCTGAATCTGCCATCTCAATAGGGCTCTTTTCAAATGACAAGTGTGTATTTGTTACTATCCAAATTATATATATTGAGACACATAGTCTGGCTTTCTAATGGCTCAGTAGTCTATAACTAGCGGTACTAACTAGCGCGAGTTAGTCTAAATAAACCTGTCGGTTTGTTGACTAAACGCGCCGTCTGTTAGATAGACGAACTTGAAGACGGACAGAGCCGCACACGTGGGTTATGTTACTGCAGGAATGAAGATGATAGATAAGTCATAACGCTTCGCGGGTCCGAGTTGGAATTAGTTCCGCAGAGTTATGTCCCTTAGTGCTGCTAATTTGAGGATTTCATGACAAGTATTTTTGCATTTGATCCCATGATGATCCATGTTCTGTAAGGAATCTAACAAATTTAGCAAAGGTTTAAACGATATTTGTTCACAAGCACTTATGTACATTAACACAGACCTAGCTGATACCTGAATTATGTTTTGCTATAAGGATTTCGCCCTGGACAGCGTTTTTTGGTTGTGTATAGGCGACAACGACACAGCGGGGAATAAAAAGGCATCAGATGAAGGCAGTTACAGAAGGAATAGGGGCGATGGGGGTAGCCGAGTGGTTAAAGCGTTCGCTCGTCACGACAAAGACCCGGGGTCGATTCATATCATAGGCATAATGAGTTAGACGCGTTGAGATCCGGGCTACAATTGGTCTACAGCAACCCCTGCTTGTAAAAGACGACTAACGGGATAGGGTAGTCAAGGCTCGTTGACTTGGTTAAAGATGTCATCGTACATCGATGGGTACATCGATGCTCATGCTGTTGATCACTGGGTCGTCTGAGAGAAGCCCATGTTTTGTGTCGCAGTGTTGCTGGAATATTCCTTGAAACGGTGTGATCCCATACTCACTACAAAAAGAATATTTCTTTACTGATTTCAGCTGATAGGACGACGGGCTGAACGCGAGTCCCTTTCACTGTCGGCCATGTTGGATTTCAACAACGCCATGAACAAACTTCTGCGTTACGAACTAGATGCCACGTTGACGATGTTCCCGTTCCTCCGTCTTATACCTGGCTACTACAAAGTCATCTGCGACGACGTACACGAATCCAAGACACGGCTATTGCACCACTTCTTCGATCAATCCAAGGTAAAGCCCTCAAATACACGTTTCATTTTCACGAGAGAGAGAGAGAGAGAGAGAGAGTGAAAAGAGAGAGAGAGAGGTACTCAGAGACAGGCTGCCAGAGAGATACTGAGACAAAGAGACAGACATGAGAGGGAGAGAGAGAGAGAGAGAGAGAGAGAGAGAGAGAGAGAGAGAGAGAGAGAGAGAGAGCCTAAGTGAGACAGAGAAAGTGAGTGAGTGAGTTAAAATAAAATTTAAAGTCACATCGGCAATATGTCAGCCATATCGTGACGAAAACAATTTATATGAGAAAAATGAAAACATTTTGAAGAATGAAACCTGTCACGATGGACTGTGAAAATGCTAGGGTATCACAGATATGGGTATAAAGCTAGCATAGAAAAGTAAAACATTCTAGTAATTAAAGCAGACAATACAATCTAAAACACGGGCTATAGATCGCCAACGACTGAAGGTATATCACCATACTAGGGACCATGGTGACTTAGAGTACCTTTGCTACCTGCACGGACCCTAGTTCGATTTACATCATCTCTTCAGCCGCTGGAGAGTGTACGGAATGCTAGCCAAATTTAAAATAACACGAACACTACGATTAAAAACATGGTAGACTTAAATTTACATTGAATGTTTTGGGACTTACGTGTGTGTGTGTGTGTGTGTGTGTGTGTGTGTGTGTGTGTGTGTGTGTGTGTGTGTGTGTGTGTGAAAGAGAGAGAGAAAGAGAGAGAGAGAGAGAGAGAAAGAGGGTTGAGAGAGGTGCTGAAAAAGACATCGAGAAAGACAGGACAGACAGAGACAGGACAGAGGAACTGAGGGTGATTGAGAGAAAGAGACAGACAGAGAGAAAAAGAGACTGAGAGAAAGACAAAGACTGGGAGTGACAGAGAGGGACTGAGAGAGACTGTGAGACAGAGACTGAGAAAGAGAGGGGAGATTGAGAGAGAAACTGAGACATGAGAGAGAGGTACTAAGAGAGAGACTGACATCGAGCGAGGCTGAGAGAGGGTTATGAGAGAGAGAGAGAGAGAGACTGAAAGAGACGCTGAATTTAGTACCAGAAGTACCAGTATGAGGAATTCCAGAAGATAATCACACATATTGAATTTCCCTCCTACGTTTGTCAAATTTCGTCTGAAGGAGCAAAAGCCCGAGGTGAAGGGCGTGTACATCTTTACATCTTTTGAGAGAGCGATACTACACTGTCTAAGGTGCCATACAGAGTTGTCTCCCTTAGTCGTGACAGAATCCTGCGATTCTCGGTTCAAATCCCGGTTTGTCGCATCCATACATTCACAAAAAATGTACATTACCTTGGACTTACCTCGATTATAAAGGGGATACTTCATGATATAAGCGAAATGCAGCGCGTTATACCCAAGTGGTTAAAACGTTGACATGGGTAGAATGTGTGAAGCCTATTTCTGGAATCTCCGTGACACTGCTGGAATATTGCTAAAAGAGGCGTAAAATTAAACTCACTTATTAAATTGCTGTTTGCTCTCACTGACAGAATGAGTTCAATGCCGAACTGGGACAAGGTTTCATACACAACATTCTCACCGAACAAGCTCGTGGGGCAGGGGGCAAAAAGGCTGAGATCACGGACAGTCAAATCAAATGTTTCATACTGGATTTTCTCAATGCAGGTAAGGAAGGGCAGTAACTAGCCATTAAAAATAAAAACATTTTTTTTCGCCAAGCAATTTATGTGTTCGTGGTGTGTGACTGCGTTGATTTGCAACCAGTAGTACGGTTGAGCTGGTTCAAGTTGTTATACAAACATGTCAAATTAGGATACGTTGTCGTGGTTAGATATGTGTCACTGTTACGACATAATGGATCACGTCGTATAGTTTTTGAAGTTTATGTTGGAACAGACGTAGATTGAGACAATGTCGCATGACAACAATCAAGTGTGTCTGGATGTTTCAGCTGTTACAGGGTTCCATAAAGTTGTCTGGTGGTAGATGATTAGCCAAATGAATAAGCATTTTTTTATCACTAATTTCCCTAACTTGATTGCGTTGGGGGTAGACTTTTCATTCTATTGTACATTTTTGGTGGGTTAGAATGACATTATTTAATTTATGAATAGAATTGGTTGTAAACGTCAAATTTGTGACCTTGTTTTGTTGCAGCGCTTTTAAAATAAGTCCTAAAGACAGGTCTGGATGTTTTATTTTGTCAGATAGACACATTATTTGGTCAGATAGGCACATTATTTTGTCAACTCAAGGATCCGGGTTTTCGATGTTCCATTACTGTAGATGTACCCTTTTCAGTAATAATAATGTCACCATTTGTTCGACAAAATGACAATTTTGGGTTGGACCTGTCCTAGCGTCCGTGAATGAAACTCTGACTCATAAACATAGAATTATAAAGCTATAACATTATGTGTTAATTCATGAATAGGTCAACAGAGGGGCATTCTCATGGTGCCGTGTTAGAAACTGACGACAGTATGGATGATAGCATGACCAAGCTCCGATGGTGAGTGAGTGGGTTAGATTTTATGTCACTTTCAGCGATATTCCAGCAACATCACGGCCTGGGACACCAGAAATGGGTCTCACACATTGTGCCCATGTGGGTAGTCGAACCAGGGACGAACGACCTCCTTAACCAATAGGCTACCGGATTCTTCGTGTTCATGTTGAAACCTCAGATCAAAGTGTCAATAGCTGTACTGGATATATTTGTGTTTGAGACTTTTACCTATCTGATATTCCTGTTTCTAGGTTACGTGACAACACGTGGGGCACTGCTGGGTACAATGCTCTGTCTCATCAACAACCAGGACGTACAACAGAAAATGTACAATGAGCTTCAGACGCATATCGGTTCAAGGGAGGTAACTCTAGAAGACCGTCCGCAGCTTCCATACCTCGAAGCCGTCATTGTGGAGGCCTTGCGATACACCAGCCACACTCCTTTCAGTATTCCCCATCTTAGCCGCGGTGACATAGAGACAAGAGGGTACACAATATCCAAGGGAACCCTGGTATGTTGAATGCCAAATTTGATACAATGGGTGTATTTTAGATCCGTGAAGGTCCTGGGGTAGAATAGGCCTTCAGCAACCCATGCTTTTCGTAAGAGGACTCTAACGGGATCGGGTGGTCAGGCTCGCTGATTTGGTTGACACTTGTCATCGGTTCCCAGTTGCGCAGATCGATGTTGTTGGTCACTGGATTGTCTGGTCCAGACTCGATTATTTACAGACCGCCGCCATATAGCTGGAATATTGCTGATTGCGGCGTAAAACTAAACTCACTCACTGGGTGCATTTTAAAGATAAAATTAGTGAAGTGAATACATAATACCGCTTCAAAAATCTAGAAATGGCCCTTGTCCGATTAAGCAAATCGATTCATTTGGACAATTCTATCACGACGAGATTTACAGTAAGCTTTATAGTGAGGGTCTGTTTGACCTCGTAATGTGGTCTCTTCACTGTATTCCATATATGCTTGACGTTCATAGGGGCGCTTTGCTAGCCTAATGGTTAGAGCGTCCGCCCGTCACGCTGAAGACCCGGGTTCGACTCTCCAGGTGTACGTGGATACAATGTGTGAATCCAATTTCCGCCCTGATATTGCTGGAATATTGCTAAAAGCGGCGTAAAGCCGTTCCCACTTACTCGCAGTCGTTGATGTCTGAAGCTGACGTTGTTATTCTAAAGCTGACGTTGTCATTCTAAAGCTGACGTTGTTATTCTAAAGCTGACGCTAATTGTCATGACCCTGAAGCTGTCTATCATGCTCATGACATTGTTGACCATACAGCTGATACTGCTGTGCATGTTCTTGCCCATGAAGTGAGTGAGTGAATATTGCTAAACGCCGCATCAGTAATGTTGCAGCTATTCGCGGCGATCTTGCCCATGAAGCTAATATTAATGTTGGTATATTCCTGACGTCCTTTCCGCTATCGTCCTCTTCTGTGTTGCAGCTGGTGGCAAACTTGTGGAACATCCACCATGACCACCGGGTGTACGAGGACCCCTGGGTGTTCCGTCCGGAAAGGTTTCTGGACTCTGCTGGTCGGCTACTGCCTAAAGATCACCCCTTGAGGAGAAAGTAAGACCTAATTAATTGTTTCTATTTGGGTCATCAAAGAAACGGAGGAGGGCGTGCAACTATTCTATAAATCAAATTCAGCCAGTGGCTACCTCTCAGGTTCCAGATGTCTGACTCGGCGTTCATTGGTCAGAATGCTCCCGAAGTTTCCCTCGTTCTTGAACCAGGCAGTTTTGACTGGTTGGTAATACATGTGTATTTAACTACCTCACTATATTTCGGCCTTATGTGTTTGTCGGGTGATGAAGAAAGTTGGTGTGCAGATGTCTTTGGTATTATTTTAAGCTTGATAAAGCAAAAACAGAAACACCATGTTTTTAAATTATATATAACGTTATATAATAACCTTTAAATATTATCCTTACAGATCCATCCCTTTCGGTATTGGCAAGAGACAGTGTCCAGGCGAGAGCTTCGCAAAAAGCCGTTTATTCATGTATGTGGCAACCTTAGTGCAAAACTTCAAATTCCTACCACTAGAGGGAGAACGTGGTGCTTCCGCCGATCCACGAACATGGCGGCCAGGCGTCATCTTACATCTACCGGAAATCGTCTGCAAGGTTGTGAAGAGAAATACGTCATGTGACTAAATCAACGTTCCGCGGATTTGAAAAAAATACATTGGAAACTATATTTTGAAGGAAACTGCAACATAAAGACATATGTGCTCAGAACATATGAGACACTTGAGACATGTTCTTGGGCTTCATGAATTGAACGTTGTCCTGTTGCAATTGGCTGTGAAAAGAGACTAGTTGATACCGTTGAGGTGTTCATACACACATTGTGGATGGTTCCCAGAAAAAAAGAGATTACATTAAATATAGGAATCCAACCCAAATCTAGAATGATCAGGGGCTCCTTTCACGCAGCAACCTTTACTTAATCAACCTGAACTCCCATTCTTTGCAATAAGGTTACCTTTGTGACTTCATAAGGAGATCCTGGTCCAGGTTACATTGTTCGGGGAATCAAGGGGCATCGGCGCGGATGTTGGAAAGGGATCCACGAATACCTTAGTAATGGCATCATGTCATATTTGTATATGCAGGATTGAGCTGTCAAGCACGACAAGTAAAATCATATTATACATTGACAAAACGGGAGGACAGAACAACGGTTACGTTCTCCGTTGACTGTTTACAGTTCTCACATGTAAACATATTATTAGTAGTTGTATGCGTATGTCTGTATATATATCACTGTTAATTTACAGGTAGCATTGTCCCTTAGCCATGCAGTGATCGCTGGTTATGGTTTCTATAAACGATTCATGCATGATGGCTGGATATGTCGACACAATACCCCGATCTGTCGGTTATGCGTGTCTAAGCGTAGCGCAGCATACTGCAGAAACCAGTTTGGCCTGGCTTGGCCTCTTTCGGATTACCTCCAACGTTAGAGGGAGGCGTCCGTATCATAATAACGGTAATATTGAAGACAGCAGCTCACTCACTCCACTGATTTGCATGGGTTGCTCCGTTTCTACAGGGCAGCAGTGTAACATACATGTATGTATCGACAATTTGAGGCACAAACAATGCATTAGTTAATATGAAAATTGTATAATATCAATAAATATTTTCAAACTTGCTTTTTGTGCTTTGGGTCGTTATGTCCATGACAGTTTTCTTCAGATATATCTTAGGAGGGTTTCAACAGCACAGACACCTAAAAACAAAGCGCGTTCTGAATAACATCAGTGATCCCGGGACCCGTTCCCGAAAGCGATGGTAGGGCTAAGACTGTCGTAGTCAGTCCAATACGTTAACATATACTGAAAAACAAAAGAAACGTATCCATTTTTTTCAAACTTGCGTTTCTTTTGCTGTTCAGTATGGATTTGAGATTGACGTTGTGGTACAATCGCTTCGAGGAACGCAGCTCTGAAACGCTAAGGACGTGGCATTATTTAGTAATATCCCTTCCACAGGACGGCGGTCTGTAAATAACCAAGCCTGGGCCGGACAATCCAGTGATCAACAGCATGAGCATCGATCGAAGCAACCAGGCCAGCGAGCCTGTCCACCCGATTACATACGGCGCCTCCTACGGCGAGCATGGGTTACTGAAGATCAGTTCTAATCCATATCTTCAATGGTAACGTTGTGATAAGAATACTTTTATGAAATACTAAAAGCAAATACAGAATCAGTACAGGTCTATTTCAGTTTTGTCAAAACTACTGGGGGACGGTAAGCTACCGCGAAGCCCCGACGAAATAATGTGAGTTAGTGAGTGAATTAAGTTTTTCGAGGTTTCAGCAATATGTACGTATGTGGGGAATCGAACCCGGGTGTTCAGCGTGACGAGCGAACACTTTAACCACTAAGTTACCCATCCGCCCTCATCCGAACAGAACAGAACAGAACGCTGTTAGACTGGGGCACCAAATCAGCG
Source organism: Haliotis asinina (assembly GCF_037392515.1). NCBI lineage: Eukaryota > Metazoa > Mollusca > Gastropoda > Lepetellida > Haliotidae > Haliotis > Haliotis asinina. Next base: position 62,554,420 of record NC_090282.1, on the reverse strand, counting down.
ATCTAGCCCGTTCCTGAATCTGCGACGAAACTGAAAGTCTGAGAAATGGTAGCCTTCGCCGCGTACTTTGTGTCTATACCCCTAGGCCTGACAAGTGTAAACCTTCAGGCATCGATTGGGCGAGTGCGTGAGTATAGTTTTCCGTTGCGTTTGCCGATATTCCAGCAATATCACAGTGGGACACACCAGAAATTGACTTCACGCATTATGCCCATGTTGAAAATCGAACTCGGGGCTTAGGTGTAACGAGCAAGCGATTTGCCCACTCGGCTACCCTACTTCGTGGACTCCCATTTTCGAAGTTATGAATGTCTTAGGAAGTGGCATGAGTTCCATGTGCAGTTAAACGTTCTTAGTAAAGTACAAATTCTGGCACTGACGAAGTTTCGGGTTCCAGAACCCATTGAGGATTCGGACTTAAATTGTTCTTCAACACCAATCAAGATGGTGAACGTTTCTAGATTTTATGGGCGCTTTCACAGTGAGAGAGAGAGAGAGAGAGAGAGAGAGAGAGAGAGAGAGAGAGAGAGAGAGAGAGAGAGAGAGAGAGAGAGAGAGAGAGAGAGAGAGAGAGAGAGAGAGAGAGAGAGAGAGAGAGAGAGAGAGAGAGAGAGAGAGAGAGAGAACAAAGTCAGCGAGCCTGACCACTCAAATCTCATTTCGGCTCACATTCCCGATTTTTACATCATTCAGTGTGTTAATCCCTTAAATTCACATTGTCACAACATCAAAAGGGATTATACTAAAACTACCCCGAAATCCCCGTTTGTCGCCTCTTACGACAAGCACGGGTTGCTGAGGACCCGTTCTTACCTTGATGTGTATGTGATCAAACTAGCAGCACAAATAGGCAGCACAAACGAAACAAAATCGCACCATTGTAGAGATGGGTGCGTTTAATTTTGTTAACGGTCACACTTGGTCAATTCTAAACGCTCAGAAGGAAAACCCGGTGTTCATTCTGCATCTGTTTCTATAGTAAGACCCAGTCAATTACAAATAGAACATTGTCGGTCATATCCTCTTCCCGCTAGGCGCGGCTTGGATGCATAGTTAACAACAAAATCTGGCACTCCTGTTTCATAACCTGACAAAACAGACAAATAAAGAACATTCCATCAAGGAAAAATCACATCCTGGTGATTTAATATGTATTTCTGACGCAGGTCAAAGCTGCATGCACAATAACCATTAATATTATAGATACTGAATTTCATGACTGATTGAATATGTTTTCTTGCCGCTCGTTGCAATATCCCAGTGATGTCTGGGTGAGTATGTGAGTTTAGTTTTACGCCACCTTCAGCAATAATTCATTTATTTTTCAGCGACTTATGTATTTTTCTTATAATTGACAAGTTTTCTTTTCCTGTTTCCCCTTTTACAGTAAAAGGTAACAGAGTCATAGGACTCAGGGGTCCTTTGCAATAAAACAAAACTCAAAACAACGACACAAGACACCACAATGTATTCACTCACCAGTCACACTTACAAGATTCAAATAATTACAGTAAGTTTGTTTAAGTTCAAGTTCATTCAGCCTATACATGTATTAGTTTTTCATAAGAGATCAAGAAGAAAGAATCCGGAAAGTCAGTTAAAATCATGATATGACATCCACTTCCTACAAAACGTATCTTGTTCACGACCTAAAACCTTTAAAAATATGTTTATTAATGTGCCACACAGGTGTTTAGTAATGGTGGAATGTTTATTAATGTGCCACACGGGTGTTTAGTAATGGTGGAATGTTTATTAATGTGCCACACGGGTGTTTAGTAATGGTGGAATGTTTATTAATGTGCCACACGGGTGTTTAGTAATGGGGGAATGCTTATCAATGTGAAACACAGGTGTTTAGTAATGGTGGAATGTTTATTAATGTGCCGCACAGGTATGTAATAATGGTGGAATGTTTATTAATGTGCCACAAGTTGTGTTTAGTAATGGTGGAATGTTTATTAATGTGCCACACAGGTATTTAATAATGGTGGAATGTTTACTAATGGGCCACACGGGTGTTTAGTAATGGTGGAATGTTTATTAATGTGCCACACGGGTGTTTAGTAATGGTGGAATGTTTTTTAATGTGCCACACGGGTGTTTAGTAATGGTGGAATGTTTACTAATGGGCCACACGGGTGTTTAGTAATGGTGGAATGTTTACTAATGTGCCACACGGGTGTTTAGTAATGGGGGAATGTTTATTAATGTGCCACACGGGTGTTTAGTAATGGTGGAATGTTTACTAATGGGCCACACGGGTGTTTAGTAATAGTAGCATTTTACATTATGGACATGACAGTATGTCAACTAAAATCTAAATCCATTATATTCCAAACTGCTATGAAACATTATCCGTGCACATCAGAGCCAGAAGGAACTGATAAAATAAAATAATTGAAAAAAGCATGCTTGTTATCACTTATTAAGCACGTGTACTCTTTGGTTTGTTTCTTGATCAACGATGTACTTGTCAAGCGTTTGTCTATATGCTGGCGGTTTGAGAATAATCGATTACAATAAGATAATTGATGAGAGACCTATATGCCAAACAATCCGTGCAGATCAGAGTCTAAAGCAACCTATGCTTGTCCTTACATCGTTACATCGGGTGGTCAGACCTCGCTGACTTGGTTGACAAGTCATGCCACCCCAGGTGCGTAGATCGATGCTCATGCTGCCAGTGACTGCATTTGTATTTACACACACACACACAGACACACACACAGAGACAGACAGACAGACACACAGACACAGACACAGACACACAGACGCACACACAGACACACACACAAAGAGACAGACACACATACACACGGAGTACGCGTTTTTCTTGAAGAAATGGTGATGGTTTCGACTCTTGTTCTCAGGGTGATGAATTTCCACCTGTGGCGAAAACTGCACCTGGAAAGAAGTGTTCACGAGGGTTAAGCACTGAAAAACACATAGAAGCACCGATCTAAGAAAAAAAAAACCCAAAAAACAAACAAAACAAAAACAAAACAAAACAAACATAAACAACCCCCCAAAACAACCAACCAACCAACCAAACAAAATCAAGAACAAACTAACAAACAAATTCAAGAACAAACTAACAAACAAAAAAATCCAAACAAACAATAATTCGATATCTGGTCCATTTCAGATCCTTAATGTCTACTCTCCAATGAGTAAACAGTAAATATAATCATCACCAACCTGTCGGTAAATGAACTATTTCGATGTAGGGGGGCGAGTATGATCCTGATGATCCTGAGGTCATTGTTGAGTCAGTTGGTGCAGCGTTACGATGGTCCTCAAACCCTGAATATATAATCTTAGATGTGAAAATAGTACTAAAGATTTAATTAGCTGTGTGCATACGATCTAATGAGCAATCGCGAGCGAACAGCAGAGAGTTAGAGACAGACCGAGAGAGGGGCTGAGAGAGGGACTGAGAGAAACTATGAGGGACACGAGAGGAAGACTGAGAGAGTAAGTGAGAGATCGATAGATCGACGAAGAGAGAGACTGAGAGACAGACTGAAAGAAACATATGAGGGAGACTGAGACAGAGTGAGACTGAGAGAGAACCTAAGTGAGAGAGCATGAGAGACAGAGAGAAAGAGACTGAGACAGAGACTAAGTGAGACGAGTGAGAGAGAGAGAGAGAGAGAGAGAGAGAGAGTTACAAGGCGAATATACGTACGAGAAATATCATTCATGGATGCGTAGGTTGAATCTATCAAATGGCTTGGATCTGGAGGTGGTCGTGTGCATCTCTGTACTGAAAAGCACGTAAATTTGTCGTAAAGCATGCATGTTATAACAATCTCCACTACAACACTCTCCACTACCACACTCGTCACTACAACACTCTCCACTAGAACACCCTCCACTACCAAACTCTCCACTACAACACTCTCCACTACCACACTCTCCACTACAACACTCTCCACTACATCACTCTCCACTACAACACTCTTCACTACAACACTCACCACTACAACACTCTCCACTACAACACTCTCCACTACAACACTCTTCACTACAACACTCACCACTACAACACTCTCCACTACAACCTCACCACTGCAACACTCTCCACTACAACACTCTCCACTACAGCACTCTCCACTACATCACTCACCACTACAACACTCTCCACAACAAAACACTCCACTACAACACTCACCACTACAACACCCTCCACTACAACACTCTCCACTACGTACCGGGCTGTTTGTTTCCTGATATACGCCACATTTGGCAATAGTTTATCTACGCGATGCTGGTTTGAAAATAATCATTTAAAATACAAGGATGTCATACACAGATGAATAACGCATGCAAGTTCCTTGATTGACTGATTAACACCGCCATAGATTGTCCACATGATGGTGGTTTAAAAATATTTGTGTCTGGATTTGTGCAGTACAGTGAATGAAATCATGACCGTCGCAGCATGGAAGACACGTCTCTTTGACAAAATAGACCAATTTCTTTCAACAAAGGATAACTGAGAGTGAGTCTAACCCATGTACACTACTTAGTACACAGGTGTATGAAATGTAAAAACCTCTTCGATCCATTCTCCTGGGAATTTGACTTCACTAAACATCCTTTGAAGTGGGACTTTTCTTTGACACATTGTATATATCTGTTTGTACGCCAAGGCAGATCTTTCTCAGCTTTAGGAACCTTTGAAATAAAATATGTTGGGAATCCACCGCGTATTATTGTCCATGATATTCAACACCTCCGGTTACTTCGGTCAAATACTTCGGTCAGAACTTCATTATTTATCAATTCGTGTTTGTAAATTGAAAAGACTGAACTCGTGGGATTGTTTCAAGATTAATGAAGAATGTCCACTTGGTTACATACAAAACAAAAATTTTGTTGTAGCTCCTTAAATTACTGGTGCAGTTACTTACTGATTATAATGGCAGCCAATACGACAACGGCAACAACAGCAACAACAGCGACAACAACGAGGACAACAGCATATGTTGGCATAGACGTGTCTGGTTCTGGCCTGAATGTCGGAGACATGTGTGAAGAACTTGTTTGCGCTTCATCTGGCACTGGTGTGTCCGTCGGTGGCATGTGTGCAAAACTGGTTTGTTCTGTAACACATATATATCAACATATAGCTTACATAACTCCAAGTTTTGTTCTTAGATGTCTGTTTGTTGGATACAATGCACTTGTTCTTTATTCTTCAATGAAGGAGCAGGAATAAGCTCTGAAATGCCATGATAAGTTATAAAAAGATATTGCTATTCATGGAACGGGTCATACCAAAACATGAGTCTCATTAACTCATTCAGACAATGACCTACTTTTCAGTCGATCCGAATTTTCTCGTGTGAAAGTGCAAATAGGCATCACAAACAAATCTGGTTATATTGAATTCCAATTAATTGTTCCATAAGGAATGGTATTTACAAATAAATTTTAATTTCATACTTATAAACACCGTATTTCTATTGTGGAATCACAGACTGCCCCAGTTAGATGAGGTCGTAAAATGATGCATAATACATCTGTCACACTTGTTACACCTGTTTTTGCGCTTATTCAGTGTAGTTTTGTAATGCATGTTATTATATCAATTCCGTATCAGACCCCAAAAGTTTTCTCGTTTTGAGAGTTCCCATTCTCTTCCCACAGTGGTTACTTGTCACATCTTCCTACGTAACCTCTGTTCTAATACGATCCTTTCGTGGTGCGAGTGTTCAAGACTCGTGAGTGGAGGCAATCAGATTTGGTAGTGCAATCAGCGACCTTGTTTCAAAAGTCATCGTTCGATAGATCTCGGTCATTTCCGGATGCATCGTGAAAACTAGAACCTCTTCCCGAGCACGATACTCAAATGTTTCTTCTAGACAGAACTCAGTCATGTCATTTTTGTTTCTCCACATTGCTTGCATTTGTCAAGTTGAATCAAAGTCGATGTAACACATGCTCTGATTGGACAGAAAAAAGAGAGGTAAATCTGGTGCCATTTATTGCCACAAGGGGATTTTATGAGAACCGCGAAATATGACCGTATTAGAACAGAGGTTCGTAGGAAGATATGACAAGTAACCTCTGTGGGAAGCGAATGGAGAGTTCCATGATTTCCAGGCCTACGTTTTGTCAGTACTCGTTGTATGACAGAGCACACTGTATGACGTTTTTGCAAGAGTTAGACGGAACGTTGTGTTGCAATACACAAGTGCTTAGACGCATCAGGTTATACTGATACTCGCTTCTCTCGTTTGATAACAAATCATTAAAAATGGCATTAAATGGAACGTCGTTTAGTATCCTCTACGTATCAATGGAAAATGTTGTCCCTGTATATTATTTCTTTAAATCAGCAAGTCAGCGGTTGTGTCGAACATTGGAAAACTCGAAGGCAGTTTCTGCTCTTCGACACAACGGTAGTTTTACTGCCTGTTTAATCAATACTTCCAACAACCTTCAGCGCAAGAACATAAATTAGAAGCCTTCCTTACTGAAATTAGTCGACCTAAAATTAAACGCTTACCACTAACACACGCACAGCCCAGTTTGATGACATATAGTGATAGGTCAGAGTGGTAGCCTAGTGGTTAAGCGTTCGATCGTCACGTCGAAGATCCGGGTTCAATTGGAAACATGGGTACAATGTGTGGAGCCAAGTTCTGCTGGCCCATAGGAGTGATATTGCTGGAATATTGCTATAACGGCGTAAAACTAAACTCACTCACTCACTCACCTGTAACGGTCTTTCGTGGTGGTGGGAGAGACACGGAACAGAAATTGTCCATTGTTTGTTCCAAGTTGAATCCCAAACATAGCTGACTTGTAGAGGAGGAAACGCTTGCTTCATGCACCAGGCCAATCAACGCAAAGGGGGAATCCGCTTCAACGAGGTATTCGCCATTAGGTACAGTCATTGTAGTAACGACAAAGTTTTCAACTCTTTCCCACTTAAGGTACTTTTTTTCCGTAAGAAGATTCTTGTCTATAGTTAATCCAGTTTTGCCAGAATAACAGGCAATAGTCGTAAGGTGAAATGTTGCATCACCTGTGTGTGGACTTGGAACAGGGTAAACCTTTTTGTATCGCTCAACGGGTGGTACAAGTGTCAAAGACGTTGGATTAAGACCCGTTTTCCATCGACACATTGTCGTGACAAGGATAGGCTTACTGGCCATCAGATAGAGACCCTTTTCAACTCCCAAAGAGGTCTGGTCTGCTTCTCTGAGGGTAATGTTGGCAGCCGTTCCAGATACACGAAGCACTGTCCCTTCATATGCAGCGATGAACTTGGCTTCTTGGTAAAGACAATTGGGTATTCGAGGGACCACATACACCTGACCTAACAAGGTCACCGGAGGATACTGCTCAAAGGATGGATCTCTGGTATTATTGAACACTGCGTTAAAAGGGAAGCGGTTTCTAAAGTTACCAGCAAACACTGCCACAACCTTGGTGCTGCGAACAACGGTCCCGGTAATGTCGGACGTGGCCTCAAACGACAGTGACTGATACTGGTTTAAGGTCAGCTGGATTATCTGCCCTTTGGTGTAAGTGTTACCCAGAACCGTGACAGGTTTGGACGACTGCAGTGTGATGGTCACGTCGGTGTCGTCATCAGATGCGATAACGACCATCTGGGCACGTCCTACATCTCCGGGTTTGTATGTTGAGATAATGTAGTGAGTTCATAGGGCTGAGATTGGCAAGGCAAGGTACGCATAGTGCTCTGCCCAGTGGGCTGAACACATGACTGTGGCTTCGAAAGAACCAATTATGACATCATCATGCGTGGTGAGACTCAAAATGAGGGCTTTATTTTCTTTGCCACCGTCCAGATAAGATTCATTTCCAGGTACTCTGAACACTCCTTGTCTGTAGGGGTAGAGGGTGGCGTTTAATCCAGGCTTCTGGAGCACAGCAGCAACAGCTTTTGAAGCTGTGTATTTGACTTCGAATTCGTGTTCAACACTCATGGGGAGGGTCAGAAGATACTTCAGCTCAAGGCAATGCATGGCACCTACAAAGAAACTATGTCAGGTTACCGTTGTCAGTCACACGTTGTTTACACATTTCAAGAGCTAAAGCTGGGGATTCTGTAATATTAAACTGAACCATACAGGCAGTAAAATGGACCGGCCATGGTATCTGAATGAGTGAGGCGTGCGTGCGTGCCGAACGTGTAAGCGTGCAGGTTTGAAGGGAGCGTCGTGTGTGTGCGAGGTTTGGGATGTGTTCGTGAGCGTTGCTGTGTGTTCGAGGTTTGGGATGTGTTCGTGAACGTTGCTGTGTGTTCGAGGTTTGGGATGTGTTCGTGAGCGTTGCTGTGTGTTCGAGGTTTGGGATGTGTTCGTGAGCGTTGCTGTGTGTTCGAGGTTTGGGATGTGTTCGTGAACGTTGCTGTGTGTTCGAGGTTTGGGATGTGTTCATGAGCGTTGCTGTGTGTTCGAGGTTTGGGATGTGTTCGTGAGCGTTGCTGTGTGTTCGAGGTTTGGGATGTGTTCGTGAACGTTGCTGTGTGTTCGAGTATTGAGATATGTGAGCGAAGATGGGATGCGTACATGTTGGGATGTGTGAGCGAGTGTTAAGATGTGTTTGAGAAGATGGTATATGTGTGCGAGTGTTGTAATGTGTGAGCAGAGATTGGATGTGTGAGTGAGTCTGTGAGTGTTGGGATGTGTGTACGAATGTTAGGCTGTGTGAGTGGAGATACGATGTGTAAGTGAGTGCTGTGATGTGTGTGTGGTGATTGGATGTGTCAGCGGAGATGGGATGTGTGAGCAGAAATGGGATGTGTGCCTGAGTGGGTGTTAGGAAGTGTGAGTTGTTGTAATATGTGTGCGTGTGAGCGGAGATGAGCTGTGTAGGTGTTGTGATGTGTGTGCGAAGACGGGATATGTGTGCAACTGTTGTGATGTGTGAGTGGAGATGGAATGTGTGAGTGTGTCCGTGAGTGTTGGGATGTGTGTACGAATGTTGGGATGTGTAAGTGAGTGTTTGAGTGGTAGTGTGATGTGTCAGCGGAGATGGGATGTGTGAGCTGAGATGGGATGTGTGCCTGAGTGGGTGTTAGGAAGTGTGAGTTATTGTGATGTGTTGGTGGACAAATAAACATTGATACCAAATGTCAGTGACGTTTGTAATTATTACATGGAACTGAAAAGCACCTGTCCAGTAAAAAGTGGTAGCTTTTTTGAAATTATCAATAACCAAAGTTCTTACCTTGTAACATAAGAAGGATAAAGGGTGTGGTCAAGCCCATCGTAAATGGTATATGCAGAGAAGATATCACACTGTAATAAACATAGCATACATAAATGAATTTAACACGCACACGATATAAATAAATTTAGAACGGCTATCACCTCACCCCAACCTCACCCACTCACACACTACCCCACACACCACACGCACGCACGCACGCACGCACGCACGCACACACACACACACACACGCACACACATCATGCCGAGCTGAACATCATCGGATCAACATCCGTCATGTGATGACTGTCGCGGTTCAACTCAATTCTAGGTCAAATAACACCTGTTATACATGGTCGCTTTTCGCTTTAAATTGTTTGCCATCAACAAACTAAATTGTGATACAATAATTCACTCCAGGAATTCATTGAATTCTGAAATATGAAGTTTACCTCATCATGAATGGAGAACGCCTCCTTGTTTATTTACTCAAGTTTCCAAAGGACTAGGTGCATCTGAACCAGTAACTTGGCTTAATGGTTTAAGCATTCTTCTCTTCACATATAAAGACCTGGTTCAATTCCTAATGACTGAAACTCATGTTGAGTACATCTGATGACCAGCTACATGATACTAATGAAATGTAACTAAAAGTAGCGTAAAACCACTTTCACTACATCACACCAAATAATAAAACGTCACCGACCAATAATTGAACATGATACACTTCAGTATCTTATGTCTATTCACCCCCTAAAACCAAGGTTAAAGATGGCTTACTGTTCCAAACTGTGCCCTTTACCAACACAGCTGTTTCAGATCGACATCGCTATTTTACACGAACATTTCATATTTAAATGAAATTTGGGTGCGTTCGTTGAATACGAATAGAGCAACTAGGTCGAGAAAACATGTCTCATCTATACTGCTCAGAAGAAGGTCATCCTCCCAACATCCTACTAACAACGGTAATGTGAAATAATCGGGTTATCCTTAAAGTCCTTTGTATAGTATACTTTACAACTGATGTTAGTGTTCTATCTACCTTGATAGCTGTATCTGCTTAGCTGGAAGGCGTCGGTTGTGATGTGGCAGCAGAATTAAGGCTGTGTTTCTGGATCATGTAGAATGCGCGATGTTTCAACACGTGTTACGGGCAATCAGGTGATTATAAGGCAGACAGAGACCTGCTGGACGAGTCCTCGTGTGAACGCTGTATAAACAGAAGTGAATACTTTTTAACAATCAGACTGTGTAGTGGAGCTACATTGTCTAGTACTGCGCAGGATATCCTTTGGGGAAAACCCATCGTTAAACATCTCCACTGCTTAATTCATGAACCGGATGACTCGCACAACACGTAAGGTGTTTCTATTTCTTTACTTGTAAAACGGTGGATATTCAATGAAAATGTGTCACAACTACTGCTTTTCATATCTTTGATGAGACAAGTTTAAGTGGAAGTCGCGGTGGCTGAGCGGGCAACCACAAAAGTACTAGAATTTGTACTTTACTGAGAAAGTGAAATCCCAAATATGACATATGTTGCAAGTTTAAGAGTTCGAAAGCGATGAGTGGCTCAGTGGCATTTGTTGTTGAACGTCAGCTGACCATAGGTTTTCTTACTTGATTGACCAAAAAAAGCTACAAGGATCCGTTGGACCGGCGCAGAGAACGCGTTTACGAGAAGGCTGCAAGACAATGCGGAAACCAATGTGGTTTGTGAAATGGAGAGCAGATGTAGGCACTGCAGTACATGACGATGACATTGATTTGATTCCTCGCGTAGCTGATGGCACAGGCTCGCCTAGACTAATGTTTAGTCTCTGAATAGATTATAATTTTGATAGTAACAAATAAACCCCTATAAAACTGAAAAGAAGCCCCAGGAGACCGGAGATTCAGAACCTGAGGAAATCTAAACTTGCTTTATTTAAGGCTTTAGCATTGCAGAGAAGGTTTGGCAGTAGGGAAAAGAATGTGGTTCAGTGACTGACTATAAGGCTCACCAGACTATGGGATGAATATGATGCCAACCTGGGAACCTCTCTGGAGTACCTGAATGCCGCTGGATATTTGTATCCACCCGACATCTAAACAGACTCTGTATGTTAATCAGTATTGTGAAAAAGTACTGAGGAAATGTTTAACCGTGGACACTCTGCTAAATAATCTGTCACTTTTGCGAAGACGCATTGAAGAAATGATTATCATGAGTGAACAAGAAATTATTTACACTTATATATATTATGTAAAAAATGCTTAGTCGTGATGTGAACACTCTACTAAATAATCTGTCAATATTGCGAAGACGTACTGAAAAAATGATTATCGTGATGTGAACACTCTACTAAATAATCTGTCAATATTGCGAAGACGTACTGAAAACATGATTATCGTGTGTGAACAGGAAAATAGTTACCTTTATATATTATATAATAAACGATGGATCGTGTTGTGAACACTCTATTAAATAATGTGTCAATACTGACAAGTATTGAAGAAATCATTATTTCCACTTTTATATTTACACCTGTAATTAGAATAAATAATGTCTTTCTAAATGATTTTTTGTTTCGTTTGATGTGGGTCATGTAATTTACCTACAGATGTACTACTGATTCTTTAATGTCAGAGCAATCACCCATGACGTGTCCATTTAAGGCGTATGACTAATGGGCCGTATGGGTCGTATGACTAATGGGATAACACTGTCAAAGGTGAGAGTGAGTGACTGAGTTTCACGCCACTGTTATTAGAGTGAGTGAATGTGTTTTGACTAACACCTCTTAGTACGGCATTCCAAACCTAACCCTTGAAAATCAGGGTTTAGAACTGGTTCTCGGTAACCCAACCTTGTCGTAAGAGGCGAATAACGGGATCGGGTGGTCAGACTCACTGACTTGGTTGACACGTGACATCGTATCCCAGCTGCGTTGATTCACGCTCATGCTTTTGATCACTGGATTGTCTGGTTGTCTCGATTTTTTACAGACCGCCTCCATATTGCTGGGATATTGCTGAGTGTGGCGCGAAACTAAACTCGCCTACAGTATTGCAACTATTTAACTCTCCTGTCTTTTTATGTGTTGACAGCTCGAAGTGATGCATGTTTGAGAGATTCGCGTCTTGGTGACATCCACGACCATAGGGGAGGTGGGGTAGCCTGGAGGTTAAAGCGTTCGTTCGTAAAACTGAAGATCTGGGTTCGATTCCCCATTCAAAGAAAATTTGTGATGAACCCCGTCGCGATAATATGGGAATATTGCTAGAAGCGGCGTAAAATCATAATCACTTACACCACGGTATGGTCCTGATTAACCTAAAACCACAATAGAGATGACGGCGGGAATCGAATTCGCGGAAAATCATTTATTACAAAGGATACATCGGGAACATTAAACCAGTATTAAACATTAAAGTATAAAGTAATAAATGACTTATTAAACTACACGAAAACAACAACAATGCGATATATTCCTACAAAGGTAAAAATACATCGTATACTTTGTTTATTTTGTACATGCTGAATCGAAGTAGGGGTGTCCCCCATTTTGTCAAGAAACGCCCCCGTCCTCACTTGAGATTAGTGACTCCAGTCCGAGTTTGTTTAAACTGTACCCTTTCCTATAATTATGTTTATTGTTCATTTCGGACTTTGGTGCAAAATTCCGGATGTTACTGTTTTTTCTGCTTTCCAGTTCCAGTTGCTTAAGGGTTGCAGAAGGGCTGCCATGCCGATTACTGCCGAGGATGACTATGGAGAACTCATCATGAGGAGTATTCGTTGAGTTCTTGAAATTCCCTTGATCAAAGGGAAGCAACTCTTTTCCTTCACGTATTTCCAAAATACCGATGTTGACACCTCCCACACATAGTCATCCGACAGGCAACTCGTTTCGCCTTGACATCCAAATCTCTTGAAACATGTCAGTGCACACAGAAGATACAATCAAATTGGACCAGGACTTTTCACTTTTCATTTGAACGTAAATATTTCCTGCTAACTCCAGGCGCGTAGCCATTTTTGCCGTGTAAGCGCGATAGGAGCAAAGTTTTGTATTTAGAGTGAGTGGGTGAGTTTAGTTTTACACCGCTTTTAGCAATATTCCAGCATTATCACGACAGGAGGACACCAGAAATGGGTTTCACACATGTTACGAATGTGGGGAATCGAACTCGGGTCATCGGCACGACAGGAGATAAAACTTTTCGTTGTGTGAGAAGATTCTCAGTGGTGAACGGGAACGTTGATAGAGAATAACCCGGATAGTGACGAGGATAAACGCACGAAAGAAAACAACCAAATAACAATTTTCACATCATTCACTGCATATTTATTTTTATCTAACATAATTTACACAATAACGATGCTCGAGCATACATTGATTCATACATTAGGTGAGATTTTGATACAGTGCCAATGAACATACATTTATTCATTTGTCATTTATGTTTTTGGAACATTGCGAATCATTATATTCATTTATAAAACATACATAGCTAAAACTATCTTCTCAAACTCTTCTGCACTTGTTAATGAAGCTATCAAATCTTTAAAACAAGAATTTAAAAAACCCATTTAACATAAAGCTAAAAAATTGTTTAGTTTGTGTTTTATGTTAAGGGAAGTAGGGATATGTTTGTTTTTTGTTGTTGTTTTTGTTCGTTGGGTGGGTGGGATTTTCCCGGACGCAGGAAAATCCGATTCTTTTAAGTGAAAGCTTATGAATATGGAGCTTTGGAAGCCACAGTCGTATATAAAAGTCCAACAAATATCGGGTTATTACTGTTACATAAACAACTGATACTTGTAATTTCCAATCAGTGTTCTATTTTATGCTGACAATCTGAAATCACGTCTCGTGTCCGTGTTTGTTCGTCCCAAATTAAAATTAGAAATGTGCTATAACTCACAGGAAGTGCAAGAAGTGGAAACAAACATTAACTTGACCCTTAGTTGCGCATGCGCGCACCATGTGAAGGCAACCAACTCGGGAAAGTGAGAGGCCTTCTGGATGTTTTGTTATTGATAAACATAAACTGGTGCCCGACTAGGGTACCAGTTATCACCGAAAATGGCGTGTCTAGCGAACTTGAAACAGGATATCAAACTTTTGGAGACTTCTTTCCCGAAAGACCACGAAAGGTTTCAGATTCGATCTGCAACACTCGATGAACTGTCATGTCGATTCATCGGAAGAAATGGGAATCACTACGACATTCAAGCAAATATCACGGTATAACGAAATACATTAAGAGCAATCTGATTTGAATTGCCTTGGAAGTAGTTGCAGCAAATCCTTCATTCACGTACTTCTGTTTTTGCGTCTGTTTCCTTGTCGTTCTAGCCATGAAATGATAAGCGGAAGTGATGTCAATGGGCTCGCAGTGAGTAAAGTTGACAACACTCCTCTTTGTCACAACATCAGGAGGGCCTAGCAATTACTCCAAATGGATATTAGGGTTAACTTATTAATACGTTATTAATGACAATACATTAATACGCAGGAATGACAAACGACTGTTACAAGAGGTGTAACATAAGCCCTATTGTAGCCCTTTGTTACAAAGCATGTTCATTCAATGAAATGGTATAAGTTAAGAGAAAATACATGTGTACCTGTATGTTTAGACAGTTTTAACTTTAAGGGAAGTTTCACAAAAAGTATAAGTAACAGAAACATGAACAAACGAAGCATTCATTATCAGCTCAGGCCATACATAGCAATCAACAGTAGATATGGTCAATCTCTTTTTGACTTCTCAAGTAAGGCCCTACCATTGTAACTGAATGTGTTTCAAATTATAAAATTGTGTGTCATTACTTGGGATCACACCGGTCAATATATATTTTTTGTACATTTTTGGCAAAGCATTCTGATACTATTGAATACCAGTGCAATGAAAGATACTCTATGTCTTTTAGATGTACTATTAGTGTCGTCATGATTGGGACATAGCACTTCATACAAAAGATGAACAAGTCAGATTTAGTCTTCTAAACTTGTATGATGCAACCAGGCTGTCGCTTAGGTTTGGTGGTAAATAGGAGCTGAACTACAAGTTTGTTTTGTTGTTGTTTAATCCTGCACTCAGCAATATTCCGGCTATATGGTGGTGGTCTGTAAATAATTGAGTCTGGACCAGAGAATCCAGTGATCAACAGAATGAGCATTGCATGTACATGTTTGGATATGATGACATTACTCAACCCAGTCAGTGAGTCTGACCACCAGATCCTGTTAGAGTCCTCTTATGACAAACATTGGTTTACAATAGATCAATTCTAACCCGCATCTTCGCAGATATATTATAGAGGTATATGCAGTACTATGGAAAGAACTATAGTCTGATGAATCTTGATGAGTTGTCAGACTTCAGTAATGTTGGAAGACGCGGTGGATTGGGGTTGGGTTACTGTGTGCTGATGCATGGGTGCATCACTGAAAGGTGGTGGGGTAGCCTAGGGGTTAAAGCATCGTGGTAGGGACACAGTTGGATTCCTTTCTCATGAGTACAATGTGTGAAGGCCATTTCTGGTGTCCTCTAACTTGATATTGCTGGAATTTTGTTAAAAGCAGTGTAAAACTTAATCTTCTCCCACTCTAAGTGAGTGGATTCCTATCCCCAGTTTTACTCGACCCCCAAGAAGTAAATAGTTTACATACATTATACTTCTGTTATTAGAATATTTATGTTACTCCAGTCTAAGATTTACAATGCAGACATTTTGATTTCCAGTGCTGCTATTTGGGGTTATTACTTCCTGATAATTTGCTGTAGGGAGTTATCAAAGATGACTGTGCCAGGATCTGCTACGGTGATTATTAGCTGGGTGTATTGGTTGCACATCCAGGTTGGTTGGTTTCACGTAGTGTTAATGTTGAACCTGCATCACTTTGGACTCTGCACCCACATTAGTGAGTGAGTTTGTTCTATGCAGCTTTGAGCAATATTCCAGCAATATCATGGCTCAGGACATCAGAAGTGTTCTTCACACTTGCACCCACACTGAAGTATGAGTAAACCTGAAATGCTCTATGTTAAAGTGAGTGATGAAATTTAAATGACCCTGAAGTCATTTTAATTTTAATCAACCACTTCTGCATAACAGATCTAGTCATGATTCCTTCAGAGATACTGTAAGCCTGTGATATGGTATTAGGTAGTGGTAAATATTTAATTTTCCATAGGTATCACCATACAATTTCCAGATATTGTGAATATGTGTGCATGACCCGACAAAGTGACATTATATGCAGAGTAAAGTCAGTACGAGGAAAAAGAAATCTGCTTGTTGGGTGTCCCGTTGGTAGGGCTGGTAGCTTGCACAAGTCTCTGGTATTTTTGTTATGTATGATGTACGGGCTGGTTTAACTGTGAATACAGGGATTGTTCCTGTAAGTCACCTCTACATGGGTCTGTGAAGTTACTTAATATCTGTCGCACTCATGCTCAGTTCGTGTCCTTTGTAGCTTGTAATTGTGCTTTGTAGGTTCACCATGGTGTTGTATCTTGTGCCGGAATCCTCTGATTTGCCAGGGGGTCTTCTTCTGTGGGTTATGAGTATCCCGCAGACTTGCACCTCGTGTACTGTAGTGGTTGGAGTGTCCGCCCGGAGAGAGGAAAGTCATAGGTTCGATCTCCGTCCATGTCATACCAAAGTATGTTAAAGTGAGCAAGGGTCCAGGTGATGATCAATGGATCGTGGCCAGTTTCTGACCTGTGTGTTATGGGTGTGCCACAGATTTGCATCTCTTTTCTGCGGGGATCTGCAGGATGAGGGTCCTCGTGGTTCACCAGTTTCCAACCTGTGTGTTCTGGATGCGCCACAGATTTGCATCTCCTTTCTGTGGAAATCTGCTGGGTGAGGGTCCAGGTGATTCGCCAGTTTCTAGCCTGTGTGTTCTGGTTGCGCCACAAATTTGCATCTCCTTCCTTCCGGGATCTGCTGGGTGAGGGTCCAGGTGTTTCACCAGTTTCCAACCTGTGTGTTCTGGTTGTGCCACAAATTTGCATCTCCTTCCTTCCGGGATCTGCTGGGTGAGGGTCCAGGTGTTTCACCAGTTTCCAACCTGTGTGTTCTGGATGCGCCACAAATTTGCATCTCCTTTCTTCCGGGATCTGCTGGGTTATTGTCCAAGTTTGATGGTTGTTTTAGTCAGTTTCTTATGTGTGTGTTATGGATGAGTCACAGATTTGCATCTCCTTCCTGCCAGCATCTGCTGGGCGAGGGTCAAGGTCGTATGGTCAGTGGTTTGAGAGTTTCTTACGTGTGTGTGCCACTGTTGTGGATAAGTCACTGATACATTTCCTTCCTGCTGGCATCTGCTGGTCAAGTTTTTTAGCTATTAATTAACAGTGAACATCAGGCACCAGTTTATATACAGTATGGTTCAAAATTATTGAGAATAGCTAAAGCATTTCATATTATTAAACGAGAACAAATCAGATAAAATTGAATGTATTGTGAAAGTGAACTGACCTTTTCATGTTGTGTAGGTAACAATTTAATATTTTATCAAGTCTCCTTGAGCTTCACGGCACAGTCTAAGACGGGTAGGCATACTTCCTATCAGAGAGGTTAGTGTCTCGTGAGTTATGCTGTCCCAGTATCGGACCACTTCTCTCTTCATGTCTTCAATTTTTGTCAACCCCTTTTGATTCACACATTCCTTCATCATCCCCCAAATGTTCTCAATGGGATTAAGTCAGGACTATATGCAGGAAATGGTAATGCAGTCACATTTTTCTCCTGAAACCACTGCTTGGCATGTTTTGCAATGTGTTTAGGATCATTATCTTGCTGCAAAATCCAGTCATTTCCATAAAACACATGTGCACTTGGAAGGAGAAAATTATCTAATATGTTAGTGTAGCGTTGACTTGTCAGATTTCCCTCAAACACACACAGCGGGGTCGTTCCTAATAAGGATATCCCTCCCCATACATGAAACTTTGGGCTGTATTTAGGTCGTTGATACAACGGTGCTGACGCAGACTTTGTCCATATTTTCACATTATTGGGATATACCCATATTGAGCTTTCATCAGTAAAAATCACATTTTCCCAGTCAAAGTTTTCATGTGCCCAACACCACTCAACACGCCTGTCTTTATGTTCTTGTTTCATGAGAGGAGAAGGAATTCCAGTCTTTTTCTCCCATCCAAGATCAATCAAATTTCTTCTAACTGTAGATTTTGATACAACTGTTGATCCCCTTTCTATCATTTCATACCTGATGTTGGAGATGCTTGCCCTTTGCTTTTTAGACGCTAAAATTCCCAGCCGGACGCGATCTGAGAAGTCCAATTTTCTGGGTCTCCCTGCTCCTTTCTGGTGCCCCAAATCCTTTCCCTCTTTAAAATTCTTCCTAATCCTATACACAGTAGAAAGAGGAGTTCCTGTTCTCTCTGCCAATGTATTTACATCATCAATTCCTTGATTACACAACTCAAAAATCAACCTTCTTTTATCTTCAGCAGACATTGTTGACAGTGCTGAGGAAAATGACGTCTGCTACAAATTCAGGGGAGGTAACTCTAATTGTACTATACTCAGTAGGCCAAGATGAGTTACCTCCCTTGTACCATTACTTAGTTTTAAGTATCAGTGAATCAGTTGAGGTGTTAGGATAGCTCAAAGTAAGAAGAAAAATTCTCAATAATTATGAACCAGACTATATAAGCTTTGGTACTGAGTAACTGTTGCATCTATTGCATATCTGCGTTGAGTATATCAGCTCATTACATTAACAAATTGTTGTTTCTCACCTGGTTACCAAGTGTGTCTACTTTGTTTTAATAATGAATACAAGTGAAGCTCAACAAGCATTATGTACTGATTATAACATCATTTCCCCCTTGAATTAAAGAAGCAGGATCCATTGTAATCAGGCTTAGGTACAGTGTTCAGAAGATCAGGGTTAGAAATGGTCTTCAATAATCCATGCGTCTTGTTGGAAGCTACTAACAGGATCCGATGGTCAGACCCGCTGTCTTACTTGATACATGTTATATCCCATTTGCCTAGATTGATGCTGATGCTGTTGATAGTTTGATTGTCTGGTCCACACTTGATTATTTCCAGACTGCCATCAATATTGTTGAGTGTGACGTTAAACGACAAACTAACTCTATCTGTGCTAGGTATTCTGATAAGCACAAGGCTAGTTCAGTCTCAAATATTTCGACTTAATTTATGTATAATATGAATTTTGTAACCTCTGATTATTTCTGCTAGTGCTTAACGAGCATGATAAGTCCCTTGAAAGCAGTGTGTGAAATAGTTTCAAACTTTAGCGAGCTAGTCAGCCTAGTTATGCCTGAAAGTTACTAGTTCACAAAATAATTCACTAGCCCGAAATCTGAAGCAAAATATTACAAAACAGATAAGGATAAGAAAAATATGATGTACATTTTTAACAGGCCATAATCTTGCATGATTTTATAGTGTATTATAACTTAATAAGTTGGAGAGAGATATATATATCTACAAAATGACCCCATGAGAATTCACTTACCAGTCGGGCCAGTGACTGTGGGGATTTACTGGCCCGATCGGGTTTTTACTTGCCAGTATAGTGGGCCGGTGGCCACTTCACACACTGCATGAATGTGCCTGTATTGCCGTCTCATTGGCAACGTTTGTGTTCATGTGAATCGTGATGATCATCATGGAGGTGACTGTTGTTAAGTGATTTTGTGGTGTTACTTCCTGGTTTCATCAAAAGTGAAATATAACATGGTTTGAGTCAAAGAAACAGGATGCCCTATAATGGTTTGAGTCAAAGAAACAGGATGTCCTATGGCAAGCATGATTATCACACGCCACAAAGTTCAGAAGGGATATGGGCTCCATCCTTTAGATTTCCCTTGCAATCAGTAACATTGTATTTCTCAAGCATCTTCAACTTACCCTGAAAGTTACTTCAGTATTTCTTTATCAAACTGTGCACAGATATCCTACCCTTGGTCTGGTGCCACTTTGCACACTTTCAAGTTTGAATACTTTCAGGATAGCATAGTTGTTGATAGTGTTCTGATCAATTGAAATAAGTGAGGATTGGTCACTATGACCAAATTACCAAGCTATCGATCACATTTTTTCATTATCAAACACAACCGATTTTGGAACTACTCTTTTAGAGTTTGAAACACTTGACGAATGAATGTTGCCAGGGTCTGAAAACATGTTTTATTCTTGGAAAACTGACTTGACGTTCTGAAAAGTCATGACTCAATATTTCTTGAAGTCACTTCAGCAAGTAGCAAGGTTTATCATTTGACATTGTATTTTAATTTTGTAAGTGCAGTTTGCACAGTTTGAACAAAAAGCAACAGGTAAACACGTTATACTTATCTGCAATAACAATTTGAATAGGAAAATCTGACAAGTGACGCTAACCTGTTTTTTTCTATGATTGCTTGTTGGTAACGAACCAGTTATGAATTGTAAGATTTCAATTCCAAAAGCTAGTTATTAATTAGGGCCTAGATTTTCAAATTTCTCTTAGTGCTAAGATAGTTGTAAGTGCCATACAATAACATTAACTTACGATTAACTTAGTGTTAAGAGAGCTTTGAAAATTTAGGCCTGGTTTCTACCATCATTATTTATGGCTAAAGGTTATTTTCTTTTTTCAGGAAACGTATCCACAGTCAGCTCCTATCTGGTTCAGTGATTCCGAGGAAGTGGTGGTCACCACTGTGATAGAGAGACTCACAGAAACCACTCCTGACAAATACAATGTAAGCTGGAACGGAGGTGCTGGGGAAAACCTGTTGATTCACAACCAGAATAGGATTTTATTACTTGATGTCACATTATCATGAGGGCAGCAGTATTAGGATCCATACGTTACAGTATCTGACCTGGCTGTTTACCATTTGCTTACCATGCTTAGATCTGACAAACTTATGGGTGTCTATGTAAACCTGTTTGGAACATTTAATTTTCAAACCATGAAGCCCATTTCACGTGTTCTTGCTGGTTCTGGTATGAAGGAGTTTGCTTGTTAAGCTGAAGGCTGGGGTTTGATTCCCCACATGAATACAGTGTGTTCTGAGTTGTGATATTAATGGACTATTGCTAAAAGTGGCGTAAACCTCACTTACACACTCACTGTGCTACTGCAGGTGAGATGAATTATATGAGCTTTGCTGTCGATATGGTATACTTTGCTTGTTATCCTCCTGGCATGTAGTCGACGCCTCGTCCGTTCGTCCGTAATCATTTTGTTTCCGGAGCGTAACTCACAACTCGTTGAATATTTCTAGTCCAAACTTGATAGATATAATAATCTCAACCTATAGTTGTGCCCTTTGCTATTTACAGAGTTTGACATTTTAAATTTTATTTGCTTTTCCATGGAACATTTTGATGTTAGTCTAATGGTGGGATAGGCTTCATTTCTGGAGCAGAACTCAAAAACCGTTCAATATTTTTCTGCAAAACATGGCAGATATATCAATCGGAACCCCAAGTGGTGCCTTTTGCTATTTGCAGGTTTTTGTGATTTATTATTTTCTCGGTTTCCATGGAAATGTTTCAGACTTAATCTCAAAAGTGAGTGATGCGTTTCGTTTCTGGAGCAGAACTCAAAAACTTCTTAATATCTGTCAGTAAAACTTGGTAGATATGTGTGGCAGATCCCGAAGTGGTGCCTTTTGGTATTTACAGGGTTTTGTGATTTATTATTTTGTCGGTTTCCATGGAAATGTTTTGGACTTGGTCTCAAAATTGAGGGATGGGCCGATAAGTTTGGGTGGTATCTGTCACGTTGTCCAGTAAAATATCAAAGCTATTTTTTGTCCAGCTTAACATCTTACCGATATGTCGCGGTAGGCGCGATAAACGGACCCTCGCGAGTGTGGTAACTGGAAATTGTACGCGTATGGAATGAGGTAATGCCATTCTCTCACGGGGTTTCTTTCAACAGTTTTACTAAATAAAATGAGGATTGAATTTTATCAAATAAAATGTGGTTTCTGACACCATACGTTTCTGGGATGACTGTGTTTTACCGTGCTTACCGCATGTTGCATCACAGCAAACATTGTAAGTATTCGTCGCATGTTTTAATTATTGTTGAGAAAACCCTGCATGTTTTAAGCATCTGAAACAATGAATATATACGATAAACATTGTCAGTTGCCATCCACACTGAATTTCACTAGTATATAAAATTTAAAGGAGTGCAACAGTGGATTTGTTGATGAGTTATTTTCGATTTCCTGAAGGGTGAGATCGCAGTTCAACTTTTTTTGTGGGAGCTACGGATTACCCCACGGTTTAACCGAATCTGTGGTTTCGTGAAGCATGTTATTGCGAGGGATGACTATATTTTGTATCACAAATCATCACTGTTATCATTGTTGTCACATGAACCCAGAAGTGTTAGACAAAAAAGATTAGATACTGATGGAAAAAACAACTGGTCCGTCTTTATTGTAGTTGCAATAAGGTCTATTAAAATGATTTTGACAGTAGTCAAGAAAAGACACCAGGGGGTTTCAAGGATGTTGACTGGTTGTTAGTGATAACGTCTGGATAAGTTTTTCCCTGATTTGATAAAGATGTTGACATGTGTCATATCAGATGTTGGTCTAGGGGCTGTGTCATTTGGGTCAAGAAAATTGACTGAATGCTGATATAAACTGGTAGGGGTGAAACAATACACTCTCACCACTGTATGGTACGTATTGCGATACAAGACAAGGTGTTCGGTTCAGTCCGTTTCACAAGATATGATCATGGTGGAGAAAATTGACAACAAGTGCCAAACTAAACGTTACATTGTTTATTGCATATTAAGACATTGTAATCTTTGTTATTTTGAGTCACAGTATGGCTGAAACATTGCCATGTGACATTAAATCTGAAGTCACTGTCTCACTTTGTTATTTTTTTATGAACAAAACCATCATTATTTAAATAAAATAAATTAACACAACACATAGGAACAGTACAGCAAATTGCACATGATCCTCACAAACATGTAAAAAATTAACTGCAGGTTTGGAAGACCACCAGGGATGTTCATGATTTATGCAAGAGCACGTCTGTTCATGGTTTCACTGGATTAACTTACCTTTTGATGGCTAACTACATATTTATATACTACAAACAAAAAGTATGGAAACACCCTAAATTTATGGGAACACCCTAAATTTGATAGCCATATATATACTCAAACGTGGTGAGGTCATTTATACTTATGTAAATGCAACTTTTTGTGTGTGTAATGGGCTCTTTGAACGACATGTTAGAACTTGCTTGGAACTTGTTAGAACTTAACACTAATTTTCCTTCCAATCATAATACTGTCATGGGCACACTGTCTCCCCCTTGACATAAAACTGTGTATATGTACTTGAACACAGTATACACCTGCAAGGCTTCAAAAATCCCATCATCCAATGCCCGGGACAAGTCAGTTTTCACTTTGAGCAATCAAATAATGGCATCTAACTTGTCCTGGGGCTACTAGATAATTTCCACTTATGGTTACAAACTGCAAATAAACTTGGATTTCATTTCATGTCTGCTCATAATGTAGCTGTTACATTTTGCAAAAATAATAAGTTAGAGATATCGTTCTATGAAATTTATCACTCTTAGGTTAATAGTCCAGTAAACATTAACATCAAACATTGTGTCATAAAATCAAGACATTAAAAAATTAGTCAGGACAAGTTACTTTCTTGAAGTTTCTTTCTTGTTAATACATGTATCAGAACAGGTGCTTTAAATAAGAAACTCATTCCAATGACACTTAATGTTGTGACACATTAAGATCTGGGTTAAAATTGTTGGACCACAACCTGTTGTTGCTGTAAGAAGCTATTAGTATTTGTGGTATAGGGAGGCCAAGCTTATTCACTTGGTTGATGCATGTCATCTTATCTCAGCTGCACAGATGATTGATTGTCTGGTCTGGTCTCCATTATTTGCAGACTTGATATATTTTGGTTGCACACACTTGTCAAGTTTATGTAGCAGTTTAACATTGTTTAATGTTAACATATGGCTGGTAGGGGTTTAACATTGTTTCATGTTAACATATGGCTGGTAGGGGTTTAACATTGTTTCATGTTAACATATGACTGGTAGGGGTTAAACATTATTTCTTAACGTATGGCTGGTAGGGGTTTAACATTATTTCATGTTTACATATGACCAGTAGGGGTTTAACATTATTTCATGTTAACATATGGGTGGTAGGGGTTTAACATCGTTTAATGTTAATATATGGGTGGTAGGGGTTTAACATTGTTTCATGTTGAAATGTGGGTGGTGAGGGTTTAACATTGTTTGTTTCATGTTGAAATGTGGGTGGTGAGGGTTTAACATTGTTTCACATTGGCATATGGATGGTGGGGGCAGCTTGTAGTTACGGAATGGCTTTCGCTTGTCACATGAAAGACCTGGATTTGATGGGTACACTGTGTGAAGCCTGTTACTGTTATTCCTCCACTGCATTATATTGCTTCAGTATTTGCTAAAAGTTGTGTAAAACCACCATCTTTCTCTCACTCATTTTGAAATCTGTAGATGGACTCGAGAGAAATGGTTACCAGGCAACCTATATAGCTCTTGTCCAAAGATAAACAAATGCCCATTGCAAATATCAGTTTTAGCTTATTGCCCATAAACATGGCAATATATGTAATAGTGACAATTTTGAAAGGAAGCTGTTAATGGGTTAGGCAAGTCACTTTGATGAGCTAATTTGTTCTTAATCAATAATACAGTGATTATTATCCCCAGCTTCACGCCAAACATGATGCGTAATACAGTAATAGTATTAGGTTCCTTGCGTGTTTCTGTACGTATGAATGAAGTGGAATATCTTTGGAACTGTTGACTAGATTCTTTCATATTTGGTACCTAGATTCATCACAGTGTAAGACCAGTCGCAGTGAGATTTGGTGACCTTGACTTTCATTTCAAGGTCATGAGAGGACTTTAACGTTTTATCTTTCACTGGATTTTCTTCAAAGTCAACACCAAGCTTTATCCTGGGAAGGTGCAGGGTGCAGTCTATTTTGGCAACACATTGACGATTTCACCATGTTACGAGGGAATGTCAAGAAGTTTTGAGTCTTGCATAGAAAAACACAAAATATTGGTATGAACCACATTTATTTTCCAACACAGTCCCCTTGTGAGTCAAGACACTTGTTCCATCTTTTCTGCTAGTCGCTGATGCCATCTCTGTAGAAGGTGCCATTTGGGTCCTCAAACCAAGCCTCAGTAGCAGCAATAGGCTCATTATCATCTTGAAATCTACAACTACGCAAGTGTTTCTTGAGATTTGGGAACAGATGGTAATCACTTGGTGCCATTTCTGGAGAGTAGGGGGGATGCGGCAAGATTTTGTACCCGCATTCCTGGATAGCAGTGGCTACAACGCGAGAGGTGTGTACTGGAGCATTGTCTTGATGTAGAAGAATACCACGTCTGATCTTGCCCCAGCGCTTCTCCTTGATTGATTGTCGCATTCATTATTCTACCTTTTGGTAAGTAATCTATGTGGCTGACGCCTTTGCTATCCCAGAAGACTGTTGCCATTACCTTCTGCACTGATCTGGAGGCTTTGAACTTTTTGGTCCTGGGAGAAGTGACATGTTTCCATTCCATGGATTCTTGTTTGCTCTCAGGGTCATAGTGGTGGATCCAGGTTTCATCACAGGTTACATCTGCTTAGGAAGCAGATGAAGGGGAGGACTTCCCATAAACTGCTGAAAGCCTTTCTTCAATGTTCTTCGGCGAGTTTCCTTCAAGAACTAAAAACTTAATTACTGCCCTATACTCAATTTTATTCATTTTCACTGCCGTGAAGGGGGTCTCTTTCTGTCAATGTGAGCTGTTCAATAACTTCTGAGAGTGGGATACCAAAACTTATATATCACATCAGCTACACCCCAAGGTTCAATGTCGTACCATAGGCTGTGACACCTGGGTATGAAAAATGCTCAAGGCTCAAAACTTATTGACATCCCCTCGTAACTAGCATGATAAGCTTGTCAGTGAGGTGGTCTTCAAACATTGTACCCATGTGGGGAATTGAACCCAGGTCTTCAGCGTGACGAGTGAACGACTTAACCACGAGGCTACCCAACCACCCGTCTAGTATGTAGTGTATCAACAGATGTGATTTTGAAATGTCAAAGCATGTTATTTACGATACATGTACAATACACACTGAACACATTCTATTGTGAGAAGGGAGCAGTGGGGTTAGAAAAGTGCCTAAAGCATTGATTAGTCGTACTGAAGACCCTGGTTTAAATGCCACATTGGTACACTGTATGAAGCCTATTTCTGACGTCCCCTCTGTGATATTTGCTGAAACATTGCTGTAGTATTGCTGAACATGGTGTAAAACAAAAATCACTGTTGGGGCACAACAGGAATAACATATTCAATTATGGTAATTCAATGTGAGATGATATATTATGTTTTCAATGAGAAGCCTTGATGAAAAGATTCCTTGATAGATATTTTTTTAGACATTTTAAGGACTAAGTTAGGTATTGGTATTGGTAGTCTGACATTCCGACCCTGAAACAAATATAGCCGAGAAAACCCATGGAAGTCAAGAATATGTGCAGGTCTACATTTCCACAGTTTCTCAAATGAAGAATGTTTCTGGGCTCCTTTTCATTATGTTTTACGATTATTTTGAAGGAAAAATATTTTTCTGTAAAATATGTTCATATCAGAGACTAGATGTTAGTCTGGGATGTTAGTTTTGCCATGAGACTGGTTTGTCTTCAGTCATATACTGTCTATAACTTGAGTATAAGTGCAGAGAGTTTGAAGCCTCGTTAACCCTGGGTTGGCCTCGTCTTGTAACTTTCCTCCACAGCTGCTGTGACTGATGTCATGGATATTCCACAGTAGTCAACAGCTGTGAAGTCTTTGCTTTGTCACTGTCAGTAGACTAGTGTATTCTGTGTGAATAGGTATGAGTTGGTTAATCGGATCAGATAGTATGAATTTCAGCAGTTTACAAAAAGCCACACTGGCACCTGTATGATAATTAAAAGGATTATAATGATAATATTTGGAGCATCATTTGGCAAACAAGCCTGGGTCCATCCCCTGAACAGCTGAACAATTCTCTGTTGTGAGAGATGACTAATGTGATCAGGTGGTCAGGATTTCTGACTTGGTTGACTCGTGTCATCAGTTCCAAGTTGCACAGGTCGATTCTCATGGTGTTTATCACTGGATTGTCTGGTCCAGACTTGATTAAATTTACAGACCACTGTCATGTAGCTGGAATATTGTTGAGTGCATCATAAAAGTAAAATCACTCACTCACTGAACAATTCTCTATTTCTTGGAAATGTTGTTAGTTTGACAAAGCACTAGTGATTGGAATGGACACCGAAACGTCGCATCATATGCAGTAGAAGAAGTTCTTATGTATAAAAAGATGTATATAGAGATTTTGGGTTTTTGGAAACACATATTGTCTGTATTTCTGTTGGATCCAATCAGCAAATACTGAAATGGTGAACTTCATCAAAGTGCAAAGAAACTGATAATGTGAATTTGCACCACTTTACTTCTGATCCTGTCATCCTGGAAAAATGGATGCAGATTGTTTGCAACCCACAGGTATAATAATATGTTGTGTACAAGTATCAGACCTACCGGTCAGTGTATTCCTTCTATGGTCAATGGCCTGATAGGTGTTAAGTTCAAATTGCATGTGGCCAATGACTGAAGTTGAATATTGCAGATTGTCATTAGCAAACTGTTGGGCAGATACATAGGTGTCAACAAAACACACATTGAGTTTTGTCACTGACAAAGACAACTTTTAACAGTCAACATATTTTATGTTTCCCTGGACATGTATTAGAACATTTCGGTTTTCAAGCTGAGCAATTTACTAGCAATTTAGTATTTTTAGAAATTAGTATTTCTAATGCTACACTGTCTTGAAAACTTGGTTTGCAAATCTTTTTGTTTTGGACTAGTGTATATTTATTACTGCAGACACAAGATACTTGCGGTCACAAGAAACATCTTCTTCTCTAACTTTGTCCATAGCAATAATCCTTGTACGTATCGCTTGCTCTATCACTTAGCCGCAAGAACATAAGTACTGTACATGACCTAGTGCTGTGGGAAAGTTAGTGTTTCGTTTGAACTGCGATTTCGCTGCCTTTTTTTCATTGCGTTATTTTTATAACTTTATAAGTTGAATTTGCAGTTTTGATAATTTGTTACTGTAAGTCCATGCCGAAAGGTATCAGAATCTTCAAAGTTGTGTTTTGTGTAGCATGTGACCTTCAACTTTTTTGATGCTTAACAGACAACTGATACTGAACTGATAGCTGTCCCTTGACAGGTGGTTGGAATTGGAAAGGATTGTGTTTGCTTTATTTGTTGTCTAATGTTGCACTCAGCAGTGTTCCAGTTGCTTGTCTGAAAGTAATCAAGTCTCCACTTGACAAACCAGTTCTTAACAGCATAAGCATCAGTTGAGATACAACCGATGGCTTATGTCAACCAAGTTAGCCAAGTTAGCCAGCCTGACCAACCAATCCTGTTAACCACCTCTTACTGTGTCAACCAAAATCGTCCAGTCTGACCAACCGATCCTTTTAATCACCTCTTACTGTGCCAACCAAGGTCATCCTGTCTGACCAGCCGATCCTTTAAATTACCTCTTACTGTGTCAACCAAGGTCGTCCAGTCTGACCAACCGATCCTTTTAATCACCTCTTACTGTGTCAGCCAAGGTCATCCAGTCCGACCAGCCAATCCTTTAAATTACCTCTTACTGTGTAAACAAAGTCAGCCTGCTTGACTAACCAATCCTGTTAATTACCTCTTACAACCAAGTCAGCCAGTAACCAATCCTGTTTAACTACCTCAAACTAAGCGCAAGTTGCTGAAGATTATTTTAACATGTTTATTCAGTTTAAGTCCATCTCCTACATTCTCTTCCCACTGAGGTTACTTGTCATATCTTCCTACGAGCCTCTGTTCTAATACGGCCATATTTTGCGGTTCTCATAAATTCCCCTAGCGTCAAAAAATGGCAGCAGATTTATCTCCCTTTTTTCTGTCCAATCAGAACATGTGTTACATCGACTTAGATTCAACTTGACAAATGCAAGCAATGTGGAGAAACAAAAATGACATGACTGAGTTCTGTCTAGAAGAAACATTTGAGTATTGCACTCGGGAAGAGGTTCTAGTTTTCATGATGCATCCGGAAATTACTGAGATCTTTCGAATGATAACTTTTGAAACAAGGTCGCTGATTGTATTACTAAATCACGAGTCTTGAACACTCACACCATGAAAGGATAGTATTAGAACAGAAGTTACGTAGGAAGATGTGACAAGTAACCACTGTGGGAAGAGAATGATCTTCTCCAAGTGGAATGAGTAATGATCTGGAATTATGTGTCTAACTATATCAATGTCTAAACTTGAGTATAATTATTTGAAAATTATTTGATATTATTTCCTTGACAAGTGTTTTTTGTGATCTAGTTGATTAACTGCTTGTCTAATTTGTGAAGGTAGCCAAATGTATTAGATGGTCAGACTTGATGACATGCTCAATTACATACTTTTCTCACTCGCTAAATGGGTACTTATCATATTGAGTCATTTACACACTGACATCATGAGGGTGCAGTGTTAACCTGCAAAGAAACAGGCTGATATTTACTTCAGATGACTTGTGGTAGATCTTATCTATGATTGAACCTTGTCACTGTGAGATTATACAGATTGACTTCTAGTCCCCTTACCTCACATAGTCAAGTAGGAAAATACAATGGGACATACTGATAGTTTAGGTTAAGTCATGTTTACCCGAAGTGATGTTGTTGTTAAAGCTATGTGACCGGTCTTTGAAATTAAGTATTAGATAGAGAATATTCCGTGTCAGATTGGGAACAGTTTTCTGATAAAATTCCCAAATTTGAATAAACCTTCCTCAGTTCATGATGATACAGTATTGACTGTTATTATGGCTTAATGGAGATGCATATTGTCAGGATACAGAAACAGAAAGAGAGGTGTTTTTCATTAAGGCAGTATTAATCGGTTTGATATCCTGGTCACACCCAAATACTGTCAACAGATGGGGTAGCCTTGTGGTTAAAGTGTTTGTCACGTTTAAGACCTGGGTTTCATTCCCCTGGGGTACAAAGTTTGAAGCCCATTTCTGGTGTTCCCAGCCGTAATATTGCTTGAATATTGCTTGAATATTGCTTGAATATTGCTAAAAGTGACACAAAACCCATCTCGGTCACTCTCTCTAATTGTAGACTCAGGCTTTGTTTCTGAATGTATATAAGTTTGACAGGTAGAAAAAAACCCACTAAGTTGGAAAGGAGCCCCAATGAGTTGGGAGATCCTAAACCTGAGGATATCTAGACTTGCTTCGATGAGGGCTATAGCATTTCAGTGACGGCTAGGCAGTAGGCTGGTTTATGATGTTAATGTTGTTTTAAGATGGTCTACCTGTAGTTAACTTGAATTTTACCTATCACAGTGAACCTGTGCAAAACCATCATGAATGGATTGAATTATGACTAATAGCAGCACATGCATGTACATCACTGTAGGAGAGAAACTGTTATGAATCAAAACAACAAACATTTTATTTGATGTCTTACGTTAGATGGTACCATTGTGTTGAAACATGTGACTTTAATTGTCATTTAAGGTATCCAGTTTTGCTGTCAACATGTTGAGTGCCACCTCGTATACTCGTATGAATTCTGGTCAAATTTGCCCCTACAAGTTACCTTGTAGCTATATCAGTGGTATTTAATTACAAGTTTCACAAAGAATCACATGTCAGTAAAATAGACACAAGATGCGATTGTTGCCTGGCAGTAACAAAGAACGTATTGTGCCTATTTTGCCGACTGATCTAGTTATGAGTTAACTAAGTTAATTCATGACACTGTTACGAATATGGTTAGACACCTTTGGTACTTAAACTTTCATTCTGACACAACATTTGACAATACAGCAGTTCTTTGGCTTTTCCATTTTCAAATGTCTGACACCTTTTCCTGTATGAGTTGGCAGCAGCATTTGAAATTGGCTTTACTCCACTCGCCTGGGATTTCTACATCATGATAAGCAATAAACCAGTGATACTACTGATCGTTGAGAAGTAACAGTGAGGGCTGTTACTTCCAATTCAGTTTTGATACTAACAAGTGAATATGCCTGACAGAATATGTAAATACGGTGAACAGTTTTTACTTATTTAAGCGGGACCAGCTATTAAATTCCTGATCTTGAGAACCTGTGAAGGTCAGGATTAGAATTGGCCTTCAGTAACCCTTGCTTGGCGACTAGCGGGATTGGGTGGTCAGGCAGCTGGCTTGGTTGACAGATTGATGCTCATGCCATTGATTATCTGGTCCAGACAGTCTTTACAGACTGCCACCATATGGCTGGAATATTTGCCAAGTGTTGCGTAAAACTAAACTCACTCACTCCCTTGATCTTGAGATCTAGTTTAACAAGTAGTAATCAGGGTCCCAATGCACAAAGCTTGTGTAGCATTAGGGGCTCTCAGATATGTAGAGTTTATAACAGGCTTATGAATATCATTGTAGCACAATTGCTTTAAAGATATTATGGTACTTGCCAAACATTATTTGGCCATGGTATTTCTTCAGGTAAACTGTCTTATAATTTTCCTTTGTCCTACAGCTTCCTAGATATGCCAAGGACATCAGCTTGGTCTGCCTAGTTTCAGACACTGAGGACACATGTCTGAGGTTACTGGATATCATTTCCTGCTAGTCTAGTTCCATCCCTTGTTCATGTTGTGACAGAGTGTTTGTCATGTTCCAGATTTTACAACAGGTAAAGCTACTCCTGACAGAGCTCTGTTCCCTCCACGACATCCCTGTACCAGAGGAGATCGCCTTTATTGACAGTGCTTTAGTCAACAGGGTAGGTGTGTCTCCTTATTAGGGTCCTGGAGCAGAGGTGTTTGAGCCTGACTGTTTTTTCTAAGATGCTTCAGTGAAAGATCAAATACTTATCAGACGATAATGTGCACTTTTTGCATTATGTCACAATGTGTTGACGTCAGTGCGCCATTCCAGTCTGCCCCCTCGTAATGGAATTTTTTTGCATTACGTCACAATGTAACCGACGTCACGATGGAGGTCAGTTGCCATCTCTTCGTACAGCCTCCCACAGTAAACTGCTTCGTCGCATCCTGTTTCTTGGTTTGCACTTGCATCACACAGCTAACATCACCGGTGGAAACATTATGTTTATGTTTTCAAAAGGATATATGCCTCACAGTTCGACTCAAAACTTTACAGAGACACGGTCATGTTTGCAATGTTTACATTCCCACAATGTAATCGTGGAATGTCGCATGACTAGTCAGCTTCAGCTGAATGTACTGATCTAAACTTTTATTGGTAGTAGAAATGAGACAGTCATTTTGCCTTGTATGGTTTAAGAGAATCACAGATGTAATTAAAATGATCTAGAGAAGATATTTAACCCAAACATAAACCTTCACGAAACTGTACATCATTTGTTTTTCTAGTAACGTTTGTCTTAATGTAGGGGGCTGACACGTCAAAAGAACAGCGCATCAGTTAGCCCTGCGCCAGGATTCTTAATTTAGGTCACAGACACTGTCGTTTGTTTTCTGCCATAGATTAATCGAAATTAGGCTTAGAATTTATTAAATACGTCATCTTAGAAAAGAAATACAGTTCGCTCTACCACCATGTATAGTGTAATAAAGCACACTTCTTAAACATAGCACTCCTTGCTTCATGTTTGTTTCTATATGAGGTGGTGGGGAAGCTGTAACCTGTAAGAGTTACTATGACATTAGGACATTAAGTCGATAATAAAATATTTAGGATCCTTTCAGGATGTGTGGTCATGTGGTGTCCAAAGCTCAGTATATCTGTCAAAGAAGGCACTGGTAACAGTGTGGTCTTAGGCACTTCAGTGTACCCTGAGAGGTGCATCCCTTTGTTTCAGCATTCACTGGTTTTGCAGTTAGATCCCAAATTAGCTCATATGAGCAGAGGAGTAAAATTGTTGAGGTGTAGTTTGACAAGTTTGGAGTTCATTCAATTTACTATGCTGGACAAATATGACTGCACAAAAATTCTTTCAAAATATCATTAAATTCATACACCTGCTGATGGATGTTTCAGGGACAACCAGTGCGTGACCGCCATGAGAGCTCTGAAGAAGAAGATGAAGATGAATTCCACTATGACATGGAAGATGATGCTCAAAGGTAGGGAAGAACTGCCGGATAAATGAGATCAATCGATTGCTCTTTGCTGTGAAACTGTGAGTTGACAGACAAAACAGTTTACCAGGGGTGATGATCCTGAAACAGTCTCATGAGGATAACCAAGACTGTAGTTGCTCTGTGTCAAGTTCAAGTGTTACTGCCCTGGGGACTTGGCCTTCCTGTATGAGAGAATTCCCTAATGATTTATGTGGGCAAACTGATATGTATTTTCCATACAGATTTATCTTGGAGGATGCACAGTTGTTGTTGTCTTGAAGTAAGTTCAGTCAAAGTAAACTTAGCCCTAGTGTTATTCGTTACACTCCTACACTGGGTCTAACAATCAGAACACACCTAACAAAAGTGGACATTCGCACATACCTTTTGAACTGTTACCCACGCAAAGGTTTGTACCTGAATGATTCCGAATGCTACTTTCCCTACAACACCCTCTGGGCGATGCACATGGAGCACGCCACAATAGAGAATAAACAATTGCAGAAAAATAGCGACTTCGTTAATATTCAAGGATGTCAGCTTGCAGAAATATTAGCTAATGGTAACCATGTCAACAGAAATCAAAAAGTGTATATATACACTGCAGGTCAAATGTCAGTGTTATATGCAGATTTTCATTTGTTGAAAGATCATTGTCAGTCACCGGTGTGTTTTGTAAGTCCCACCAAACCCTAAACAGTAGCCATTGTCTGATTGGTTAAATCCGTTAAGCAGTCTTGCATTCCACTGGATGGTCATAGGTCGCTCAAAGGTTACCTGACGCAACCTCCTACTAGGTTTTGTTAGACCCAGAGTAGGAGTGTAACGAATAACAGTGGGGATAAGTTTACCTAGACTGGAAATAAATTCTAAATGACAATATGTCAAAATTCTTAACTTCACAGAGTGCTTGTCTAATCAATAATGTGAAAAATCTGTAGATGCGTAAACATAGCCAAACATCAGGGACACTGCTCTGGTATCATAAGTCCCATTGAACCAGTAGTTAGCCAGTCTGGAGACAGGAGTCCATTTGTAGACATGACCTGTTGGCTGAGATTCATGGACACAAATATTATGTTATTTTAACAGATAAAGTGGCACAGAAGCACAGTAATCTTCTAAAATGTTTCTAGAATGACATCAACAGTAGACTGAACTGTATATTAAATTGTACTCTCATTTTGTCTAAGAAATGTTTCATAGCAGACTTGTCTTACCCAAGGAATGTATGTGTGTAAAGATGGTGATGGTGATGGTGATAATGACAATGGTGATGGTGATGGTGATAGTGATGATTATTGTAGTGATGATGATTGTGATGATTGTACTCTCTTGTCTAAGATATTTGCCAAGGAATGAATAAATTTGATGATGATGATGATGATGATGATGATGATGATGATGATGATGATGATGATGATTGTTCCAGCAGTGATCAGAAGGCCAAAGAAGAAATAGATGGAATTGACACAGAAAACCTGGCTGTCCTGGAACGGCTGAAACAGAATCAGCGTCTGTCTTACCTAAAGGTATTACAGTTTCTAAACTAGGATCTTAGTTGTGGGAAAATCACTAGTACTGGTACCTTTCTCAGACTTGTCATGAAAACTAAAGGGAAATGTTTTGTTGCTGAGGTGTAATTGGATAAAAACTGTTGTATAAAGTGATTTAATACTTCTGACTTAGCACTGCTGCAGTGTAATTGGTTGAAAAGGTTAAGGGGTTTTCTGTCTTGTTTTCTGGTACCGGATACTTTATGATGCCTGTGAGAGTGGAAATATGAGATGTGATTTATTTTTCCTTATTCTTATTCATGCTACATGCATATCTCCCTTTCCCTTAGAATATTATGTGAACGCTTGAATTCCAGAAGCAAATGTAAAATCACCCACCCAACAGGGTTACCTCCCCTTTCCACCACAGTTCCCAAATGACCGGAACACTGGAATGGTCCCGGCTCTCTGTTCTTCAATTTCTATCATTAAATTTTAGGAGAGTGTAAATAATTATCATCACTTGAAAAATGCTACTGGGATCTAATACAACTTCTATGCAAACTAGTGAGATGTGCCATGTGATAGGGGCAGTGGGTGGCTTAGTGGTTCAAGTGTCAGCTTATCATGCAGGAGACCCTGGTTCGATTCCCCACTGGGTACAGTATTTGAACCCCTTTTTTGGTATCCCATTTTTGATATTGCTGAAATACAGCTAAAACTAAAAGCACTTTTACTCTATCAAATTCTTGCCTGGTGAGATAATCCAGGTGTTAACTTGAATTATCACTGACTGTTGAGATACACTATTTATTACATACCCATATAAACTTTGGGGTAGTAGTCTTGGTTTACAATATGCATGTAGTGGTCAAATTCTGTATTGAAACCCATTAAAATCCCTGCTGGTCCTACTTTCTTCAAAGCTTCAGCCCTTTTCTAGGATTTTCTATACCCACAAAATTCTGAGATTTTTTTGATTTTATGAAATCTTGACAAGTCGAATAGCTTGTTTGTTCCTTCATACAAACTTGTATAAATTAAAATATATATGAATTTCATAAGAATGGTGTCATTCTTTTGCCTGTTGTAAGCTGTGAAAGTGGGGTTTTATTCATACCATCGTGTAGAGGAATGTATGATCTAGGGTCAGTTGCTTGATCCACACACGCACGGAGTGAAAATATATATTGCTACACTTTGATTTGTTTTATTGGATAACAGATTAATGCAAGATAAGAGGGTATATGATAAATATAGACTGTCGTACTAGTGCATTTGGATGTTTAGAATTGAACTCAAAAAACAAGTTGTTTCTCTGCACTTTTCCTCATTCAGTACAGTACACTCAAATGCACAAGCATGATGTTCTGTATATGTATTTACTGCTGTGATTGATTGTGTTGCTTTATGTTCTAAGCAGGGATCAGTGACTGGATCAGTCCAGGCCACTGACAGGCTGATGAAGGAGCTACGAGACATATATAAATCTGAAAGCTTTAAAAGACGTAAGACATTATCCTTCACCTTACTTGTGCCTTAAGCATTGTAACATACTTTCGCTATTCAATATTTATCATAAAAGTCAAAGTGTCCTGTATATTCCAAATAGTTTTAATCCTAATATCAGTATTTAAACTAACTACAAAGACCCAGATCATCTTAATTTCAAACACTAATTTTTTACATGTTTTGAAGATGTTATTTTTTGGACTGGAGTGGTTACTGTAAGGACAGCATCACGTTTGATTATGTGTTCTCTGTGAAGTGTCTGTATTCCGTGTTGACTGAACGGTTTATTTATTTTTTGATTATGTATTCTCTGTGAAATGTCTGTATTCCGTGTTGACTGAAAGGTTTATTTATTTTTTGATTATGTATTCTCTGTGAAATGTCTGTATTCTGTGTTGACTGAAAGGTTTATTTATTTTTTGATTATGTGTTCTCTGTGAAATGTCAGTATTCCGTGTTGACTGAAAAGTTTATTTATTTTTTGATTATGTGTTCTCTGTGAAATGTCTGTATTCCGTGTTGACTGAAAGGTTTATTTATTTTTTGATTATGTGTTCTCTGTGAAATGTCTGTATTCCGTGTTGACTGAAAGGTTTATTTATTTTTTGATTATGTGTTCTCTGTGAAATGTCTGTATTCCGTGTTGACTGAAAGGTTTATTTATTTTTTGATTATGTGTTCTCTGTGAAATGTCTGTATTCCGTGTTGACTGAAAGGTTTATTTATTTTTTGATTATGTGTTCTCTGTGAAATGTCTGTATTCCGTGTTGACTGAAAGGTTTATTTATTTTTTGATTATGTATTCTCTGTGAAATGTCAGTATTCCGTGTTGACTGAAAGGTTTATTTATTTTTTGATTATGTGTTCTCTGTGAAATGTCAGTATTCCGTGTTGACTGAAAGGTTTATTTATTTTTTGATTATGTGTTCTCTGTGAAATGTCTGTATTCCGTGTTGACTGAAAGGTTTATCATACATACACTGACTCCTAGATTACATTTCTTTCAGAAATCTATACTGTAGACCTAGTCAATGATTGCCTGTATGAATGGTGTGTCAAGTTGAAAAAGTAAGTAAATAATCCTGGTCATCTGAGCATTTATACCTGTCAGTAGGGGTAACAATTCACAGAACTATGTTTTGTCCTGAAATGCATGTTGACCCGTTTTTTTTGTAAATAACTCTTCATCCAGTGATCCAATCGATCTCAACCTATGCCAGTGGATGTTTTGCCAGACAACCTAATCACATAGTAAATTACTGATTTTATGCATTTGTATGAAAGAATCTGTCTCTGTAACTGTCAACAAAATAAACGGCAGAACGCTGACAGCTTGCAGAGGGAGGGAGCCAGTGACCTGTAACAGTGGCAGTGTTGGGTCACAAAGGTCAATGTTTGACAATGTAGGTCAGCTCTGCACGTGACAGGTATGCAGAGGTGTCACAGGTTCATTTCTAGCATATAGCTGGTGAATGATATCTCTGATGACAAAAGAATCTTAACTTTGAATGCCTACGTTTTTGTACAAAGTTTTGTTTATTGGTTGTTGGTTTATTTCTCACAATTTTTAGCCCGATATTCTTTTTCATGCCAAGAGCAAAAGCGTTTCATGTAATCCGACAGCTTATAAATCGGTTTGGTACGTTTGCTCTCTTTATAAAATACATGAAACACCTTTCTAATTAAACGTTTAGCTTCATCTGAATAAGCTTTCATGATGACAGCTAGAAGTTGTCAATGTGAATGATCCAAACAGTGTATCACTGTGTAGTGAACAGGTAACTATCATTAACTGCACATGCATTTACGTTTCTTTCCCAGCACTGCTACTGTTACAAGTCATTGGCTTCCTCCCTCTGCAAGCTGTCAGCATTCTGCTTGCAAAGTTTGAGATCGATTGGGTCATTGGATAAAGAGTTATTTACAAAATACTGCGGGTCCACATGCATTTCATGCCAAACTATAGTGATGTTTCACAGTACCTTTTGCCCGAATGGCATAAAAATTCCATGCATGTCATATTTCATTATTACTAACTTTTTTGAGAGGCATTTAGAAGTTGAGGCACCTGTTAAGGATAACTGGATATAGAACAACTTTTTATTACAGTGGGAGTGATGTGTTGGTTTTGGTGTTAGAATACACAGAGAACCTTGCTTGTTAGAACGTATGTCAAAATGCAAGAAAGTTTGCAGCTTGACTCGTTTGTGAGACAAACCAAGAGTTACCTCCCTTTCGAAGATATTTTTTGCTGTTTTAGAAGTGTGAAGTCTCATTTGGTAACTCATAGTCCATATACTTGTAGAGTAAATATGTCATCTCAAAAAGTATAACTGTTTGTACTTTCTGTTCAAATTAGTTTACGTTACCCAATGATTATGTTAAACTTTCAGAAAACTTTTACAGGCAGACTGGTTAGAAATAAGGAAAGAAAATGTTCAAGCAGGCCAGTTCCAGTGGCTGCTGCCATGATATTTGTTGTTTGTTATTTGTCTGGTATATTGAGTGTTATGTTCACAGGGTTGATCAAGACAGTCCTCTTCACTCCGATCTTCAGACATACAAGGAAAAGGAGGGGAAAGATTTCATCCAGCTTTGTTTTACTTTCAAAGTAAGTAGAAATATTTACAACTGTTCCCTTTTGTTTTGATATAGCCTGATTTAATTAAGACATGCTTCACTTTGGAGCATAAGTTGAATAATTTTTCAGTTTTTCTGTTCATATAGAAATAGCAATGGGTGTCTTTTCATGGAAAATGAATTGCTGAACCCTGTAGGATGTGTCCAGGTTTCACTGTTACTGACCTGTTTCAATGCAGAAATATTGTCCAAAACTAGAATTGGTGGATGAGTTTGGTGTTATGCTGCGTCTAGCGTTATTGCAGCAATATCAATGCCTGGGACACCAGAAATGGGCTTCAAAAACTTTACCCATGAGGGGAATCAAACCTAGGCCTTTCTCTGTGACAATCGAAAGCTTTAACCACCATCTCTCATAAGTAATCAAACAGGTACTTCTGTGATCTTAATTTTTTTCTGTGTGCTGTGTGTGCAGATATGTGTCCCTTGGATGTACCAGGAACTGCACCACCCATCATATTAGCTCTAATAACTATTACAGATATGATATAGAACCAATTTGACTGCTATTTGTTCTGTGTGGATCAGGTGCAGTGAGTGATTGTTTCTGTAAATTGTTACTGATAGAATGAAGTCTGAATTAGTATTGCAGTCACGGTGCTTTTATGGCACTACATGCAAGTTTAATAATCTTGAATGCAGCAAACTTTAACCCTTCTCTCACCTTACCTCTCCATATAATATTTACAATTTCATTCAGTGTTCAAATTTCATATGACTTATAAAGATCTGAGAAATAATTGTTCTGTAGCAAACCATGCTTGTCATAAGAGGCTGCTGATGATATCAGGTGCTCAGGCTTGCTGACACATTTCATCGTATTTCATCGAAGATTGATGCTCATGATGTTGATCACTCCGTTGTCATGTCTAGACTCAATTAATTGCAGACAGCCACCATATAGCTTGAAAATTGCTGAGTGCTGCTTAAACAATAAACGGCCGAAAGTGATTGCCAGTTGGAATAATGCCCCACTGTCCACTGACAAGATGCTTTATCTTTTCTTTGTAGGATTCCTTTCCTTTTGATCCTCCTTTTGTGAGAGTGGTGAATCCTGTCATATCTGGAGGCTATGTATTGGGTGGAGGAGCCATATGTATGGAGCTTCTTACAAAACAGGTAGGCTTCACAGCAGTGCTCCTCCAATTCATCTGTGTTGTAGAAAATGCTTGATTCATGCATCAAGTCTTCAAATCAACACAAGGCAGAGATGGTGCAGTGTAAGTCTGTGTCTAGAGTATGGGGAAAATGATGGCCCTGAGTTTGGGAACTGATAGTTTTGATAGAGGTATTTGTGGGCAAATTGGTTTATGAGTTACCTCCCTTTGTGTGATTGTTCAGCATCGCTTTAGTTAAATACAAGCATAAGACATTGAGAAATGTTAGGCCTGGCCACTTACGTAAGATTACATTTATGTTACGTTATCATATATTTTATAAATTCCAAACTAAGTATCAGACAAAACAGATGAATTATTTTGTTTGGATTTGAGACTAAAACTCTCTTTTTTGTAAACACATTTAATTTAACTGATATGGTAATGTGTTATGCAATACTAAAAGCAGAACTGAAAATTGATGCTGTTTGTTTATTGATCCTGTTTCAGGTGAGATGTAAGTCTACACAGCTGAAGAAGTTACCGTAATAGTTAAACAAGCAATGTTAAATGTCAGTGTTTAAAAGTTTACTGACAGTTGCATCTGATTTAAGATCACGTGTTGTCTACTGAGAATGTCTTTATGAATCCTTGTAAGTGGTGAAGATGCTTACCTGTACTCATGATTGTGTTTGTTTTGTTCAGGGTTGGAGTAGTGCGTACAGTCTGGAGTCTGTTATATTGCAGATTTCAGCTACTTTAGTGAAAGGAAAAGCACGCATCACATTCAGTGCTTCAAAGGTTTGTCTTCATTTGTGTTGAAACTTCATTCCTTGATGATGTTAGTCTTCATTTGTTTTGAAACTTCATTCCTTGTTGAAACTTCATTCCTTGATGATATTTGTCTTTCGATTTAATATTTACCAGTTTCTACAACCAAATGATCATTAGATGTAAAACATAAATACATACCATGGTACCATCAAGAACATTTAACATTAGCATTTGTATATAACTGTTTTCCGTGTTTATTGCTTGTACAAGGGTCAAGAAACCAAGTGATTTGTTCAATTTCTGATGCTGCTGGGTAGAAGGATAAGTTGGACATTCAAGTGTAATTTTTGTGGTAGCTTGTATTCTAGATGCCAACCCATATGATGTTATGATATTCATTACAAGAAAACAACACAAAATACAGGACTAAAAGATAATGCCTTGAATTTTCACTTGAGCAACCACAAGTACAAGAGGCATCTAATCATAAATTGATTCTGAATGAATCTTTATTAAGCGGTCTTGTATTGTACCTTAGTTTTGTGTGAATAATGTTCAGTTTCCTTGTACCAGGTGAAAAGAGATAGAGCTGCATTTATTTTACTTTGAATTTTCAATGTAAAAACCTGCTAAAGAATCTGTGTTTCTTATTAAGACTTATATATCAGTGCCATCCATCATATTAGTGTAAATTCCAAAATAAGGTGCAATAAGAACCAGTGACTTGGATGCTGGAGAATAAATACACAGTATAACCTGTTTGAACTGGCACCTCACAGGACCAAAGTAAAATTCTGGTTTAGACAGGGTGCTGGATTAGACAATGACAACAATTTTCCAACATGGTTGCCATTTGTAATTGTCGCTCACTTAATGCAATCTCCCAGTGTTTATATAGCATAACTGTGGTAATCTTACAAGCATTTGATTCACCATTTGTAATTCTACAAGTGTTTGATACACTAAGTGTATTGGATTAATGGACCTTGATTGGACTTATCGTACCATGTTGGTTTAGACAGAGTTATTTGCACTTGTTGGGGACTGGAAAGTAATGGTGGAATGCGGAATAGAAAGGTGCCAGAATTAGACAATGTTTTAAGGATCGTAATATCGTAAAATGGCCAGAATGTTATGACAGTTATTAAAGTGTGGTGGCTGAGACAGGCAGTGTTGGCTGGTTACGCTTTATAGTGATCTTTTTGAAGTTTTACATGTAAGTTTGAATGTGTAGTGTGAATATTTTCTTTTTTCTTTTGTACTAACAGACCCAGTACAGTTTGGCCAGAGCACAACAGTCTTTCAAATCACTTGTACAGATACATGAAAAGAATGGTATGTATGAGACAGGCTGGTATAATTCATTGCACATTGCGCCGGATGCAGAAATAATTAATATCTATGTTGATCTGAATAAATAGTATCAAAGGTGGGCTGATGTATGCTCTTATTGTCAGTCACTGGATTTGTCTGGTCCCAACTTTAATATTTACAGACAGATGACATTTGTTTGGATATTGACTGAGTGCTGTGTAAGCACCAAGCGAACACAAATCTTGAGTGAATATTTGGTGGTCTCCCTGTGTGTATTTCGAAGTTCAAGTAAAGAATGGAATACATGGTGATTTGTTTTGTCTCTTGGATTGTAAGATCATGTAATGCATGTGGTGTGGATGGCAGTCAGGGATAAAAATTGGTAAGACTTCCGCCCATATCTCCTCTTAATTCAAATGACGAGAAAGTATTTCTTTGCTTTTTTTAGAAGCTGGATATGCCTTTTCGTATTTTCAGGTACAATGAAAGAAACCTATTAAAACTAATCCTTATCAGATGCAAAATATATATTCCAGTGATTAATGATTTGGAAGGAATAAAGTTAAAGGAGGGGAGGGGGGAGTATTCGGGCAAAGTCTTTCCTAAAAATCTACTGATTAATATATGTAGGCCTATGGAAAAAAGTTATACTGAAGAAAAAAGTTGCCGATCATTTATGTTTGAGGATGATCCTGAACTTTTTTCATTCAATATAAGTTGGTTTTTGAATGGATGTATGCCTTTGTCAGCCATTCAAGAAAACTCAATCTCATTAAAATCAAACTTTAGTGCTCACTGCTTAAAGGTCTAAACGGAACCTGAAGTGACGTGTGATTTTAATATGCCCCTGCTCTCCCAGCAGTGAAAGGGGTACCAGGTAGAATGAGATTGAAGTGTGCGTAAATACTTGTAGCACCTTTAGAAAGTAGTTTGGAATTACCTTGAAATCTTTCTGCAGATACTGATCCTTTTCACTCAACATTTTTTTGTTGCAGGTTGGTTTACGCCACCGAAAGAAGACGGCTAAGTGACAATGCTACACTCACAAGTGCTTTGCTGTTATTGCGATGTCATCGATTTGATAAGAGAGGACTTAATGATGACACATAATAAACAATATACAGATGTTGTGCTATTGGGGATTAATGCAAGCTGTCTGACAACTTCCAGATGTACTGAGCTCTTCCTACAGCCTCAGTGTGGACTTCAGCCCATCCTTG
Organism: Haliotis asinina; assembly: GCF_037392515.1. Lineage (NCBI taxonomy): Eukaryota > Metazoa > Mollusca > Gastropoda > Lepetellida > Haliotidae > Haliotis > Haliotis asinina. The sequence continues at coordinate 62,510,874 of NC_090282.1, read as the reverse complement.
GAAGACTGCACCAGTGATCAGTCAGCCATACCGAATAACCCTTAGATGCCACAACTGCATTGGATCAGCCTGGTCCTTCTATGTTCATAGTTCACACTTTGTATGCTTTAGTTCGTTTTCTGTCTGTATACTATGGATACTTTTGCAATAGGATGCTTTCAAATGATACTCTGTTCACATTGACAATAATGCAGCAGCCTTTCTCACTGCGATTTCATTTTGTCTTATTATCCAAATTTCATCATTGCATTTGTAGAATTTTCTTTTTGGTTGCCTCGGTAATCAGTGTCATTTCGTTTTGATGATTAGTTTCTGGTTCTTGGCCTCCACTTCCCTTCCCTTCCCTCCCCACCTCAACCCATCCGCTCCCCAACTTCCCCAACCCCTCCCGGAAACAAAAATATTTCCAGGTTTGAGAATGTACAGTTCAACATCGTCAAGCCGATCTGTTGATAACGAGAATGGGTAGAAAAGGACATATTTACAAATGTTAAGCAATCAGAATTGTGCTATGTGGGTTATCCTGAGATCTTTCTGTTTATTTATGAGTGTTATTCAACATTTACAAAGTTTGATGTTGGTTGATCATGATCTGCCTTGACAAAGTGTTCACATGTTCCTGGAATAGTGTCTCCAGACACGGACAGCAGTCTCAACTATCCGGACAAGAGGTCAGTGATGACCGCCCCCATGCTATACCAGCTTCAGAGGCATTCTCTAGCCGTAGCTATCTGATTGATATACAGCGCATGACAGAAAGTGGCATCTCAGCAAGTGTGTACAGGCGTTATATGCAACTCTTACACAGGGATTCTGGGATTATTTTGTAGTGTATGTGGTGTGAGGGATTTAACAGACGTCATGGACGATGCCGTGGGACTTCTCACCCCCTCAGTACAATTGCTTTTAGAGGAGATTCTCACACAATTATGATTCTGTACAAATAACGAATATTGTACTCTGAACATGTCGTCATCATCATCATCATCAAGTAAACTTCTGTATATGTTTAATCATTCAGTGTTTGTGTTTCCATGGTTTCAGCCTTGGCCAATTCCAAGGTTGAGAACTAAAGTTAAAAAAATTATGGGATTAGATAACAGTATTAGCACAAATCAGAATGATGTGACATCTGAATCAAGGATATTACCAAAACCTGTGGTGGAAATCAAGGATATGATCAAACCTGTGGTGGAAATAAAGGATGTGATCATATACAACCAAACCTTTAATTGAAGGAAAGGATATGATGAGACCTGTGGTTGAAATCAAGGTGTGACTAAACCTATGTTTGAGATCAAGGATATCATCAAATATAACCAAAGCTGTAGTTCAGATGAGGGATATGATGAGACCTGTGGTTGAAATCAAGGTGTGACCAAACCTATGTTTGAGATCAAGGATATCATCAAATATAACCAAACCTGTAGTTCAGCTGAAGGATATGATGAGACCTGTGGTTGAAATCAAGGTATGACCAAACCTATGGTTGAGATCAGTATCATCAAATATAACCAAATCTGTAGTTCAGCTGAAGGATATGATGAGACCTGTGGTTGAAATCAAGGTATGACCAAACCTATGGTTGAGATCAGTATCATCAAATATAACCAAACCTGTAGTTCAGCTGAAGGATATGATGAGACCTGTGGTTGAAGTCAAGGTATGACCAAACCTATGGTTGAGATCAGTATCATCAAATATAACCAAACCTGTAGTTCAGCTGAAGGATATGATGAGACCTGTGGTAGAAATCAAGGTATGACCAAACCTATGGTTGAGATCAAGGATATGATCAAATATAACCAAACCTGCAGTGCATTTGAAGGATATGATCAAACCTGTGGTAGAAATCAAGGTATGACTAAACCTTTTGTTGAATTGAGGACTGTGATCAAACCTGTGATAGAAATCAAGGATATGAGCAAACTTGTGGTTGACACGGAAATGATCCCAAACTGTTGTTAAAAGCAAGGATAGTACTGGAAACCTACCGTATATTACCAAAACCTATCATTTAGTACAGGGCCATCAGTAATGTGAATCAATAGCTTTCTGAAACATAGTTGTGCAGTAGTCTGCATCAACTGATTGCAATGCCAACGTATAATCTCCGCAATTGGTGTAGGCTCTGGACTAGGCTTACACAGATTAAGATACAGATAATCTATAATTTAGTCTGTAATAAGGAAGCTAGCAATACCGAAGACAATATTCATTTGGTAATCAGTAGGTCTTGATGGACACCAGAGAAGAAATGTCTAACCTGAATACCACAATGACATCCATTAGTAGTAGGATCTTTTTTATTGGTGTGCATTACATCAAGCTTTTCATTGCCAAAATCAACACTATCCAGTAACACAACTCAAGTACATTACGTTCATCAGGACGAAATGAACGAACCTCCACTTGATTCATCCTTGACCTCTCACAAAAGCGCTAATACAATCCTGACTATTGCCCCGGGGGTCAGCACTAACGTTTTGTGTGTTATTTTTCTATGTGGAAATATACTTCACAGTATGATTGGAAAGGAGCCCAAAGATTATCTCCCTGCCAAACCCGCAGATGCATCTTTGCAAGCGTTCACTTGTCAAAGTCAGGTGATCCAATTTTATGCTGTACTCCCCAATATTTCAGCTATATGGCTGCGGTCTGTAAAAATCGAGTCTGGACCAGACAATCTAGTGATCAACAGCTTTCTGACAACGTGACAGGGGTGCCATAGAACAACAGTCATCTATACTCACCCCCCCCCCCCCCCCCCTAAAAAAAAATGAAACGCAAAGCCGGATTGTATGGAACATTTCAAATTCATATAATTCAGAAATTACTAGCAATAGGAATTGCACAGACTTGAACAACATGACGGCACCCTTAGTGGCCAGTACAATTCCCAACGTCACATGTACCGTCCCACACCGTCAGTAACGGGTGTGCCCCTGCGCGGCAATCACTGCTTGACATCTCCTGCCCATAAACAACATCAGATTACGGATTACATCATCGGGAATTGCAGCCCACTCACCCAACTGTTGCAGTGTCTGTGCCTGGGGTTGTCGCCTTCGCACACGTCGATCCAATTCGTCCCAGGGATATTCTATAGGGTTCAAGTCAGGGGATCTGGACGGCCATGGCGTAATGTTGACGTTGTTGGCAAGGTAGGCTGTTGTGATGCGTGCTGTATGCAGCCGGGCATTGTCCTGTTGAAAAACAGCGTTGACGTTGGCAATAATGGGGACGACGTGCGGACGCAAAATCTCGTCCACGTAGCGCTGTGCCGTCAGGTTGCCTCTCGCCTGCACCAATGGTGTCCTAGCGTTGTATGAGATGTCTCCCCACATCTTCCCACCAATCTGTCAATTTGCTGCAAATCATTCACGTATCCTGCGGTAGACACGAACCCTCCCTTCTGCTCTGCGGAGTAGGAATTTCGTCACTGAACCAGACGCTCCTCCATCGTACCTGAGGCCACACCCTGTGTGCCCGACACCATTGGAGTCGACGTTGGCGATGATCCGGTGTCAGATTGACACCTCGAACAGGTCGTCTTGGACGGAACCCTGCCTGTCGCAGACGGTTCCGCACAGTCTGGTCCGAGATTCTACGGTGACCTGGTATTGCCGAGGCAGTAGAGGTGGCAGTGGTCGTTCTTTGGCGTAGGTGGGCCGGAGTAGTCACCCTTGGTCTGCCGGACCTGGGTCGGTCACGTGTGGATCCCTGCTGTTGGTAGCGATTCCAGAGTCTGGATATGGTGTAGGGGACACATTGAAGAATCTGGCCTGGTAACCTCAGATCTGCTTACGCCCGCTTCCACTCGCCCAATAGCGTTGTTCCTCTGCGCTTCAGTCAGCATTATTCACGTTGGGCTGGAAGTTGTAACCGAAGTGGAGGAAATTCGGGAACCCTACACTTTTATAGAGCTGGTTGTGCATATTGCACGTGCAGTGCATGAACTTGCTGCGATGACTCAAACGGACATAGTTGCGTTTTCTCGATTTGTCACTTTTTACACATGTCTATTGGAAATGTGTGACCTTAACGGACATTGTTTGATGAAAATGCATTCCTTAGGCTGTCTCGAACCATATATTCAGCTTTTGTAACACAAAATTCCCATTTGCATACATTAACCGGATATATTTCCCTTTTGCGTTTCTTTTTTTGAGGAGTTTATATCAGGAAAACTGGGGTGCGCAGCGTAAGCAGCAATACTCAAACCTTTGTTGTGACATGCGTCTCTCTTATCCCCTCGTCTACCTTGCATTTACTGAGTGTTACAGATCGTCCTGTGAGATTATGTCCCCAAAGCTCTTTGTGATATATATATAGAACACACATCCACATTATCGACTAGAAAAAGTTACCTATTTTCAGAATTTTCACATCGATCCCGTGGGTCGAAATATATATAACGTTTCATGGAAAGCGAAGTTTGAATGAGTTTTCCTGGTTAAAACGGAGGGCTTTCGCGGTGACGTTCGCATTTCCAGGGCAGCGGGGGACCATCGTGTTCAAAGTGCTCGCTTGTCACGCCAAAGATTCGGGTTCGATTCTCAATATGGGCACAGTGTGGAAATCCCGTTTCTGTTGTTCCCCACTCCAATATTGCTATACATGGCATAAACTTAATTTCACTCGCTCTTCTATTACATATAGCTGGAATATTGCTAATTTCTTGTTCAACAACATAGCAACCAACCAGTCTTCTATTGCAGAAGGGACGATGGTGTAGCCTAGTGGTAAAAGCCTTCGCTCGTCACGCCGAAGTCTCGGGTCGGGGCGTGTGGGCGGGAATTCTGGAAGTAAGTTTGTGTGACAAGTTTTGATTCGTGACTGATTCGAGAATACTGAATAAATTATAGTCACTTCTATTTTGTTGAGCTAACTACCGAAATATCTCGTTTTCGTGGTGTTGTAACGGTATTTAGAAGAATGAGAACTGTTATTATGGACACACAACGTCTTTACACAGTACAGACTATACAACTTGGCTACAGGTTCTCTATTCCGTATAACGAGATTGTGTTCTGTGTTTGATTAAATATAGAATGAGTAGTTGTGTAGGTAGCATTCATGTGTATGTCTGGAATGGTACGCCACGTTCTATCGCAGGGATGTAATGAAGTATCGTTTGTGTTTACTTTTTGAAAGCAATGTTGAAATAGGTACGAATATTTTTAGACAAGTGAAATTTTCTCCACTTAAAATGCAAAAGTCCAAAATAGGATCATTACCTGGGCTCAGTTCCTCAAAGCAATATAAGCGTCACCTCTATGATAAACCAAGGCCAACGATCGCTATGGTGAAATCCGAACACTGATAACATGTAATATATGTACCTTAGCTACCTCAATTATATCACATGCAGTTAGACTTTTTTTATGCGCAGTCAGACCATGAACAATGGGCAAAGTCGGGTCTAATCCAGTTTTCTTTGAACACCAAACAAAATATATTGAACAGCAAAAGAAACGAAAGTATCGAAAAAAAAAATGAAATCTCATAAAAGTTCCGCAGTTGCGTTTCTTTTGCTGTTCATTATATATGGACTACATAGAATAAACATTACACAGTTACCCGCTTTAGTTGTGACTATTGCTTCAAAAGGTAAACCGTTTGGTAGGATGATTTTGTGAACTTGCAGCCTATGAATCAAGGCATGTCAGTTTGATGCCAGTCTGTGAATAATAAAGTGTCCACCAAAGAACTTAATAGACAATACCATTATCGACCATCCATATCGTCGGTTGTGATGACTCATTAAAGAGGCGGTGGGGTAGCGTAGTGGTTAAGGCGTTCGCTCGTCACGCCGAAGACCCGGGTTCGATTCCCCACATGGGTACAATGTGTGAAGCCCATTTTCTGGTGTCCCCCGCCGTGATATTGCTGGCATATTGCTAAAAGCGGCGTAAAACGTAACTCACTCACTCACTCACTCATTAAAATTCAGCGAACCTGATCACTGGATCGTCACTTGTGATCAGAGGCGGCGAGGTAGCCTAGTGGTTAACCTGTTTAGTTTTAAGCCTCTTCCAGCAGTATTTTTGCAATAGTCCGGCATGGGACACCAGAAAATGGGCTTCATTATACCCACGTGGGGAACTGAACCCGGGTCTTCGGTATGACAAGCGAACGCTTTAACCTCTAGGCTACCCCACCATCTCTACAAAGTAAAGACACATGTAATGAACTACGTTGAGCGGACGTGCCTTCCACATGTACAACTTCAGTTCTTTTAGAATATGAGACGAACACCAGGTTGTAACAATGACTTTATTCTAACAAGTTGTTTACATATTTCGGCAAAACACAACATGGATTTCATGAACAAATGTAACACAGCATTAGCTGCCAGAAAGGCCCATCAGTACCCACGCTTTCCACGACGTCTTCACGACGTCATCACGCTGTCGCAGTAAGCTCTCTGTAGGAAAGCGCTAACCAGTATTCATTCTACTTGGTGCTGGGAATATTTTATGTAAAACAAACAATATAGCCTATGGAAAAAAAAATACAAAACAAAACAAAACAAAACAAGAAACACACACATATACTGGAAAAAAATAACAATTGATAAAAAAGCACTTTAAATTTATCGTCGGCGATATCCTAGCCTAACGAACTGAAACATTGTATTGTTGAAATCACGCACTGAAGTCTTCTGGAATGTTGCTTTTAAACGCAAGAATGCAATCAATGGCATACTGGAATAGTGATTGTGAAAATACGTAATCAAGATAAACTATATTATTCATATCGATTGCATATAAAGCGGTTAATCAGGGAAGATTGTTTCAAAAGTCGCGAAGCGCGGTCAGTGTTTGTAATTGCTTTTGAGAATAGTATTTCCTGCCATTAGACTTACAGCCATCTCTTCCGAACACTGCAGGGGCGGTGGGATTAGCCTAGTGGTTACAGCGTTCGTTCGTTACGCCGAAGGCCCAGGTTCGATTCCCCACATAGTTACACTGTATGAATCCCTTTCTGCGTAGGAGATTTTAGTTTTACCCCACCTTTAGTAATGTTCTAGCAATGTCAACAGCGTGGGACATATGCCTCACACATTTTACTCCTGTGGTGAATCGAACACGGGTCTTTGGTGTGATGAGCGAACGCCTTAACCACTACGCTACCCCACCGCCTCTTTAATGAGTCATCACAACCGACGATATGGATGGCTTACAAGGCTTACCTCACTCCATTCAATGGTAGGGTTTGCAAAGCTGTGTATATAAGGATATTGCATTGGTTAGCTAAGTCTACCGATGAAACCGAGAAGGTTTTAGAAACGTGTTGTCGCACTTACAAATACAGAAAAATTAAGAATTGGGAGCGTCATCTGTCAGAGACCATTAATTAATACGTGTTTTCTGAATCTGTGGGGAAATTTGGGATTTTATTGTTAGAACTAATGTCAAAAGTGTTGAATATGATCTTTGATAAACGGAAACATGTCACTGTGAGTAACTGAGTTTATAAATAACAATCTATTTCTGTGCCAATGACACGTGAGATCAAGGCGACACGGATGACCTAACGATTAACGACACCTCAACGGTACCTAAAGAATTGCCTCTATTCGTTTGCCATATGGAACTGGCTCTAGATATGGGACCATGCATTATTACATGAGCGGGGATTTGGTGATCATATGTCGATGTGCTCATTTACAGGTACAAAATAATCCTTTACTGATCGTGGATAAACCCATGTGATGACCCACCCATCTATCACCTCTTTCCAAACACCTCTAATCATCCCCGTTCCCTCCGACCCCTTCATGATAATTGATCTTGCTCTAACCAACACCCATGGGATTCATAACGCCTGGTGACACATGCCGACAATCAGTGTCAGTCAAGTATGACCTTAAACCCAAAAAGAATCACGTTTGATAAACCAGCTCTGGATGTACCAAAGTCAGAAGTGGTATTTCATTACCTCAACTTCCTTAAAGGCACAATGTCACGCTTTTTCGACAATAGTTTGGTCTATAACAGAGACCAGCTCCCAAACAGACTACACTGGTGCATATATGGAACATAACCGATTGCTCCGTACATCGAAAACTGTCGCACGCGGTGTTGTCGGTGTTTTTGAGAAGTGTAGCGTGGTGGTGTGCCTTTAAAACATGAGTCTGATATTCTGTTCAAAGTGGTGTTTTATCTAGTATTTTGGGCGTAAATTAAGAGTGTCCAGTGACCTCCCTTGGTTCAGACTGTATCATGACACGACATTAACTATGAGCTACAAAAAAAAACCCACAACAGAAACGGAATGAAATAAGTAAATGTTCTTGCAGAATGTTTTCAAGCAAAAAATGCAACCAGACTGGAACTGAGCAATACCTCTTTATTAAGTGATAGAAATTACAAAATATCAAATAAGTGTATGGTTTGTTACTTTCAGGAGAGTTCTCACTGCACAAAACGCATCACCAGGAAAGATGTTTTCACAAACGTTTATCAAAAACAATATTTTCCAAATTCAATAAATTCAAGTTAAAGGTAGATCTGTTCTTTCCTATTATGTTACAAAATACAAAACATTTCAAACACATTGAAACACATTTTGTAAAGTTTCTAAAAGTTCAATATTTCCTGTTTTTGGTTGCATTTTGTATGTTTGCGTTTTAAAAGTGATTCAGTCATTATTTACATGTTATTTTGATAAAATAATGTGAACTAACCTTTAAGTGAATTTGTCCAGCGATTCGACACCAGTTCGGGCAATATCAGCCTACAGTAATTTTGGCCTATCGCCTGTCATTGTAAATCAACCAGTAACTACATACGCCCAACAATTCACTATGTACAGATAAATGACAATATCCAGTGTGGAAAGTTCGTGCAATAAGGCCCCGTCAGTCTGTGATATAGCAAGATACACGCACTTCAGTCTATACAAATTATATACACAATCCAGGAAGGTTGAAACCGAAAACTAAATCTCTTATTATTCATTATTCATTATTCATTATTCATTATTCATTTTTCCGCAAAGTATTCCAGCACTAAGACTGGCTTAGTGATATTATCAATTCATTGAATGGGGCTAGTTCTTTCACATACTTTACTTTCATTATCAGAACATAATATTCCTAGTCATGGTGGAAATTTATTTCATAACAAGTCATCTTTGTGCAACAACGACCTTTCACTGAAGGTTCACAAGTTTATGTACAGTTCATGCATATTCATGAAGCTTACTATATAGTGGCCTTAACGGTAGGTTAGGAATCATGAATATACATAGAGTTCGCTGATAGGTCCCGTGTTTTTATTAGATCGGAATGCTTTTAAGTATATCTCACGTTGTACATTATATTCAGCAAATATTCAAAGATTTAATTGCAAATCAAAGTCTTTATCACAAATTGGCTACATGCATGTATTGCCAATTCACAATAGCTTGAGATCACAATAGCTTTGGGTGGACAAAATGCCTTCTTCATGAAAACCTTCGCACACCTATATACATCCATCAGCTCCCGATATTTGGACATCAACACAGGGAATAGTAGTTACCCCGACACTGTTACGAGGGATAACAACTGTTGGGACATTTTTTTCAGGAATTACTAATTAACAATTTCTGCCATATATAGAATCTTAACAGTCTCCAGATTAACAATTGTTCGGTATCCATGAAATGGCCCTATCACACAAGCTGCCTCATAAGTCGAGACACATCAAAACACCGAGTCTGCACATTCTGATTCCTGGTAAAGAGATATTACCTTAGACTGTCTCACCATCCCTGAATCGCAATACTCCCCCCTCCGCCAAGCCCTCTTGGTACCTTTTAAGCCCTAAATGAAACAAATCTAGATTTCCTCAGGTCTTCTCTCTCACTGGGGCTCCTTTTCAGTTAAAAGGAATTATTTGTTTCAAACATGTATTCAGAGAGTAAGCGTTTGTTGATGATGGCGGAGGTGAGACTGGTTTGTAGTATAGCCTCTTCCAATGAGTTCTACATCCCAGTAAGTGTTCTCATGAACAGTCCGATCTATTGCTTTTAGGGATATTGGTAACAAATATTGTTAGAAGTGGAGGTTGGACACACCCCTGCCATCTAGGGTATATTATCCCATTCTGGTAAGATAAATATCATGGACCTGCTTGTTAAGATGGCTTTGTTTTGTTTTGTTTTGTCTCCATCCATTCTGTTGTGTTACTGGATTGGGGAGAATAAAGCGTGCTTATCTCTGGTTGTTATTCGTGTGCGAAGTCGGCGTTAAGAAAGATGGAGATAGCGACATAATTTCTACATTAGCTGTTATAATGGCAGTTTAAAGGCTGATTTTTCCCTTTGCGTCTACCACTAAAGAAAGTAGCAGTAAGATTTCCTGAGTATACACAATTTTATGGATTATGTCGGTTTCCGTTGATTAACAAAAGTGTAAATAAATGACTCCTATTGTGTGTACCTGATGCAGTAACTGAATTAAGCAAACCACAGCAAACCATGTAAGCCCCATCAACTTGAAAGACAATCGTTTCGTCGTATATTCTGTCCATATTATACACTTACTCTGAGCATGCGTTGTTGAGCAAACGCCTCAGTCCCAACCCTGATTATGAACATCATTAATTATTATATTTATTTGTACATTTAAATGTTCCTTTGGTTCATCTCCGAACAACACAACTGTAAGTGTTTTGACAACACACTGTTAAGTCTTCTAGATTGCTTGAGAAACCATCTAGTCAATAACAAAATTCTTTCGGTTCGAGAACAGTTATTGATGACGCTGCTGAGCTAGGACTGTTGGTCCTAAAGTACCGAGCAGACGTTGCTTAGCTGACACTGCCAAGGCGACATTGCTCAGCTGACACCGTTCAGTCGACATTGCCAAGGTAACTTTCCCGAACTGACACTATTCAGTCGACACTGCCAAGGGACATTTCCGAAGCGATACTGTTCAGCCGGCAGTGCCAGAGCGACGTTCCCGAAGCGACACTGTTCAACCGACAGTGCCATAGCGAAATCGCCTAGTCGATACTGTTCAGTCGACACTCCCAAGGCTAAATTGCTGAACCTACACTGCCATAACGCCATTGCCGAGCCAACACGGCTGAGCTGTCACTGTCAGTCTGACACTACCTACTGACACAGGCCCAAGCCGACACTGTTTCTGCTGACATGGCCGGGTCGACATTGGTGGGCCAACACAGTCGTTACTACAGAGCCGACACAGCACAGCTGTCACTGGATCTAGAACATCATGACAATGTGACCGCATTTACACCAGTATTCTGAAAGTCCGCACATGTGTTCCTTTATCTCGAATACACATACCCTGAGTGCCGAAGATGATTTAAAACATGAGTGTCATATCTTTGAACGCACGAATAGAACCATTCTGTACACTCAAATGGAACCACTCATAAATGTACACTCTTCGCCTGGGTGCTGGATTCATTTGAACTATACATGACCGTAATTCATCTGATTCAAAGATCCTTGAAAGATCCATTTGAACTGTCATTGAAATTCATGTGATTCATTGTCTATGCCCGTACATTGGAATCAGGTAAGGCTCTTCTTCAGTAGACCATGTGTACCTTGAAACATCGTCCACCGCACGACTGTCGGTTTACCAATCCCGCACACCTTTCATGTTTCTCATGCAATTAAGTCCAGATAGGTTGGTTCCTTGAGACACAGACTGTCAAGGCGTTTGTGGATTTCCTTCATTGTCAGCCTCTCCGTCGGCTGCCGCTTCCAACATCCCAGCATCATTTTATACACGTCATCTGGACATATCTGGGGGCAGTCGAGCAGGTGCCCGTTCTGAATGCATTGTATGACCTGCAACAAAATTAAAGCGTCAGTCATATTAAACGTGAGGGGCTCGTGGGTCACACCCAGAGTTATACAATAAATATAACTATATGTACTGTAGATATTCATGTCAGTGACTGGTAATAGGATAATACGAGTCACCAAAACTGATGTCTTAACAACAAGTGAACATACCATCGATCAGTCACACGAAGCAACTTACGTCATGTTCCATGCAGGGAGTAATGATGTTTGATGGCATGAGTCAGTCATGTTCGGACCAATCAACCGATAATGTAAAATAAGACCTATTACAATTAATCATTCCATCTGGACGCGATGCTAGGTACAACCAACGAACCAAACACCTAACCTAACCTACTCCATCGACACGACATACAGACATTCAGACATTCAGACAGACAGACAGACAGACAGACAGACAGACAGGCACGCATCACCCACTTGGGCTGTCGGTTGCAAGTAACATCGTACCTCAATATTGGAGAGTTCGTAGTAAGGCTGTTTTCCGTATGTGAAGATCTCCCACATTACAACTCCGAAACTCCACACATCAGACTCCACTGTGAAGGTTCGATACAATAGACTCTCCGGAGGCATCCAGCGTACTGGCAACATGGCTGTTCCGCCGACCTGAACGACAAGGATGCACTGGCTGACAAGGAGGGGCGGTGAGTGTAAAGTAGGTTTAACAACATAACCTGTATACAAATAGCTACATGCGTCCTTGTGTGTGATGGGGTACCTGTCATAGTCTTAACGTAAAAAGGTTACGGACAACCGTACAGAGAAACCATGTAACATGGATATACGGACACGGTGTAGAGTTCCCGAACTAGGGTATCAAACGGTACCTTCTTTTAATGTCTGGTGGAAACGCCACACAGAAGCTCCATCGAGACTCTGTTCCAAACTATTTTACGCCAAGGATAGTTATAAAAATCCTTCCCCCAAAATACCAAACCGTTGGTCCACAATGAGTAGTCCCCTATCTTTAGGCGGTAGCATGTCCTAATGTCTTATCATATCAGTGTGCATACATGGTTGGTACAAATGCATCAGCCTAGAAACTTCCAAAAATAAATAGATAAAAAATAATCGTAAAAAAAAATAGAATAAAAAATGAAACACAAACACACAAAGAACAATGAATGAAGAACAGTGTTCAACATGTGCTCATGGATTTACATATTTTATAAATAGATTTTGTGGGACATATATGTTGTGAAAAAGAAAACAAACAAAAAAATAAATTAAAAGGTAAAACCTGCAACGTGCATCGACTATTCATAACAAGGATATATTACTGTAAGCAAGCCTTGTCTATATTATCCTGAATGTATTAGGCTAAACACTATGTTATCCGTAGCCTGGGTGGCAGCTAAGAAGGTCTAGCGATTTAGGTCAAAAAGGGGCAGCATCTCCGTCTCGTTGCTGCGAAACTACCTACCCTGTAGTAGTCGGTGCTGTAAACATCCCGTGACATGCCAAAATCCCCTATCTTCACTATGAGCTTGTCGTCAACCAGACAGTTCCTGGTGGCCATGTCGCGGTGCACGAAGTGCTGTGATGCCAAGTAGTCCATGCCGGTAGCGATCTGGTTGGAGATGTGCAAAAGCTGAGTGATGGTGAGCGCAGTGTTCTGTTGGGCTCCTTTACAAATCACTGACGAGTCCGGACCGTGGGATCTGTGACAAGGAGAATGAATGAATGAATGAATGAATGAATGAATGAATGACAGCTTGCTTCCTTGACTTCAGAATCTATGTCGAAACGTAGCCTATACAGAATAAAGAAGTTGCATATCCATGAAAATAATCCTCATTCTTGATCTACCCAAGATACCGAATGCCAGTCACAGAAATGAATGAATGAATGAACGAATTCTTGATCGCCGTATTCAACAAACGCCATTGCCGCCAAGCAACCACACTGCTTGTAAGTGATAACTACAGTGGAAGCTGTCTAAACCGGCACTCGTTGGCACTGAATAAATAATCCGGTTTAGACCGGAGTGTTGGATTGTTGAGCTGACGGTAAATGTACAGTCATGGATAGGGGGCTGTGATTTTATATCGGTGTTTCAAAACCTGCCGGATTGGACAATTGCCGGTTTTGACATCGTCCACTGTATACGTGAAGATCCGGGTTAGAACTAATCATCAGCAACCCGATCTTGTTGTAACAACGCGTCTAACGGGGTCGGTTGGTCACACTTGATGACTTGGTTGACATGTCATCGTGTTGCAATTGCGTTGATTGATGCTATGTTGTTGATCATTGGCTCGTCTGGTACAGACTCGAGTGCAGCGTTAAACTAATACATCGCCGATTTTGAAGGGCTTTATCAATGCATACCATATTATATATAAATGTGAATCCCTTACCTCAAATAGTTATTTAAATCTCCATTGGACATGAACTCGAATATCATCATATAGTTCTCATTGTTTTGGGAAACTCCATAAAATGTCACAATATTGTCATGTTGGAGGTTAGCCAGTAGCTCTGCCTCTCTGTCAAAGTCTTTCATCACTGATTCACTTGATGCATCTTTGAGAGTCTTGATTGCGATGAGAGTTACTTCCCCTTCTTCAACAAGCCCAGTGCACGTTCCAAGATAAACGCGTCCAAACGCACCTTCTCCAAGTTCTCGCAAAAAACATATTGTTTCTGGACGAATGGTTTTCAGTGCTGAAAAAATGAAATGTGTAAATATGGTTTTACTTTGTGGTGGGTGTTTATTGTTGAAATAGGACTTATTGACTTTACCAAGTCAAAAACTTATGGCATAAATATACTGAATATTTTAAAGGAACTGTGCATTTTGATTTTATATTCCTGTTATAACAGCCATATAGTTGGAATATTGCTGAGTGTGGCATAAAACTAAACTCGCTTACTCCTTTTATTCACTGTGAAATCTGTGCATATACTGAACTGCACAAGAACCGTAACTCTGGCTTGTTTTCAGGTGTTTAAATAGAAGACATAAACATGGACGCTCACTTGTATGAGATTTCTTTTTTCCGAAACTGCAGTATTTGTTTATGTTGTCAATAATTAATTTACAAATGCAGTATTGATATTGTAACAATCAGATGATATAGCAAACCCAAATAATAACACACTGCCATCTGTGCATACAGTTGAAGTTTTGGTCTCATCATATCATATATACACATACTTGAATTATTCCTGTAAGCTGTTTTTTGCATATAGTTAGGGTTTTCAATCAAATGAAGACTGTTGAGAGGTGCTGCTTCTAGGAGTAGTCCGCCCTTGGTGACCTTCGGACCCACGACCCCCTTGTTCCGATTGTGGAATGTCGCCTGACGATTGATCTTTCTTCTGTGCCGACGTATACAAACGACGAGCGTTATCGTGAACGCCAGGATGATTGCTGTTGCAGATGCTGTGACGATAACTGTCTGGAAGAAGACATAAGTTACCGTGGTATCAGTTATCATATCGTTTTTGCGTCGTAGTACCAATTTAAACTTAACCCTAAAGCACGGGAGTAAACTAACTATACAAGTCTCATTTCCACCGACCGGAAGTACGGTGTTGTGGTAGAAGCAGAGAACCTGTGCTTTGTCAAGTCAGTATCATGTAACTGAGGACATTTTGTTGATACAAAGTAAGGCGACTGTCGTTCAGCATTCGTGACTACTCGCCTCTTTCCGTGATGGCTTGCCGGAATAACACGAGTAGTTACAAATGTGTCTTTTAGAATTGCATGTCTAGCATCCGCTGGGTGTCGACATATGTTGTAAAATTTTTTTCATGTTTAACATCAATGTGCTGAGATAGGGCACGTCCAAGATAAGACAGCTTTTCACAATACACCGGGACATCTTGATTGGTTTATGTATCGTCTTGCCTGGGTGCTGTCTTTTTGTTTGAAGAAAATGCAAGTGATAGGAGAAGTGTGGTTCATCGACAGGTGAGGCATAATTTGTAATAATGATTGTTGTACTGAGGACAGGCGACAACCGTCTGGCCTATGATCATTTATAGTCAGTTAAACTGCTTCTCACGGAAAGAGCAGAAGAAATTCTTTCATCTTTCTTTCATCATGAAAGTCTGTAAACCAGTCCTCATCACCCTCCACCCTCATTATGTTTTGAGATGATATGAATGACAATGTTTCAGTACAGATGAGCTCACTTTGCTGAATGTTGAATGTTCATTTGTTGAATGTCTTCCTGCTAATATTCACCCTTCCCCCAAAAAAAGGTTAGGTGAGCCCAGAGACGTTGTATACTGTGCCTGAATGGGGTATGCATGTTGACCTATAGCTGGATATGCATAGCTAATGGCTGGATAACGTAATATTAACAGAGGTATGCAATTGTACAGGCATTTGTACGTGGCACAAGTGAGTGAGGTACTACGTTAGTGCTATTCCAGCAGAGGCAACAGAAAATGGAATCCCACGCTGTGGCCATGACAAGAATCAAACGCAGGGGCTTGGCGTGACACTTTCAGTACTAGGCTGCCCCAAAACACGGAGTTTCTATATGCGATATTCTTGAAAGAAATAATAGACCCTAATCCCCCATCCCCACCTCATCTGACCAAACTGTCTGTATTGCTTGTCATCATACAAGGATTGTTGTTCAAATATCAATCACAGACTGAATTGTTTAGTCCCGAATATCCAACATTGTGAAGCTTATACATTACTGAATGTTGCATTCAACTAAAACAAAACAAAAACATATACACATTACTGTGAGAGTACACTCAGTATGACATCGCTTCTTACTATTTTAAAGTCGTCTGTATTCTTCACTTTGGGTTGTGAAGTGCTTGTCACTTTAGGCAGAAAGGGTGGTTTGTTCGGAAAAGGGCGGGGTCTCTCAGGATGCCCTGAAAAATATCACCATAACTGATGTGAGTTGAAGTAGCTCTTAACAATACCGGGTTACATCACAGAAAGTCTGACATGATGCAAGTCTCATAGGAATCCGACAGACATAGGTATGCTGTTGCCAAACACAGGAACAATACGGGGCATGCCAAGATTCACACCACGAACATACATTGCTGGCATACACAAATGACCCAACTCTCGGGCGCAAACTGTCACCCCAAAAGAGTGGGCCATCTCTACCATATCTTCAAAAAAAACCATTGTCTTGTTTAATCTGCTTGGATATCAATATCATAGAACAAACAGAAGATTAAGTACACAAATACCGCCATTAGTTATCAAAGTCATTAAATATGTTGTTACAAAATATGGCCATGTATAACAAAATTTTGATAATTATTTCCATAAATAATATCAAAGTAATCCATAAAGTTCCAAAGGGTAGATAAGATCTTAAAAACAAACAAATCACCATGAATATTGTAAAGGAATAAAGTACACAAGCTATTGTCACAAAATGCAAAGAAACTGAAAGTCACAGACGGTTTTCTATGCCAACCAGGACTGCGACTTTGATATTCTCGTGAAATGATAACATACATTGTTTTTCTAGAGATAGAGAGTTGGTGTTTTATAGGTACATGCCCTAGAGATTCAAAACATTATGGTCCGGCGTTTTAAAGAATAACATACGTCGATGTCACTACCCGACCCTTTCCATAACCTCCAAGAAGCTATTCGGCTCGTCCCGGAATAACGGAAGCTGGTCATGAATGTGACATACTGTTACGAACCGTACGCGGAGTGATCTCCGTTGAGAAATAGTTCCATGTTATGTTTTTAACAATTTCGACAGCCAAGAAGTGGAGCAGTTCGTAAGTACTCATAGTTAAGGATTAGATCGACAAAATGCCAAGTGGGATCGTTGAAAGATGCACTAAGCCGAACCACAGATTCTGTGTTAGTGATGCTTCCAATTCAGCCAATGACGTATGAAGCAGAAATCTACAAACAGCAACAGGGGCACTAATGTAACTTTAACACCAGGTGTTCGGAATCAATCAGTTGCTATGGTATCAAAGCTCCAGACTAAACACTCCCTGCTATAGGATTTACAGCTTTTCACGTCTAATTTAATCAATTCAGACACGAGACGACCATTGACTGCACCATGTAAATGTCAAGCAGAGGGCATCCTCAGGATACTGAAGAAATAAATGCACGAAGCGCTAGGACAGGGAGTGAGAGACAGTCAAATAGTGTTACTGAAGAGGCAGACAGTCTGAAGAGGACAAGAAGATGGGTAAAAACGGGTTATCTACTAATCTACTTGTTGAACTGTTTACTCTACCATGTTCTGCAATTGTCAAATGTGCCACTGTATAAAATGCCTAACTTTACTTTTTCTACAATGTAGTACTGATTCTAGTCTTGTCTACTTGTTCTACTATGATATACTGTGCTTTACTGTTTCTGCTATGTTCAACTAATGCTATTATCTCCCTGTTCTACTATGATATACTGTGCTTTACTGTTTCTGCTATGTTCAACTAATGCTATTATCTCCCTGTTCTACTATGATATACTGTGCTTTACTGTTTCTGCTATGTTCAACGAATGCTATTATCTCCCTGTTCTACTATGATATACTGTGCTTTACTGTTTCTGCTATGTTCAACTAATGCTATTATCTCCCTGTTCTACTATGATATACTGTGCTTTACTGTTTCTGCTATGTTCAACGAATGCTATTATCTCCCTGTTCTACTATGATATACTGTGCTTTACTGTTTCTGCTATGTTCAACTTATGCTATTATCTACCTGTTCGACTGTAATATACAATGCATTACCATTTCTATACATAATCGACTGATTCCAATCTTGGTCATATTATGTTCTACTATGTTATACTTTGATGTACTACTTCTGTGTGCTTTCTATTCTATTATTATTTACTTGTTCTACTATAACAAAATTTTCTTAAATGTTGTTACTATATTCTCCTGGTTCAGCCAAGATCTGCTGATTTTACTTTCATCTATTAATTTTATCATAATCTACTACTGATTCTACTCTTGTGTACAGATTCTACTATTGTCTAAGGGTTCTACACTCTACCGATTCCACCATTACGTAGTGGATCTACTGTGATCTACATTGTGTACTATTATCCACTACTTCTACAAATATCTTCTGGCCTTTCATAATGCACTTTGTCACCATTCCAAAAGTTAAAATAGAAGTTTTGTGAATATATTTACATGGAGGGTAAACTCCTAGTCTATTGTCCGTTTGCAGGAAATGTCGAGGTCTGGCTGAAACAAGCTATAGTAGTTTCAAAAACATAATCAAAGACTCGATGGGCGAATGAGCATGTGCACCGATCATTCATCATTCATCATGAATGTTTAACCTATAAAGTGACATCTTCAGTGGTTATGTATATAAACCACAGAATCATTTGAACGGCCATATGGTGTCCAATTGGACAATTGGTCATGACACCTGGTGCAATACAACAATATAATCTTACAACACGCAGAGTGGACAGTTAGGAGTGATAATAGGAGATGTCAGAGAAACTGTCAGCAACGTTTCAAAAGGGAACCACATGTACAAAACGACATGAAAATGGACGTATTAATTTGGATATTACATTGATACTATATGAGTTTATTAAATGATAAGACAACAGGTTCCAGACATCACATTATAAGATCTCATGAGTATGCACTTTCTCAGAATAAAAAGAGAACTTACAACGTTAACCTGGGCAAATGTTGGGTTTCAGTTCAGTCCACAGCTATACACTCACATTCTGTTACCACGAACAGTCTAGCAGTTGCTGATTAACCTTATATTGAGATCACCTACAATTCCAATGCTTCGCTAATTGCAATGTCTAGACTGTGATTGATACTGTGCTTCAGGGCTTGAAACTCTTGCAGAAGGAAACAAGAGTAGATGTAGAATGTAAATCAAGAACGGCTGTCCTGAACATCACAAACGTATACATCCACAAAAAGATTGTCATTCTACAACGTCATGATGAAGCACATTGTCATTTTAGAATAAGGTCAAATACCCGGTCAATATATTGTGACATCAACAAACAAGACTGTTACTTTACCATGACACCAATGAACAAAACTGTCATCTTATGCCTCAAACAGACTTGTTATTTTATTACTGTGATATCAAAGTAGAGACTGTCACTACATTCTGACATGAAACATACCTAGTGCCCTGTGACATCAACAAACACACTGTCGATTACTGTAACATCAACTAACACGCTGTCATTATACTGTGACGTCAACAAACACACTGTCGTTTGCTTTGACATCAACAAACACACTGTCGTTTACTGTGACATCAACAAACATACTGACTCGAACACACTGACTGCAAGTCTCAAGACTTACGTATTTTATTTTGATTCCCTGATATGTAGATATTTCTTTGGTCCCTTCCATAAGTATTGTTGACGATGATGGTGTATGTTCCGCCGTATTGGTAATTTGCTGCATCAAATTCTAGAGAGCCCCGCACTAGGCCAGGATAGATCGTGAAGTTGGAGCCGAATATCCCTTTCCTGTTCAGAACTTTGTTATTAAACAACCACTGAATAGAAGGCTCGGGCCAGCCGTGGACTGCATATTTTAGTTTCTGGTCCGTGGCTTCGTTGATGGTCATGTTCACCTTTGTGATTTCCAACCGAGGAGCAGCTGGAATGAGCAAGGTTTATGAATTTGGGAAGGTGCGTTACACGACAGTGTATTCATATCCCTGCCATGTAATGACCCTAGACAACAAGGTTGTGTCTCATCTATACAACATAGAAAACATTTCTACCAGAGAACAACCAGTACTTTTTTTTAAACTAACCCCATTGCATAAAATGTAAAATAGTGGAGAAAATTATATGATCGGCTTTCTGGTAATCGCTGATGGCAGCAGGTCTTTGCGGATATCGTGAGCAGGCCACTGGACAAATCCTTTTAATCTTATCCGGATTCCCAGCGGATTCAACCACTGCCTTCAAGATTAGGGTAGGAAATATCCCCGCAGGCTGAGACATCCAAGTGCATGTGACCTTAATTTCTTTGTTTCCTCTAACCATGTTATCCCTGTAAGGACTGTTGGTTCCTTGTTGTCAACTGGCAACCATGAAACCATTGAAAAGGTATGAAACGTTGTTTGTCACCGGAAGTACTAAACAACGTAAAGTCACGCGAGGTGTCGATAAGGACTAACGGGTCGGCGAATCTATTTGTAGGATCGGGTCGGCGAATCTATTTGTATGATCAAGACCAAGCTGCTAACGGATTGCATATAGCTAAAGTGCGAGAATGGGGTGTTAGACAAATAAGCACAAAAACCCTTACAACAAAATTATTACAACAAAGTTATTGTTGAAGTTGTTAGTCACCGGCACAGTCTAAGTAACCTTAGTCTCAGTACTTTTCGTTACACTCCATTACTGAGTCTGACAAAACCTAGTAGAGTGAAGTCCAGTAAAGTGCCGCGAACTACTTAGGGGCTTTATTTGTAGGTTGCTTACAGCCTTCATTTAGTTTAAATAGGTGGGTTTTATAAACGAAATAAGGACAAAACTCCCCAGTGACAGCCATATCACAACAAACTTACAATTGACAAGTATTTCAACTTGAGCTGACACGTTATCGACTTCATTCTCCACAATGCACCGAGGGAGGTTGTTGTGGTCAGAAGAGCTGACATTCCACACTCTCAGTTCCTTCACCGTCTCATTGGCGGTGTCCTCCGTGCTGATCGTGTAATTAGAAACCAGATTCTTCAATTTCCATCTGACATCCGGTTTAGGACTTCCGGTTCCTTTACATATAAACACAGCGTCCTGAGAGGCGTTGATTGATATTTCAGAGGGGGACGCGTATACGTGTGGTGTTTCTGTAACAGGAATAAATCTTTGATTAGTAATGTTCTTGTCAAATACTGTTTAGTGTGATCAGTGCAATAAACAAATCGGATGACGTTGACAGCAGGATCCGATATTTATGCAAATGCGATTATCAGGAACTACTTTTATTATGTCTGCAATATCATTTCGCCAAACTCTCCCCAAAAGTTGCTAAAGGCGGCATAAAACACAACGTAATCACGCTATGAGTGGTCCCAACCAAAACTATTCATTTTAGCTAATATTCTTTCTCCCTTTTTCAAATCTGTGACAAAACAGAAGATTTAAAAGAATGCAAATATATTAAACAAATGGTTTTGGTATAATGCCAGCCAACGAAAACACTTCTAATACTATGCTATTCTGAAAAAAACATTCGAAACATAAACCGTGGCCATATTCCGGCATGTCTGTTGTGTTATTCAGACAAAAATGAACAATAAAAAGTAAGAGCCAACATCTCACAGAACAATCAAATCTATGGTTTCCTGATGCATACTGGATGGAAGCGTTGTTTCCGTGTGTCTACAAATATTGGACAACATACAAAAGATCTCAGTGCGCTGGATATGCGGAGGCGTCTTTCTTCATTTATTTATTTATGAATACAACTCAGTAAGCATCTGTCCTGTCTTTGACCCATCATGGGATGAGCAAAACAGCTGCAATGAATCATGTTAGACATGCAATATTTATGAACCAACCCAGCTTGGTGTCACGAAACTGAAACAGTTCCATCTAATTAATCAACCGCGAACGCTAGGGACGCTGAAACACGCTACTCTGATGTCATAGCAGCGTTACGTCAACGTCAGATAATGTTTGACGTTCATAGATAGTAAACAGATACATATATCGCTTTTATTATGAGTGACATTCGCTATTTGCATTTCATGGGTTATATCGCTGGCATCTTATCCTATCGGCGATCTGTTCCTGTTAGCATCAATTCTCCTGATTCTTCATTCATTCTTCAAGTTCCTACAAAGCCATCCTTTCATTCAACCCCACGTTCCTACAAAACAATCCCTTCATTCAATAGTATGCTCCTGCAAAGCCATCCTTTCGTTCAACATCATATTCCTACACAGCAACCCTTTCATTCAGCATTGCATTTGTACACAACAATCCCTTGATTCAACATCACATTTATAAAGATCAATCGTTTCATTAAAACTATATTCCTACCACGCAATTACCTCATTCAACATCATATTACCTTCAGTCAGCATCATATTTCTACACAGCAAACCCTCATCCAACATGGCATTAGTAAGGAGCAACCCATTTATTCTACATCACATTCCTACACTACAATACCTCCTCTTCAGCCAACCTTATATTGCCACACAACAATACTTCAACAACCTACCCCCCCCCCCCCCCCCCCCCGGACGCAGTGTCCGAGAGAGTATAACTGACTAACTGAGAAAGGTTTTACGCTGCATTTATAAATACATCCCAGCGATATTCCAGGGGACACCGCAAGTGGGATTCTCACATTCTACCCATGTTGGGACAAGAACTAGGGTCTTGAGGTCGACGAGCAACCGCTTCAACAACTAAGCTACCCTTCGTCTCCAGAGAAAGGTAAACACTCTAAATGGTCTCTAGCTCTCACCACAATCTGGGTTCTCCATCTCAGATATGTGGCGTTTGACCCCATCCTGTATACACATTATCCGTTGATTGTCCAAGAACTTGGAGTTAGATCTCTGTTTTAGTTTCAGCCATTGCATGTTGCAGCTGCACACCAGAGGGTTTTCATTGAGGTTCCTGCAGGAAATTCAAACATGTGTCAGACGAAATTGCCATTTGTTGTAAAACAATCTACTTTGAATCCTTTCTTAAACCACACGTTTGTTGTTTAACATCACGGTGTTTCAGCAATACGTGGACTTCATGTAATGATCTAGTCAAAGCTAACACCAACATAAAAACCTCAAAAAACCCAAAAAACAAAACAAAAAGAACAAAACAGCAACAACAACAACAACAACACACACACACACACCACCACCACCACCACCAAAAAGGAAAGAATAAAGAAAAAAAAATTCTTGGACACAGAAAACAAGAGACAGTTATCTGAAGTTTCATTGTAACTAGACAGTGATGCGTCTTTATCATATACAGGAGACAATACATTAAATATACAATGTTATGTACAATGCTACAACTGGAACCAACTTTGACAGTGAAAAGTAATGAAAATATCCATTAATATCATTAGTAATATAAAAAGCATAGTCCTAATACTCACAGCTCAATGATATGCAGGTGACTCACAAGGAATCGAGAGAACGTCTCCAGTTTGTTGTGTTCAAGGTTGCTGAAAACAGAAGACTTAAAAGTATTGACCAGCAACGCATGGAGGAATGTTTCGACACCATGTCTCTGCACTGGAGACACATTTCTTGGAACATCGTTATAGATTAGTATTATCACAATGTACAGCGAATATTGCAATAATTAGTTCTGAATGTTGTCTCTAATGGATGTTTTATTCCAGTTTAAATAAAAAAATCACCCCTAAAAACAGAAAACAAAATCGAAAGGGATTTTGCGTGTGCTTTAGCAAACCAGATGTACACTTCAGAAATGATTTTCTGGCACTATAGATGCAAGGAGGGGATATAAATACCATATCACTAAGTATATTTGATCATATATTTGGTTCTCAGTAGAAAATATGTAACGGTGCCGCTATTAAATTTGGAAACTTAAGACATATGGACTTCATATCTGGAAATCGAGCCCGGGTCTTCGGCGAACATTTTAACCACAAAGGTATCCATATCGCCTCTGTGCCAGTGGACAGACAGCGAATTCGCTCCATACGCGAAACGTTTTAGTCAGAATGTGAGTGTCATATATGAAACCTTTCGAGCATATGGAGGAATAAACTGTCAATTCGAAACATTGTGTTTCCGGATTGCACTGTGTCATCTCTTGAAGATAGTACATAGTTTTGTGTTTTCTTGAAATTCGGGCCTTCCTCGCTAGTCATCAGTTTCATGTGAGGTCATCTGGTACCCTATTCAAGATACTTCGAGTTGTGCAGCGAACACAAAATCACACCTTATAATACAGGAAATGTATATCAGTTATAATACTTACATTTTATTCAGTTGTGTATTTGTTTCAAAAGCTCCATCTTCTATAAACCGAACACCACTGTATTTTATAACACTGCAAATGGAATAACATTTGATTAATAAAATATATGTCAGTGTATTCTGAGGTGAGAATTCCGTTGATTCACAACCGCAGTGATTGTTGAAATGGGTCGATGAGTTACAACGGCATCGCGGCAATATGATATCATCATTAATGCTGCTGCTGATAATTTGCAATACGTACAGCTCTTGCAAACTTTCGTACGGCTTGAGGTCATCTTTTCTTATTCTTGTCAAGTTATTCTGACTGAGAATCTCTCTGCAAAAAGAAAGAAATGGATACCAGAAATGAAGAATGTCTTGTTATATTCTCAATGTAGTTACACAGAAGCAATGGGAAGACAATGAAGTATGCCCTCTGTGGAATCATAACGTTGGGAATCTGCACACACTACATAGAATTCTTCACTTACAACTGATACATTACTGATCACCCTGAATATCAGTGTGGCCTTTGCTGAGATCTGAAGCAAATGAAGAGGATCATATTTTATGGACTGACAACTTTTGTTTGCAATAGATTCGATGATTTTCTTGAAGATATTAGGATCTGCACCGAAACGTTTCATCCACTGCATTACAGAAGTTGGCTATCCATCCATAAAAAGGGTTCCTCTACATCATACCAGCTTCAAAATACCACTTTAAAAAGTAGTAAATCTCAAACAACATACATCTTGTGAGGTAATACGTTTTGCCACTCTTTAGAGCATTCTAACACTGTGATATGAGTTGTTGGTGCTTTTTCTACCAAGTTACATTAAAGTACAACTGATACAATTGGGCCTCCTGCACAACAGTCTGTTATTTGGTCACGTCTGTCATAAATGCCGAATAGATTCCATCTGACGTTTCTTCACGCTTATCTTTCAAGTTCTTTGAAAGTTTACGACTATGTATAGGCAGACCCTCTTCGTGCTGCAGTGAAGGCATTCTGCTGTGAGTCTACTCCCTGCAAGCATTTACACTACACACACATCGCACTATACCACCATTGAACCATTCCTGTAATAAATCATTTCAATGCGAGTCCTTTCTGATTTTTGTACTCGGTACAATCATTCAGACCGAAAGTGTCTGAAATAATCTGAATTAACAGCACAATGTCCTTCCCAATCTGACAAGGTATGACAATGCACTTGGTATATAACTGTGCAGTGATTTAGGAGAGGGAACTTAGATAATATCATCAGTTCCTATCACTTAATAAACCACGCACGTCACAGCCATATCATCAGTTCCTATCACTTAATAAACTATGCACATCACAGCCATATCATCAGTTCCCATCACTTAATAAACAACGCACATCACAGCCATATCATCAATTCTTATCACCTAATAAACCATGCACATCACAGCCATATCATCAGTTCCTATCACTTAAAAAACCACGCACGTCACAGCCATATCATCAGTTCCTATCACTTAATAAACCATGCACGTCACAGCCATATCATCAGTTCCTATCACTTACTAAACCATGCACGTCACAGCCATATCATCAGTTCCTATCACTTAATAAACCATGCACGTCACAGCCATATCATCAGTTCCTATCACTTACTAAACCATGCACGTCACAGCCATATGATAAATGCACAACACGTAATAAAGTACGGCCGTCACAGCCATATGATAAATGCACAACACGTAATAAAGTACGGACGTCACAGCCATATGATAAATGCACAACACGTAATAAAGTACGGACGTCACAGCCATATCATAAATGCACAACACGTAATAAAGTACGGACGTCACAGCCATATCATAAATGCACAACACGTAATAAAGTACGGCCGTCACAGCCATATCATAAATGCACAACACGTAATAAAGTACGGACGTCACAGCCATATCATAAATGCACAACACGTAATAAAGTACGGCCGTCACAGCCATATGATAAATGCACAACACGTAATAAAGTACGGCCGTCACAGCCATATGATAAATGCACAACACGTAATAAAGTACGGCCGTCACAGCGATAGACATCATCAGCGAATACCATACCGTCTCACAAATCATGCACGTCACAGCCATATGATAAATGCACAACACGTAATAAAGTACGGCCGTCACAGCCATATGATAAATGCACAACACGTAATAAAGTACGGCCGTCACAGCCATATCATAAATGCACAACACGTAATAAAGTACGGACGTCACAGCCATATGATAAATGCACAACACGTAATAAAGTACGGACGTCACAGCCATATCATAAATGCACAACACGTAATAAAGTACGGCCGTCACAGCCATATCATAAATGCACAACACGTAATAAAGTACGGACGTCACAGCCATATCATAAATGCACAACACGTAATAAAGTACGGCCGTCACAGCCATATGATAAATGCACAACACGTAATAAAGTACGGCCGTCACAGCCATATGATAAATGCACAACACGTAATAAAGTACGGCCGTCACAGCGATAGACATCATCAGCGAATACCACACCGTCTCACAAATCATGCATGCCATAATGATGCCGCAATACAAGCATGTTTTAAAGTCATGTTACGAATACAGCGGTAGCATGTGATCTGTATACTAAATAATACACCTCCTACTGCTTAGCCAGGAACGATGCTTCAGAGGATAATTCTTTTATAATTTAAAAGATAAAAATATTTCAGTTACTCTCACCACCCTCCCACGCACATTGAAACCTTTATACGATAAAAAGGATATCTTACAGGATATCATGACTGTTTTTTGACGCATCAGCAGTTTTGGTGCTTACGATATTGGTGTTACACTCGTGCCAAGCGTGTCTCTAATACGGCAACATAATAGTTTCCCTCACACTGACAATGTCCCCCGCTGGCTGATATAACCCGATGATCCAGACTGATTGATGCCATTCATGTGAACACGTGGGTGGATGTTGTAGGCGACAATGAATGCCACGACTTCCCAACTCGAGGCCATTGTCAAGGTATTAGTTCAGCATCAGAACTCCATGGTATTGGGTCGGAGAATGAGTGCTGCTGTCGAGTTACGGGTTGGATTGCTTAACACCAAACACGATTACGCCAAAAGAGTGGAAATGAGAGACAGTCACTATGTTGTATATAGGGGTCTTACGTACCGCCCCTGTGATTGCCAAGTCAGAAAGCGTCATTATGTTGAGGTGATAAGTAAGGCGGCCTCGAAAAGAAGCGATTATCCTCTTCCACATTCATTAAGAAGCTTTACGGTTCCAACTATATCATGACTCTTTTTAACTGACTCACGATGTCAGGAAGCCGGACGTAAGCCTCCCACATCGGTGGCATAAACTACATAAACACGTGCGTTGGCTTGTCAGTTGTGCAGCTGACACCTGCTCCCACATCCCAAACAAACAAACAAACAAACAAACAAACAATATGCTTTTGGATATCTGAATTAATTATTACCCCCAACCAAAAACAACAGCAAAAACAACAACAAAAAAACAAAACCAAAACAAAATCCAAAACAAACAGCAAAAGAACAAAATTGTGAATAAAACATGAAAAACCTATAAAAAACAACAAACAAACCAAATACAGGCAAACTCCAAAAGCCAAGAATATACAACAAGAACGAAATACAAAACCAAACAGACAGGCAACTAGTGAACAAGCAAGAAACATAAAAAACAAACAAACAAAACAAAAACCGAAAGCCAAAAACCAAAAATTCATACAACCCAAAAACACAACACACACACACGCACGCACGCACGCACAGACACAGACACAGACACAGACACAGACACAGACACACACACACACACACACACACACACAAACACACAAACACACAAACACCAAGACAAGAGGTCGCTCTGAAAAGGGCAACGTCTGAGCAGCGGGCTTGTCTCAACCATAGTATATCATTGCATACTCTCTTTGAACAACCACAAACGTTTAAAAAAAAAACCCCAAAACAAAAACAAACAAAAAAAAAGAGAAAAAAAGACCAAAGCAAAAGAAAAACAAAACAAAAAACAAAACAAAACTGTTTAATATAGTGCGGGTTGATTCATTTTCCTCCTTTTAAGTGCTTTCTACCAATGACATCATCGCAATGGCGCAGCCCACTCTCAATGAGCGAGTGAGTGAGTGAGTGAGAATGCCCTTACGCTGCTTTTAGCAACATTCCGGTAACGTCATAGCGGGGGCACCAGAAATGGGCTACACACAATGTACCTACGTGGGGAATCGAACCCGGGCCTTCGATGTGACGAGCTTACGCGTTACCAGTTGGCTACCTCACCACACGATATTCCTATTAATGTAAATCTATGCAAAGGCTTGTCTAATTTTCATCAGGACCTCCAACTTGACTTAACATTAAGAAGCCATGTAGACTTTCAATATCTGACATTTATGAAGTAATTTATGTATAATGATGGGAAAGTAAGATTTGAGCATACACAGGGCCGTAATTGGTAGCCGAGTATCAGTCAGTGCATCTGACCGGCAACCCACACAATACCTTTCGCCAGAGTGCAGTCAGTAGGCGGCGTGTTTTGCCTTGAAAGGGACTGTCTGTTAGGTCTCAGATGTAATGTAGCGTGGTCAAAGCTTCTGATGTTATGGATCCACACGATACTCTCAACGAACCAACGAAGGAACGAACGAACAAACGAAGGAATAAATAGAATTATGCAGTGTCTGCTTGTCTCAGTATCAGGAAAGTCTTTGTATATGTCAATTGATATTAGATATAAGATATGTCACCACGAGTCCTTCTATGCTTACCAGTGTTTAAACATTTATGGAACATATATACTTGCTATCAAAAGACGCTCAGAGGCGATTCTGTTAAACATAGGTCCGTAATATAAGTCCGTGATTGGACACTATGTGGTTGATGTCCAAAGGTCATATAAAGACGGAACACTTTCTTAATTGTCATCATCGATAATTCATCGATAACCTTCTAACACCTGAGCCATGAACTCATATGCAACAGAGTGTTATAGATTTCAACTGTTTCTTAATGGGAGTTTGATGTTATCTACTTGCAGCATCACAGCCACCTTCAAGATCCGCAGATATGTCTCACCCTTATTTTGTGGATGGTCACTCTGGTTTGGGTAGTGAGCAGTAAGCTGGGTTACGTCGTGGGTGTATGTTGCGTTATACATTAGAGCTCCACTGGGCAGACACAATAGGCTTCACCGATTCATTTCTCAAATGGTACAATTTTAGCGTGTGTAAGAAACCGATGACTACAGTTGTGGTCGCCATATACCATTTATGTTACAACTACCATGAGCTCAATCAATCGGTTACAAAACAACTCGTTGGTATCCGACAGACAGTCCTGCAGTAATGGTTGTGTCTCCCAAGAGCTGTTGCTTCATCTCAACCAAAAAGGTGCGGTGGGGTACCATTGTGGTTAAAGCGTTTGCTCGTCACCCCGGAGATCCGGGATCGATTCCTCACATGGGTACAAGGTATGGAGCCCGGGTGTCCCCCGCTGTGATACTGCTGAAATATTGCTAAACGCGGCGTTAAACCATACTCACTCACTAATCTCCACCAAGCCGTATCTGTTGTAGAAGCACGTTTGGGATGGTGAATCTGGATCTCTTAGAGATGAAAAGCATGCCTCACCAGACACTACATTCAAATTCAATGTCGATGACATAACTGTGGACAATCCATTATCTCCTGTTCTACATTAATTTACGACGATACTTTGGGGATTGTTTGTTTTTGTATAACGCCTCTTTCACCAACATTTAAAGTTATATGATGGCGGTCGGTAAATGCGGAGTCTGGGCCCATGCTTGACGACTTACAGGATCGGGTTGTCAGACTCGCTGTCATCGAATCCCAATTGCGTAGATCGATGCTCATGCTGTTGATCACTTGAATATTGCTGACAGCGGCGGAAAGCTAAACTCAATCGCTCATACACTAACGGTTAGTTTACTTCGCGAGGAGTTGCGGTGCTTAAGACCTTGGATAACTCATGCTCCTGCAAGTTTTACACTTTTAATAAGTTTGATAAACTGTTCCAGATCTGTAATTTGCCTTCACAATGACAAAGCGTACAGAAAATACGGGGTCCACGGATTAACATGGATGATGTATGAGCCAAACATGCACCACATCTTCCGGGGTGCGATACATTGATCAGTGATTGAAATGGATTAGGAACCAACGGCGTCCTTCCTCGCTACAATAACCGGGATATAATAACAAGGTTCTGGCAGACGTGCTAGTATTGGTATCACTTCATCCGGAGTGTGTCAGACAGACAGTCGGGCACCACGTGGCGAGTAACAGATCCTAGGATGAATATGAACACTACAATTTAGAATACTAAGACGGAAACAGTTTTGGAACCGTGAAGCATTACTGAAAGGCATAATCGGTGATTGCTTGAGACAGCTCCTGTCTGATGGTGTCAAGGAGTTCTGATGCTCTTGGGATAGGACGAGGGGATGGTGAAAACAAGAAACAAGTTCCAGAAATTGTATTCTTTAAATGGCTGGAAGAGTTGTTCGACAATATTTACATATAACATGTCACAATATAATTCTGGAAACCCTAATGCCCTCTTATCTGACAAGTGATTTGAGGAAATTCAACACGCAGATACCACGAACAAACGCTGTGGATGAAAACATTTTGTTTTGAAAAATAACCAGCTCGAATACTTTTGCTGAAAAAGTATGTGTTGAAGCTGGCAAATGAATGAAAGTAGTTTTATAGGCATCATTGCACAAAACTCAAGTCATTTAACTTAATTCGACCTACTTAGAACATTATTGAAATATTTCGCCCGATATTTACTATTGTTTAAGAGGTTGTGACATGTTACATCATTAACATTGCTGCTTGTACCTTCTATGAACATGAAAGTATATGCCCTTTTGCAATGCAGGAGTAAACTATTTTGCTAGCGCTTGTTTGTTTGTTGTAATATTCCAGCTCTGTAAATGCCACACCAGATAATCCAGTGATCATCATGAGCGTCGATCTACTCAAATGGGATAGGATTACATGTGTCAGCCAAGTCATCGAACCTGATCTCTTACGACAACAACGGGTTCGATTCTAATCAACTCTAAAAAACCTAGGGCTGCGTGCATCTTTAACTTCACAAAAGAGTCCTGGTTTCCTTGTCACAGAGACATCAAGCTGACTTAAAGGTACATGGTAAATATCAGTCGCTGACTGTTTTATTAAGGACTGCGGAATGTTATACATGCATCAGTTGAGTCATGCTACGTTTGAATATTTCTTGTCACGATTCCAATATTTTGAGGAGTTACTATAAAGTATTATGTTTGCCTTGTAGAGCAAGATTAAAATACAGATGTAACGGATTTATTTTGGAACTAAACTCAAAGTGCGATTAAATCTACATGTATACTAGCTCTTGTACTATAACGTCCAATCTTAACGGCCACACCGCGGGTTCATTGGGGTTAGCGAAGATATTGAAAGAAACGCGATGGGACTGAGACATTCTCTGATATCAAAAACCATGATATAATCGATATATGTTGTCTGCCAACAAACATGGTTCCACATGTAATATAACTGTACATGCTCTTTTTTCCCAAACATTCCTTATGAGACTGAGTGAGAAAAAAATACTTATATTTCGCGGTGTCTGTGCCTTTGATGTGGCTGTTTTTATCAGAGATGGTTGTAATTATTGTAAACTCCTCATTACAAATCAGTCTCCAATGATGTTACAACTGATGGAAAAATACATATCTGTTCTATTTACTAATGATGTCGGATACCTCTATTTTAATGAAGATGTTCCATGACTACACCTATGATTGAAACGTAATATGATAAGTCATTTGTGAGTTCTGAAGATGGTACTAAAATTCAGTGTTCCATGTAAAGCCGATGTCACTTGAACTAGATCAAATACAACAGAACTGCTTGGATCGAGACATATAAATGTTTCCTACTACAATTCGACGTGTACACTCACATGCACTCTCAATCAAGCACACAGACACACACACACACAATTGATATTTATGCTCATATAAACACAAATATGTAATCACGCGGAGATATTTTCATATAAAATAAAACAGATATACATAGACATTCCCCTACACAGACATACTCAGACATACACCCATGCTCACTTACAGACATAAGGCTACAATCATTGACTTGGTTGACACATGACATCTTATCCTAATTAACATTGTTTCATCATACTGTTTTAAACTCACAGTTCCAACACAGTGCTTCCACACAGTTTCAACGCACTGCTTCAATATACAGTTTCCGTATCAACATAGTTTCAACGAACTGCTTCATCAACACACAGATTCAACACACTGTTTCAACACACAGTTTCAAGATACAGTTTCAACACATTATTTCAGCACACTGCTTTAACATACATTTGCAACATAGTTTCAACAAACTGCTTAAACATACGGTTTCAACATACTGTTACAACATAAAGCTCAAGCATAGGTTCAACAAACTGCTTCGACATACAGTTTCAACACACTGCTTCAACACACCATAAACAGGCCTGACACTTTGTGTCTATGTAAGGAATTTGCCTTTGTTGTGGCCAGCGTACGTTACAACAACTAGACTACACCACCACTCTTTGAAGAAAGCGATTGTCCACACTATATATTTTTGTTATGGCGTTGTTTTTGCCTGAAAGACGGACACAAATATGTTCGCTCTGATGTTAAATTTTGAGAGTTATGCACGTTCAACGATTTACTTGCATGTAGCAATTGTAAAAAGTACATTTTCAGCCATGGCTGTCCGAGAAGGACAATTTCGCGAACAATGGCCGTACAGTACAGATAACAAGGAGATGTGGGTAAGGGTGATTACTGTGATAGCCGCGATGGATGAGGCAGGCTAATTGAGCATGCTGAAAACCAATTGCAGACCAGGTCTACTTGTTGAAGGATGAAAAACGATATCGAGAGAGAGTTTAGAGGTTTTGCTGAAAAGTGGAATAAATATGCACCTGGGTTAGCTGAAGGTCACATGTAACTACTTTGTTTTTCGTGGCAAGATCGTGTGACCTTGGACGTAAATATAGGAGATTTGATAGAGGTGCTGGTTTGTGTGTCAATAATTTAGCAAGCAACAACTGTTAAGCTTTACTTTTTCTGCTTTATTAAAATGGGTTTTGCTGGTTAAAAACGCTTGAGACAATATGACGTGTTCAGTCTTGCTTATAAACATGTTTTCTTCAACGTCTTTTTTCAAGAATTTTACGTTAATATTTGAGACTGTCATTCGATTGACGATTTTCCTTTTTCAATCTGACGATAACATATTGACGCCAGACTCGTTCAACGCTTATCCTCCTTACTGGTGTTACTTTTTAATACACCCGTCTGATCTGGTTGAGAAATGATCTTCAGCAACCAAAGATGGCAAGTAGAGCCGTGTAACGGAATCGGTTGGTCATTCTCACTGACCTGGTCATCGATAATGGCACTGGATTTTTTGGTTCAGAAACAATCATTACATGCCATATATCTGGATTATTGCGACGTTTAACAACCCCACTGAAATGAAGACCTTGCATCTGTATTGTATGATTTATGTGAAATCCTAAATGTCATGATAGAATGAATTTCACGACATTATTAGTCAAGACGTATGCCAAAACCATAACATAAAATGGCAACAAAGTATGAACCATGGATTTGTATGCAAAGTTTGAAGGTATCTCACACTGAAGAGCTTATAATAACAAATGACAATGTAGGTAAATGGGCGTGCAGTACGTTAATGTCAATCAAACAATTGATGGCACTAACCACACATAAACACGCCTCCCCCTCCCCCTCCCCCCAAACATGTTAAAATTCAGAAAAATCCAAAACAAAACACCAACAACAGTAAACAAAACAAATCAAAACAATCCCTCTGTTTGATTGTGTTTGTGTCAGATGTTTCCTCTCGAATATTTGTCAAATTTATAACAAATGTAGTATTTTATTGCATTCCAAAAATGTTACACACTGAATTTCGGTGGAGCTATTAATGAGAGTTGATCAAACTACAGCGGGTCATTGAGCATTCACGTCCATCACTTTTATCAGCCAGGCAGGGAAACATTTTGTCAATTTTATTCATGAACAAGATCAATGTAGGATTTAACAAAAAAAACCTGTAAACTGTAGTTTTAATTTTGTTCCACTTTCCTGAAATTGGGGTCGGCTGATGCGCAAACTAGTTAATAAAAATCAAACGCCTTATCCTCCAATGTAATCTTATCAATATGCAAATGACAGCATGGCAGACCTCTCCCGGAAAAGGAGTGCTAGCATTTCCATGTAGCTCAGCCTGTCCGGCGTGTTACTTCCTGCATAACAGCTGCGCTGATTCAGTAGCCCTGGGAATATGATCAACAGCAACCAGGCGTGAAGCGTTCAATACGGCGTGACTCAGCAGATGTGGTCCTCGTTAGGTTGTTGTTGTTTAACGACGCACTAAGCAATATTGCACCTATATGGCGGCCCTATTAAATCCAGTTTCTCGAGATTATGGCATTTTCAAAAGCACGATCTACCTACATGACAATGACAGTGAATTCCAAACGTGTTACCTAACTCACCGTTGACGTATTAGTGTCAATGTTAACGCAAAAGTGACCTTCAAACAATAACGTGTCTTTATGGCACTTAACAGGTTTGGATATAGTTTAGTCGATATTTGCCTTAACTGAGCGTGTGAATTGTACCACTGTCGTGTTGACGCATGGATCAGTATCGTTAGGAATCGAACCCGGTAGAGTTGCAATAAACGAACACTTGATCCATATGACTACTCCTTTTTTGACGCTTCCAACCATGGGTACAGTATATGAAGTATATTTCTGATGTCTCCCGTCGTGAAATTAATGGAATATTGCTAAAAGCGGCGTAAAACTAAAGCCATTCATTCACTTTATTTGAGGAAATCTGTACTGTGCAACCTTGCACCAACTGCCGGAATAGGTCCTTGTTTTGGGGAGCATGAGTGCATTTAGGATTGCCAAATGGTAGACTATATGTAATGTTCGTATTGTTACACATAAAACATATATAATCTGAATTAAAAGGAAACTGATTGGGGATCCTACCCATATACGTTTATCAGGCCTTCCAGCTGATGTGCGCTGTGGTTTTCTATCCATATATATACACACTAATGGAATGGCTGTTAATACTGTATTTCATATACTCATGAACTATAAAACACAGGGATATCATTTCCCTGAATATATAGGAGCTGAGTACATGATAATTTATCATTGGTCGTCAGATTACATGAGCAGCTTTCACCCATCTTCACAACTTAAAGGACGGTGGGCTAGCCCAGTGGTTGGAATGGTTTGCTCGTCACGCAGAAGACCCGGGTTCGATTCCACACATGGGTACAATGTGTGAAGCTCATTCCTCGTGTTCCCCGCCGTTCCCCTGCCTCATTTAAATATAAATACGAAACGGCGAAGGAAGATAATCAGCATTGTGCGAAACAGAGTTCGATGTATTAAACGAAAAAAGAACTATATGAATGGATGATTGCAAATTCAGGAATGACACCAAGTTTTCGCTAATATGGTATGCATGTCCTGATCTGTTCTCTTCAACACTCACAACATAACACACGGAAATAATTACATTAAAATCCTTAAATCCTGAAACATCTTATAAATTCTTCAATCCCAGCATAATACATATTTGAATTTTTATCTGATGAAGTCAGTCTCGTTTTACCGGTAGTCCTTGAGATTTAGGGTTCTTCCTGTCATTGTAAATCAAGTGTTAGTTCCGTTATTTAGGAGAATATTGCCACGGAGACTGGATGCTTGCCACGAAAACACCCTTAATGCGTTCATTATTTTCATGATTGCTGTTACCATAACATTTGCTGCCAGTGTCGATTATCTCGACTGAGTTATACCATTATTTCATACATAATACATCCCGCATTTATTAGTTTACATCTAAACGGCCCAATGCATTGATTTTCGTTAATCACATAGGACGCCAGCCATGTAGTGATTGTTAACACCTGATTAAGATCCTATTTGTTTGATTGTGGTGTGTTGTGCAGTCATCTAGGAACCCTTGCACAGTTTTTGAGGCCACGTATACTTCTTTTATAGTATTACGGGACGTCTTTGGGACCTTGGTGATTAAAGCGTTATAGAGAGGTTTAAGATCATCTCGTTATGCTCACTTGATCACTTCACGCATCTGACACAGATTTTGGAATTTTTGTTAGAAATTGATTTTTTCTCTTAAAACTTTCCAAAATATTTTTTCGTTGAGATAAGTACAAATTATTTTGTTACATAACCGAAAATACAATTTAAAGTCCATAAAAAAACCAACGATTTTTTTTTTTTACTTTGGCGGCTTATAGTTCTGTTCCTTAAGCATTTATACTATGTATATTCCATTGTGACCAAAGCATACTGGAATTGGAACAGAACACATTAGTTTTGTATCATGCAATAACTACAGGAGAGAAATTCTGTTTCTTGAAACAGACACTGGTTTACTGAATTCGAAAACACTGAGCCTACACTAATGTCACGAAGCATGTTAAGCATCGAGGAAGCGGAATCCTACTGTTGTATCTTAGCCTAAAAAATATACCGAACACCTGATTTAAAGTTTCGGTATTGTAAAAGTGCGAGTTTAGGACATTCAAAGTAATTTTTTCCTTTGGGTGAGAGATAGTTGGATTACACATCAAAATGTGAACAAGTTGTAGTTGGAACATTTCAGACTATTGCTTTGAACAATGCTTTTTTATGCTTTGTGAGTGTGTGAGGGATTTGGTTTACGGAACTTTTAGCAATATTCCAGCAATATCACGGCTGGGACACCTGAAATGTGCTTTATATAACGTATCCATGTGGGGAATCGAACCCGGGTCTTCAGCGTGACGAACGAACGCTTTAACCAGTTGGCTACCCCACGGCCTCTTACGCTTTATGAAGCAGCGACAATAGTACTGTGGACATGTCCATCAATATTATCGACTTTTGATGAGTACGCACACATTCTTGGCACTTCTTCTATGAGTTCATTATATTGCAATTTGTTTAAACTAAACTGAAAGAAAGCCGAGTGCGACATAAATATTACACAAGTTATCAACATGTACATATGCCGCCGAATGACTGTAATCGTAAGTGAGTCAGTGAGTTTAGTTTTACGACGCACTCAGCAATATTCCAGCTATATGGCGGTGGTCTGTACATAATCGAGTCTGCACCAGACAATCCAGTGATTAACATCATGAGCATCGATCTGCGCAATTGGGAACCGATGACATGTGTCAACCAAGTCGGCGAGCCTGAGTACCCGATCCCGTTAGTCGCCTCTTACGAGAAGCATAGTCCGCCTCGTCTTTTATGGGTTGCTGAAGGCTTATTCTACCCCGGGACCTTCACGGGTCCTGTAATCGTAAGCCTTCAAAGAGTACTCGAATCACATCCTTGCCTTCCAGAAAATATATAACTTCTTGTTTGTATCAATATAGCACAAATCAGTTTATAAAGAAATTATTTTTCATGTTAGCAAACTTTTAAGTCGAGAGCACATTTATATAAACATAAAACGTCACATATAGTCAAAAATAAAATAAAAAATGAAAATTCAAACTTACCTCCATTGCCAAAAACCTGATATGTTATTTGAGCCGGACGACTGATAAATCTTTTTCCCTTCTACATCTTTAAAATTTTGTTGACGCAGCAGAGCCGCTAAGCATCTTTTGTTCGTTTGATACTGTCCTTTGTCCGGCGTACTTATCGATTACTGTTATTTGACGTTCGACGTGTTTGCTATCGCTAGAAGCTGGCCACCGAACATTAGTTCAAAGCGGTAATTATTCGATAAATTGCCTTTATTATCGGAAATCTTTAGGTAATTGTAACCTCTATCTTGCCTCGTCATCAACTAATTATCTTTTCCACTTTCGACGGTTTGTATTGATGCTATTTATATCAGTACATGGTATTGTACTGTTAAACTGTTAAACTCAGTCCGTGGTGGTGACTGGATAAGGGTGAAGCTATTTCACATTAAGGAGTATTGATGTTTGCCGCCAGATTGGAGAATATGTCAAGGGAACGCTTTTCCTGCATTTATACACCTAAAAGGTAGTTTTTAGGAATATATTACACAACTAGGTAAGCGTAATAGGGTCACGGTGAATTTGACTTAGTTTCTCCTACGTAGGACTTAGTTTCTCCTACGTAGGACTAAATATCTCCAAACAAGGACTTATTATTCGGGGTCGGATACAGCTGCCTGATAAAGGTGAGGGTGGCTGGGTGCACACTATTTAACTAGTTTTAACGATCATTTAACAAAGGGTAGAGGGGTGGGGGGCCGGTGGGGCACCCCCTCTGGATCCGCCTATGTTGCTTAGTATCTCCTTAAGACTCAGTACTTAGTATCTCCTACGTAGGACTTACCGTCTCCTATGTAGTACTTAATATGACATACGTAGGACTTACTATCTCTTACGTAGGACTTACTATCTCACTCGTACTACTTACTATCTCCTACGTAATTGTTTGCGGTTTGCCTTTTCGTGATTGCTTACAAGTTGATTGTTTGGGCTGGAAAAGTGTTTAGCGCGGGGTAAAACACTTTAAATTAAAAAAGGCAAAAGATTGTCAGTATAGTTGTTTGATAAATATACGGGAATAAGTACTCATAGATTACCACCGACAGTCTCTACGACATGTCTGTGCACGCAGATATGACTCACGTGCAACGTCGTCTGACCCTGAAATATTCATGGTATAATGGTAAAGTGTAACAAAGTTCAACATATAACAGTACAGCAAACTTATCGCGAATCATTAAAGTACAACATTCGATGCAACACATAGCAGTAATGTGCAATAATTAGTTGAACACGAGTCTAATGGTAAATGAAACAGTTGACTCTCACAGTATATGAAACACATTAGACTCTAATGGTAAATGTAAAGCATAACTGTAGACTCTAAAAGTGAATGAAACACATCACTCTAGATCCTAACAGTGACGAAACAACGACGCAGTAGATTGTGTCCGTGTCTGGGGTTTGAAGTTAACCATTTCAGACTAATGTATATTAACATATATCGATCATCTCCTTCAGGAGATACTGAGTCCTACGTGGGAGATTTTAAGTGCTGGGTAGGAAATAGTCAATTCTACGTAGGAGATACTAAGTCCTACATTGGAGATACTAAGTCTTACATTGGAGATACTAAGTCCTACATTGGAGATACTAAGTCCTACATTGGAGATACTAAGTCTTACATTGGAGATATTAAGTCCTACATTGGAGATGCTGTCACACGTAGGAGATAATAGGTACTGCGCAAGAGATACCATATACTACGTAGGAGATATTAAGTCTTTCGTAGGAGATATGAAGTGTTACGTAGGCGGTATTGGGTCGTACGTGGGAGATATGCAGTCCTACGTTGGAGATAGTATCTCCTACGTAGGAGATAATGACACAAAAAAAAACGTTTTCGCCGTGGCCCAATTATGCTTTCGTATACAACGGACCTTCCTTGTGGAGAATGTCATCATGATCTCTGTCTCATCACCTTCGTCATCAGTGACTTAATATCAAGCTGTCATCAATTTTCCCCTTCGACCCGTTGGCGATGACAACATTTTCCGATGATGTAAACAGAAATGGTAAACATGTTAATAATAAGTTTTCTCAAATAGTCTGTACACACACACTTAACAACACGTCTGTTTCTGTTGAATAGTTTTATTCAATATTAATATTGATCACCGGTTTATATGGGTATACGTATAGATTTATGAAGATGCATTATCTATTCATGATGTAATGAAGCATGTGAAACGTCGATAAGGGTATTGTTAAAAAACAATGGAGCAAAACATGCGAATGTTTACTCGTGCTTTATATGTTTACATGTACTTTAATACACAAACACCGCTGTTTCAGTTTCTGAACGAATGAAATCATGGCAGGTCGTGCATAATGGCGACCGGTAAGTGAACACTGTCATATTGCATAGACTGGGCGAGCCTGTGTTACACGACGTAGTAACGTGCTTGTTTACTTCCTATATTTACTCGGAAGAAAATTCAATTGTTGTTGTATTCATTAGTACATTTGTATATAGTGGAATAGCGTTGACGTCTTTGAGAGATCTTCTTGCTCAGGTCAACACTGTATTGTGTCTGCGTATTGAACGCTATACTTTAAGCACAGCTGGTGGCAATGAAATTTGCATCTATGTTGTTGGTAAGCCAATTTATCTTTGCAATAGCCTAATACAGTTCTATTTATCACAGAATGGCAATTCAGTGGAGTGTTTATTGTGCTGTAGATCTTTTATTTGGATCATCGTTAAAGCACTAACAGAAGAATCAATAATAAGCTGCCAGAAAACAGAGTTTAGTATTTTCTTCTTGTGATCGATCTTTGAAGCTCACTTGACGAAATTAGCATTCTCTCCGCTTTTGTGGCCTATTAACCGAGCCCCGGACTATCAATTCCAGCGCGGACATTACATTCGAAGCTAATGATGTTCGCTCCAAACAACATATATGAATTATCGAGTCCTAGTCACAGCTTGTTTCCTATAATCGTGCATGTACTAGCAGGTAATATAATACTGCATATTACGTTCCCACGCTACTCGAGTCGGTGGGTTACTCTAGTCTTTAAAGCGTGAGTTCGTAACGCCGAAGACCGGGGTTCGATTCCCCACATGGATACAATGTTTGAAGCCCATTTCTATTGTTCCCCGCGTGATATGGCTGGAATATTGCTAAAGCGGCGTAAAATCATTCTCACTCACTCACTCCCACGTGTCATGGTATTAACAACACGGTACTCAGCTGTCCTTGTCTTTCATAACTGTGGAAGGAGTAAGCATCGTTTGACGTGACTTTCACGGTATTCGTGTTACGTCACGTCGTTTCTGCTGTGTTACGTTGGTCGTGGGTGTTCACCACTTATGTAGCCCAGTGGATAAAACGTTTGCTCGTTACGTCGAAGGTCACATGGGCACAATACCTGCAGCTCATTTCTGGTGACCCCGCCGTGATGTAGTTGGTATATTGCTGAAAGCGGTGTAAACCCCACTCCCATTTAAATATGAATAGCATGGCGTTGACAAACCCAGAAACATAATCGAGACGAAACGGGATTCAAACACTCATTGATACCTTAATGTCGTAAGCAAGAGACGCAACTCAACAGTCAATAAATCCAAGGGAATGAAACGGCTTCCATTCATTGTGAATAAGGAGGCGCTGAGGTGGTCTAGTGGTAAAAACGTCCCCTCGTCACGCCGAAAACCCGGGTTTGATTCCCAACATGGGTACAGTGTATGAAGCCCATCGATCATCGATGCTGTCGAATCATGAAACGTGGGTTCGTGTGAAACGGAACATGCTGAATTATGTTCTGAGTTGGCAAGGTAGCCTAGTGGTTAAAGCGTTCGCTCGTCATGCCAAAGGTCCTGGTTCGATTCCCCACGTGGATACAATGTGTGAAGCCCAGTTCTGGATTCGCACGCTGTGAATATTGCTAAAAGCAGCATAAAAACAAACTTAACTTGAAAGGTACTTTAAACCACACACCTAGTACGAATTATAGTTAGTTCCCTTTTGGGATTCATTTCGCTTATGTTATGGTCACCCATTTACAGTTATAGTCGAGTCATTGATCACACTAAAGACTCACAACAATCGTCTCACGTACGTTTCATGACGATAATGACAGATCCGTACCATAACCGCGAAAGCAACAATTACCTTTAGTACACGATCTATAACGCTGGCGGACACAGACTATCATTCATTCCATTTACGTAATTAAAGTTGTTACCTACTCAATCTACTGCTGTAATTTCCAAGAGAGGAATCATTAAGTTCAATTCTAACTGAGCTGAGTGAATTTGAAAGCAGACTTATTAATTCTACCGAACCTGGCTATTCCGTGCAATAGGTTTACACTTACAATCCCTACATGACCCGCAATGACAATATTGAATACCGCGGTCGCCATAGGGATGAAATAATGCGGTAATAAATTTCACTCACTCACTCACTCACTCACTCACTTAATACCCTGTAGAAACACATGATTATTGTTTCTGAAACAACCTGTCATTTCAAAGTAAGGACCCGTGTTATAGAGCAGGGTTGTTCTGAGAGGTGGTTCGATCCCCACCGCGTTACACCAAACTACGTTAAAAATGGCACTTGTTACCCTGCCTGATTCCAGGCTTTAATGGGAGAACGTAAGGACTGGTAGGCTCAAAATCTGTATACATGTTAAGTATATAAAAGTATCACAGCGAGCAAGCATACCAGTGTGTGTGTAAATAACGATGACATGTGTCAATCAAGTCAGCGATCCTGACCATCCGATCCTGTTGGTCGCCTAATACGACAAGCATGTTCTTTCTTTTCATTTTTACTTTACTATCCCCATTCAACAATCATCCAAGACAGTTTTAAGTATTTGTATTGCTTGTAGCCTCTTTGAATCAAAGCTTAACATTTTGTTTTTCCAGACAAAGTCACATTTAATGAAATCGGAGCTAGAACATTTCTCCAGGCTCGGAAATCATGAAGGAACATTGTTCTTTGATCTGGCGAGAAGCAGACACAAAGTCCAAGAGAATGAAACAAGCATTGGACAAATCAATCAGACAGCCATACAGTGTGGTACGCCATATGAGTGAGATTAACTAAAGTAAACTAGCCCTTATTTGTTTTTAATCATAAATTATTTTTTGTCCCTGTGAAGATCGGTTGGAACTGACCTTCAGCAACCCATCTTCATCACCAGCGGAGACTACTGCGGTGCTGTATTGGTTCACACATGTCATCGTGTTCCAGTTCCTTAGATCAATGCCTCTCATGCTAATCACTGGAATTTCTGGTCCAGAAGCGATAATTTACATAGGGCTGATAGCCAATATTGTTGAAAAAGCTCTTAAATTTCGTCATTCACATTGTACATGCGATCATAACCCCCCAGCCATACATTATGAACGGTCCCTTATTCACCCTATATTAAAAGTTAAGTAAGAACAACTTACAACATCACCTGTCCACACCCGTGTACCGAGCACCACATGACGCACCAACAGTTATAAATATACATATGACATACGTTCTCACTTGGCCTTAAAACTACTTACAGCATCGCCGATTCACACCTGTTTTAACGAGCAACACATGACTCACCTACAGCAACGGCCAGTTATAAATATACGTATTTCTGGAACAGTAGACAGAGATGTTCCTGTATTACTAACATGGCTCATATGAAATGCCATCGTGACAAGAATTTAACAGCATGCCTGTAGGTAAAACTGTTCATCTTATGTCTAGTGAAGACTCCCCTCGGCATGTTTAGACTTGAAGAAGGTCGGCATAAGTGAGTGAGTTTAGTTTTACGCCTTTCATGGCATTATTCCAGCAGTATCACGACTTGGGACACCAGAAATGGGCTTGAAACACTGAATCAATGTGGAGAATCGAACACAGGTCTTCTGCGTGACGAGCGAACACCTTTCAGCAGGTCAGACTTGCCATTCGACTCGTGCTGAAAAGTTGTTTCACAAGCTTTAGAAATTGAATTCCTTAGAAACAAAGATCCTGTTTTATGGTATTCATCAGGATAACAGATGATGTAGGTTTCTGTTCCCGAGTTTGCTGACACT
This sequence comes from Haliotis asinina, assembly GCF_037392515.1. Lineage (NCBI taxonomy): Eukaryota > Metazoa > Mollusca > Gastropoda > Lepetellida > Haliotidae > Haliotis > Haliotis asinina. The sequence goes on along the minus strand of NC_090282.1, from coordinate 62,466,345 downwards.
TGACTGATATTTGCACGTGTTTGCAAGCGCCAACGTTGGGTCACAGCTTACGTGTTCACAGTTTACCAGTAGCTGGTTTCCTACGTATCACAGTCATGCATTAACACATGTCTGTCATATAGTCGGAATCGTGCAATGACTGCCTTGAGCAACCATGTCTCATGATTCAGGTGGCAGGACCCAATCTCTGGAATCAACCCCCACTTGACCATTGATAACCTGAACATTTTCAAATCAAAACTGAAGACATACGTTTTAAGAAAACATACAATGCCTAACTTTTCACATTCGAGTTGTTCAGAGCGCTCTACGGAGCAGTACACTTGACTGGACCTGGCGCTATATAAATGTTTGATGATGATGATGATGATGATGATGATGATTATTATGGAGCAATATTTGGCATGTAGCTATAAGAGGTACCTCAGGCTGCCTCTGTGTAAATCTTCAATCGCTTTAAAAAATTAAAGGGGGTTCAGAAACGTTTTCACTTCTTTTTAATAAATAATGTGTCCTCATCATTGGAATCTCTCCATCACGAGTCAAATGATAAGAACACATGGAGTGTAAAGTAAAAGTCCTAAATGAAGGAAGTCCCGATTTTCCTCTTTCGAAAGATTTAAACTGAAAAGGAGCAAATTTGACACGGGGGACTTTGAACTCCAGATTTGATTCATGGGCTTTGCATCCCCTTTGAGCCTCGACGGATAGAAACGTAAGGTTTTTCTGGGAATGGCGGCACAACTATGACACCTGTATCAAATGTTTTGCCATCGAACACCTGGTGCTCTCGTTTGTTCCATTTGTAGTCGTCAGCAAACATGGGTGCATACTTTCCTTGCCAGTTAGTTCATGAATTATTTTTCTGCGATGTCATATTCTGTGAGAGGATACTGAACATTCTCCTAGACGCATATTCCATCGATCACTGCCAGAATTGACGCCCGACACATTATTTTATTATAGGAAATAATCTTGTTTTCACTTTCACCGTACACTTGTACTGTGATTTCACACGAAGAGTCTTTGTAACAACGGTATGACAACTGTAGATACTATTCAAATTTAAAGGCCCTGTGGCAGTACACCACGTTAACCCATCACAAAATTATTCACGAGAATTGTTTGTCGAGTTGCGCCCCTTACGACACAACGGGATGCGCGGATCGTGGTTTCAAATAATTGATGCCGACTCAAGCGGTCTATTGTGTGGTAAACGTTCACGACATGTCCACGAATGTGGTTTCATATAAAGATGTCACAACTTGATAAAACTAAATGTGGCGTAAACTCAATGACGATTTAAGCCTTCTCTATGATAGTTTATACACAAAGATGGAACAAATGGTATAATATATAGAAACAGAATTTCCACGATGATTACTTAGTAACTGTGTATCTACAACCCTGCTCAGGGACGCATCTAAGGATGTTGGGGAGTGGATGGGGCTAAACCACAACCGTCACTCACCATCCCCCCCCCCCCCCCCACACACACACACACACAGCCACACAGCCACACACAACAATGAAATTTAGTTTGCACCTTTAACCGAATTGAATGTCTAATATCAACACAGGATGTCATACCAAGAGGATCATACCTGATGCGTTAATAAAATATTAGGTGAAACTATGTATGCACATTAAAATGTTTTATGGAGATGACGTTCAAATGCGGGCTACACTCTCACATCAATGAACAAGACAGTGCAGAAAAATCAGACATTGCAATGTGTAACGCAGAACAATTTACAGCTCATAGAAGTAAGTCAGGTAAACATGATGCGGTATTACTTACATTTTGGTAATATTTTCTCTCACTTGAAGATCCTGGATAGAGGGGATTGTATTCACATTCACATCGGGAGTCACACACGCAAGCTTATATGCTCCATTGTGTAGGTGGGATGTCGTGCATCCCCAACACGCATGCACGTGCAAGCCAATCACAAGCACGTGCACAACAAAGCACCATAACTTCCTCCACTGTGTCACAGAATTAAACATATCACAGTAGTTTTGAAAAAAAAGTCAATATTCCACTTATTGTCTCAAGACATTAACCATACCGTAAAATGTAACACTATCCAAGACGCGCGTCACATTCAGAGTCACTTCATCGCTGGAGACTCTTTAACCTTTGAAGATAGTTGCTGCTTTCCACCGTGGTGGACGTGCTCATGGCTTATTATAACGAGTGATAGCGCGGTTGGTGTAAGTCGTCACTTTGTCAGCGATCTGTTGCGTTTATGAAAAGGCACGAGCTCAATATCCTGGGGTCTTTTATGTTCCCAAGTTTCTTTCGTCACATCTGGTGCCGAGCCTCTAAACCGGGCACAATTCGCCTTGTTATAGTCTTTCTTCGATCAATCAAGCGATAGCTGATGACCAATCGAAATAACGCTAAGAACCGTCCGCGTGCTGTCTGTCATATGATGTGTAGAAATACAACTGCCAACGGTAACTACATCTAGCTGTGACCATAACACCAAGTTATGTGTGCTTCACACTGACGTCACAACATAACCTGAAATATACTGTTTCTTGGATAAGGCTAGAAGCAACTGAAATAATTCGGCTAAAACACGCTTTTCTTGTGTTAATGTTTTCAGTACGAGTGGGCTATTGAACTGTTTAACAGTCTGAATCGCTTAGTATTTTATAGGAAAACTGACTGTCATCTGGACACTGACGAAGCAATCAAAATAGTTAAATTCGGTGTTCCTTGGTAATTCTGTCAATAAGTGCAAGGAGTGCTTTAACGCAGTTTAAGTGTTTGAATCGCTTGGTATTTTTGGAAAGTGTGACTGACCTTAATAGTCTTATGGACATCTTTAGAAGTGACCAACGCTGTTCTTTGCTGATTCTTTCAGTAAGTGCGAGAAATATGTTAACGCTATGTTACAGCTGGAATTGCTCAGTATTTAATAGCATGTGTGATTGACCCATTATCCATTGAACAACTGTCTTACAAAAATCACCCAAACGCTCTTTGTTGCTAATACCATTCAATAAGTGTGAACTTTGTTTGAACGAAATTCGACTGTTTGAATCACTTAGAATTTTGGCCACGTGACTGCAAATTAGTTTGACTTTTTAAACACCATGTATACTTCACTGCCAAAACGTGCTTTTATATCATGCAAAGGGGAAACATATTTCATATGGATAGATTTAATATTGTATATAAATATGATATTATTTATGTTTAGTGTTTATACTACATTATGTCACGTTATATTCTAATCTCACTTATAACATTTAAAGGGTGTTTCAGATTTATGTTACGTTTAATAGGTATGTTTAGATAGGTATCTTTTGTCAGTTGAGAGAAAATGCTGAAATAAATACATGTCTGTCTATCTGTTTGTCTGTGGAAGCAACCGTTGCTAATTTCATTCAATAGGTGTACGATTTGTCTCAACGCTGTTTAACAGTTTGAATCATTCAGTATTTCATAGACCAACTGACTGACCCAGTCTTTACAGCTCCACAAATCACGACTATATTGTGAATTTACAAAGAGGACACCCGTTGTTGCATCAGCTCACACTCAAGGATACGATAGACCCAAAGTGATTTTGTCCAAGGATAAAATCGTTGCTCTCAAGATCATAGTAGTCACTCATTGCAGGGGGCGGTAGGGTAGCCTTGTGGCTAAAGCGTTCGCTCGCAAACGCCGGAGGCCCGGGTTCTATTCTCCACACGGGCACAATATATGAAGCCCATTTGTAGTGTCCACCGGAATATTGGTAAAAGCGGCGTAACACCAAACTCACTCACTCACTCATTGCAAGATGAAAACGCACCTGCTCACTCTCCACGTTCGTTCACGATATGAAGCAGCACCAAGTTCATAACTGATTTGTTTGTTGTTTATCGCTGCACTCAGATATATTCCTACTATGTTGCGGCAGGCTGTAAATAATCGAGACTGGACCAGACAACAATGTGCACGTGATCCCGACCATGAGCATCGATGTATGCAAGTGGGGTAATGGGAGACCAGTCTCATCCGGAGCGGCCATTAAATTTACTAAATTAGTAAGTAAGTCAAGATGTAATAATAAATAAAAAATGAATCTATATGAAAGTATGGAATGTATTCCCTTCATCTTAAAGTTTGTGCTTATAATTTCAGACTCTCTCTCTCTCTCTATATATATATATATATATATATATATATACTTATTGATTCAGGCCATACACACACACACACTCACTCACACACACACACACACACACACACACACACACACACACACACACATACATACATACATACATACATACATACATACATACAGACTATATATGCTGACTCCGTGCCATTATTTAGAAATGCCAGCAGGAATAGGAATGTCATCATCAAATTATCCAGATCTATATCTAGAGGTACTGCACCAATGGTACACTTGAGGTTTTGGAGCTCAGTAAGTAACGTGACACATACAACTGTTAACAAAGCAATTTGACTTTGACAATTTTCTCTGTCCTCTCAAAAATATATCAGAGTATACTCTATCTGTTTCCATTTGGGCTGGGACCGGTAACCCGATAGCTGGGACGGGTGAGTTGAGTTGACCCCGGAGTCCGTCTCAATACCCGCACCCGTTAATAATGTGGATAATAGATTAAACAATGTAATAAGTTACTCTTTCATGATTAAAATCTTACATTGTCTTTGAAGATTTCGACATAACTGTTGTATAGAGGGCATCTATACAACACATAACTTACAGCCAATTCTTTTGAATATACACATGGTTAAGATATAAAACTCAAAATCTAAGAATACATTGCCGTTCCTTGCAAATCTGATGTCAGGAATTAACATAACGGGTATCAGTGTAGGGTAGGGTAACATGAGGTGGTGTACCCGGGTAGAAAATTTGGACCCGTTCCACTTTTCAAAGTTTGGTTATTTCCTAATAAACGCTGCAGACGCATTGTATGGTGTAATTTGTGGCAAGGAACGCTCCAGTTCTCTTCAGTGACTTTGAAGACTCAATTTTCCACACAGATGGTGAATCCGATCGACCAAGCAACGATGGTGGAATTAAATGTTATCAAGTAGGCGTCATGACGGGTTATCCTAATTTGCCACTGGACCTACACGCAGCCAGCTTAACCACTGGTTGTAGCGGAGAATACATTGGTAAGATCACTATAATTAAACAGAATTTCCCCTGACAAGTGTAAATTCAAGGTTTGGTTCCTCTCAGTGCGTACCTAAAGAGACCAGTGGTTTCTTCTTCTTGAGAATATTAAGTTCTCTGTTGGGTAAGTGTTAATTCATCGACGTCTCCTGGATATAATCGTGTAAAGAAGATAAATATATAAATGTGTTAAGGATGCACTATCTGCTTGGCAGCGTATAAACCGTAGAACGTTGGGGCATTCGATCGGTTTGAAGAAATTGGCAATTTCAGGGGTAGAATTGAGAATGCGAAAAACATGTTGTCACTATGGGATTCTTGATAAAACACCGGAAATCGTTGTGTGGAAACAGTAGCATAAGGATGTAGAAGGTTCTCGAATAGTCTAGAGATTTTTCCAATACCCATTTTTGTGTGGGCGCATCTTTTACATTGGGAAGACGCGGAAACGGGCGGTCATGCTTGCTGGTTCGGATGAGACTCTTACACCAATTCCACATATCTATGCTTACACTGTTGATCACTGGACTGTGTGGACCAGATTCGATTATCTACACATAATCGCCAAATTTACATATAACAACCATTTTGCTGAAATATTGCTAGTTTCGGCGTTTCGAACCAACAAAAACAAAGCTGATTTAATCAACACAGATACCATCTATGACAAAAAGCATTTGATTTATTCTTTCACATTGATATACAAGATCATAGATACATTACTTCCACACCTAAATTTTCGCATGAAACTAGCTGTTGGCGCCTTGGCAGTGCCACTGTGAATATCTATTCAGTGCTGAAGAAGGGAGGTGCATGATCTATCAGAAAAGAATCTGTGATACTTGCAGGACATTTATTGATTCAGGCTATCCATGATTTCCCTGCTGTGATCCGCCAATCCGGAAACAAAGGATTCTAATCTGGACACTGGTGGCCTGTGATTTAATCAAGCAGGGTCGCAAATAACCTTAAATCATCCAAAGACTTAACAACGTCAAATTGAAGCGACACGTAAGAACAGGATGATATAACCGGGTTATTTGATTGATGTGATGGTCATTATCACTGTGTAAATGACATGACTTGAAGTTACTATTATCGTAATATACACCTGTGTTTCTTATAGTTTGGAGTTAGTTTGAATCAAGACCAGAAACAAATTTTGCGTTGACTGAAACGTTTATGAAAATACCGAAACTTATTCCATCCGACACAAAAACAAATAAAACGGAACCTGAGTGTCGAACCTATTAATGCTCTTGACGTTTACAATGAGTTTTCTATATTGTAGGTTGAATTCCATTTGCTGATGTTTATTAGTGCACGTGGTAGTTAAGTAGATCCAAAGATCTTCAGCCAGCCGTAAGAGTTGGCATTTCTTCTGAAGCGACAATTGATTTTTCTGTAGTATGTTTCAAAGAATCTATTTCCCTTGAAGCAAAAATCAAACAGGTTGTTAAGTTATTTTACTTCATAACATGAGCGAACACAAACACAGCCTTCCCTGACAATGTTGCTTCAGTTGTCATCAAAGGAAAGTGTCCAATGTGCACGTTAACAAGGAAAAAGCATTCGATTATGTAACCAGCCAAACATTTGTAAAGAAAACTTTACATACAATCTAGAAACGCTGAAAGAATACAGGTCCACCGGCGACTGTTTATTCAACCTTTCCGAAGTTGTTTATTAATTAAAGAACATGTCAAGACAGTAATTGTTTGCGCGTAGCAAAGTGGTTATGTATTGTATTTGAATATTGCGAGATCTGTCCTATTACGTCGGTGATTAACTTCTCTCTATATATAGGGTAGTTTTTGTAACTCTGAAATCATGAGGAACGAGCCCTGAAAGGTAGAGAGGTAAGTCATCGTTTTTCCTTTGTTTTCTGATTTATTCCATATTAACATCGGCCAAGAAGACACGTGGATGTCAAGCTGTTTCAAATTCTTTTTTTAAAAAGGTCTGTGAAAGAAGATCGGAGAATGAATATTCCGCTGTTCATTTTTGTGGACAAGGACAGTTTGCCTTTGCTTTAGTGGTTCTGATTACTCTTGAATGATACTGCCTTGAAAAGTAACAAAAATTTAGATCTAAATGATAGCTTTACACCTATCTTTTATCTTCTAGTGGTGTGACTGTCGACCCGTGAAGATCCGGGTTAGAATTGATCTTCAGTAACACTTGCTTGTCGTAAGGCGACTAATGGGATCGGGTGGTCAGGCTCGCTGACTTGGTTGACACATGTCATCATATTTCGTAGATCAATGCTCATGCTGTTGGTCAGTGGATTGCCTTGTCCAGACTCCATTATTTACATATTGCCGCCACATGGCTGGAATATTACTGCGTAAAACTAAACTCACTTCGGTATGGTATTATTTACGTTATGTGTCATGAATGTATAACTTCACGTGATCACGATGTGACTGAAATACTGCCTATGCGACTAAATATCCTTACTTACTCACACACTCACTTGACGGTGTCCTCTGAGAGCATATTCTCAAGCTGAAAGTTGAGTTTGGTCTGCTGTAAGTTTACATGTCGGTATGACCAAAATGACCAATTTCGGAGGCTTCGTAAAGATCGATTATATGACGATACAGGTTGGTTGAGAAAGGCTAGTGGTGTTGCAGCTGGACCCAAGCCACCTTATGTATTTTGAAATCTGTTTCATTTTACTCAAGTTCGATGGACAACGGATCTGGCAGTTGACGAGGTTGAGGATGTTCTGGCTTGTAATGAAGTCGACGACGATTCAGGGACACATAAGGTATTACAAGGTGTTTTGTGTATTTCAAGACAAACTGACCGTCACTCTGGAATTATTTTGCGACATAGTTTCTCGTTCGTAAACTACCAGATTATTGTGAAACAACATGACCTTTAACCTGTTTTGAAAAAGAATGAAAACAACCATTGATATTTCTCTCACGCACCAAATTGACATTTTACTGTCGGCATCCAATTCTGAAGGCTGACACTGAGCATCAACGTCCGTAAACTCAGCTATTTGCTTCAAGAAGATTTGCATGCAATGTGAAAGTACTGACACATCTAAAGTGGCGTCCATGGGATTTGTAAGTATGCATGGTTCCATCTGAATAAAGACGTCATGTTGGAGCTACTTATTTTGTAAAGTGGGTATTCTCCACAAAAGCAGTATGAAACAGAATCTGTTTAGAATGTTAGCGATACACCTGTTAAAGGTACTGTTCTGAGGATACGTTTTGATAAATTGAAATGTCACATTAGTTTACCTTTAGTTATCACGCATCACAAAGGTTTGAAGCCCTGAATGTGGATTTGAAGTCACACCTCGACTTGGCCTATACCTTGTAACTTGTTGAGAGTGGGCCTGGGGGTTACTTGCCCTTGTGGAATGTCAATATACCTACTGAGTACTTCAGGGATAACCGATCAATTCGGGACTGGATCAAACCGTTTCAAACACCTGTATCACGATTATTGTAGGTCAGACCAGATTCAGTTACACTAAACAGCGTCCCGGGTCACGATACTTTCAAACATAAGTGGGCATTGTTGTGTGGATATCAGAGAACAAAACTAACTACAGTCTTGATATTAAAAGTCAGGCTCGAATACAATAGCCAAAGGATTACCATCAGTACTTAGATCTTTTAAAAGTTATTTCACAGTAACTTGGATCATCACCAAATCTATGAATCGCGAACACGAACAATATGTACAGGACCTCAAAACCCTTACGAAACCTTTTTCCAACTGGTATTTGGTAAATAATCCAAAAGCACCATATTCATTAATAATATATTCATGTTTATTTATAAAAGTAATCCATAAACATCTCTTGTGTAATTTGGTTTGTATGTCAATATGTTTCTATGCCAGTTCTGACCAAACATTCACAATACATATTATGTAGTTCCTTTTGGCCAAGAGCTATGTCACCATTGTTGGATATACTATCAACAGTAATAGTTGTGACAGTGTAACCCTGATGCCGTAAGCATGGATTATGTGTTATAAAGTGTATCTGAAAACGCGAAGGTTGGCGAATGACAAATCAGAAGTGGCACTGAAGGGTGATCGTGAAACAGCGTTTGTGCAAAATGTGTGTTAACTGTGTTGTCGGCCAGGTAGCAATGAATATTTATTGATGTCACAGGTCACAGGATGAAAAACGACCCTCACAGATACTCACCGTCTGTGTCATGAGACAAATATGCAAGGTGACGCCATGTCAAATATTGCAGTTCTGTCAAAGCCGGACTAGAGTAATTGGTACAAACGACGGGGAATAAAACTATCTGATGAACCTGGCTCAGTATATTAGGGTTTGATACGCCCTGTTAGTATTACACACTATTTCGTAGGTCACCTGGCGTGTCGTCAACTGTAGCATGGTTTTTAATTAGACGCATTTCTTTGCAGCATTAGTCATCAACATCATGCTGACATTTGTCATCAACATCATGCTGACATTTGCCGATAGCCAACTCAGCTACTCAAAAGCGCTTTGTGTTTCCCCCGATTACTGTACGTCGGTCTCAACGGCATGTCGTATTATCAATCTCTGCTGCCTGGGGATCACACAACGTACTCTTGCTGTCACTTTATGTGGCTTTCCGATGCTTATGAGGTACCCATACACATCTGGGTAGACTGGGACACATAGTCACAGTACTTTGTCCAAGTTTGTTTTACGTTAGAGGCGACTAACGGGATCGGTTGACACATTTCATCGGTTTCCAATTGCGCAGATCTATGCTCATGCTGTTGATCACTGGATTGTCTGGTCCAGACTCGATTATTTATAGACCACCGCCATATAGCTGGAATATTGCTCAGTACGTCGTAAAACTAAACTCACTCACTCATCTTCGATAATGGTACACAATGGACATAATCTTTGGGTCTTTTGAATAGAAAATTATCTTCCACACCATCACTTCTGGTGTCATAAACAGCCACAATCTGGGGTCGAACGGGCCAGAACATAATCATGGACACTGAATTAACGTCCTACGTCCTACACATTTTTTGAAATGTTGAATAAGCAACCGTTGGACTTGTATTCTAACTGCTTTACATGATTGCATGTACTGCGTTTGTACTTGTATGATGTAATCATTTGTCCTTGTTAAGGTTTTCTTGTGAAGATTAACCACCTTATTTTGAAGAACCAAGAGTGTTGATGGAAACTATGTTTGCGTTCGTTCATGTTAAAGGTTACAATGTTAGTTTTTACTTCACAAGAAATGAAATCTTTGAAATAAAAGACTCAAATGTGGTTTCAGAAGAAATGCCATTTCAGACGTCTAGCTCATAATCCTTGATTTTAACCATTACTCGTTGGCACAGGTGCATTATAGTACCAGTAAATGGAATTCAATGCACATTACACCGGAGTGATTGTAACCTGTATAGTAATGAAAGTTCATCATGATAAACTTTTCTGTGATTACCTGTAATCTTGTTTATCATCGGGGCAGAATGTGTGAAATAATTCTTGTGATAGCTGCCAGTTACGCTGATTAAAGTCAAGGATGCCAGGCTTATGCAGACTGACTACAGTAACAGTTACTATGAAGCTGCTTCAGATGTCTGCATGCCCAGATTACACAAAAAGTGACATATTTGAATACATGGAATTATTGAAAAAAATATATCACTTTGGACCACTTGGGTTCCAGTAAACATCAAGACTGATGTTTGATGCAATTACCTGACGCCATTTCTTTGTACATGCCTGAAACACTGTGAAGATCAATCGCACTTACTTCAATGGAATTCTTGTAAGTTAAATTGTTTTGTTCATCACTGGGCAGAGTATATGAAGGAATTGTCATTGTCTTGCTATAGTTGATATCTGTGATCATAACAATGTGAGGACCATGGACAGTAGGGTATTTGGATCATATAACTATATTGCCACTTCAGAGTGTTCTCTCTTCTGACAAATTGTTAGAAGTCATCGTGGCTCATATTGGATAAAATTGTTCCATTATGGTTTCTGGGTCGATCATTTTCCCCACTTGTGGGAAAAACCGAGTCATCTTTGAGGTCATTGAAAACAATCGTAACGTTCTTTTTCACAATTTTTACACCGAATAATACGCCTGCAGGATTACATAACTAGGGAAACCCACTGCAGACCTTAAGTAGTTATTCTTGAGTTCTTCAAAAAACTGTCTTCATTATGCATTAATGTAACTTTGAAATAATGTGGCACACGTGATATTATCCCTTACAGTTGATATGAACTCACTGAAGTGTTCTTATGAATCACATAACCTGAAGCATTATTCCATCTTTCTGTCGCCACCAACGAGAGTAAAGTAAGAGTTCTCGTATGAAGAAAGGGAGGCTTCTGTACTATTGACAGAGGTTAATGTGAGCAGCCATCACAGTGTACCCTCTCATAGACTGCCCGACAAATCCGCGTCATATTCCGTGACTAATTAGCCTTAGAGAGCGCTCATATAACTCTATTTTTGAAGTTTGGCAGTTATCAAAGGTATGTTTTGCCTCAAGTGACTCGGTTTCACCAAGATAAGCATACGTTACGAAGTTATTATTCTTGGGACTTTTGTTTGCAAAGACCGGTATACTTTTAGTATAGTTTCAGCGTTATCATTCGTAATCATTGCACCATTATGTATACGTGAGTCATCTGATTACCATACTAGAATATGTCAACTCCAACACAATGAGATATTAATGTGCATTTTGTGACGTTGCACAGGAATTTGTCTCGTCCCTTTGTAGGAATCTGGCAACATATAGATAAGTTGGAATGGGTAATCATTTACAGAAAAACAGAACTGTCTGTGTCACGAATACTTGCTTGTTATTACTTTATGTGAAGTCTGGAATCTCTGATACATTACATACTTTAATTTAAAGTTCTATCGGTTTGAAAGGAACAATGAATTTTTGCACCAGATAATCGACTGACTTTCTGAAGCATCTGGTATATCTATCAAACGTTTTCTGGAACCACACGTTACTTTATATAGCCCTCCCCTACACAACGGATAGGCAACGGTCGATAAGAAAAGGTATAAAGAGTATCATTCACATATACTTCCTTGAGGCGATGTGGACTCACGTCCATATCATGATGATCAGTTATCGTTATTCAATTATTATTGTTCAATTTCTTTTGCATCTCGCCTTTGGCAAACGCTTTGTAAAACTAACATCAAACGCTATTTGTTGAGCACATATTCCTATATTAAGCTACAATAATATGAATTCCTCATATAGTAGCTTAAAGATGTCTTGTTATGAGCATCTTTCAACAATAAGTAGTTTTCGATTTAGTCTCATAACTAATAATTTTATCGAGGAAGGAAATAGAAGTTTAAGCATCTTTGACATTAACGTTTGATGAGCCAGAAAGTTGAGTACCTATTTCTAAAGTATGAAACTTTTAGGCAATAATTTTCCTTTATCAAGATCTGTGGATGTAACAAGGTCAGGAACTCATTCTATCTGACAAGACATGGCAGGTTTGTGTCATGAACTTCACATCGCATCCGTTGAGCGTTAATGTGTATCAGGCACATGCATGGGTCAAGGGAGTGAGTTTGTGAATGAGAGTATAGTTGCGCAGTGGCATGCACGAATCACATTCGGTTGGAAGAATATGCTTTGTGCTTCTACTGAGGTGATTCATTCACACAACACCAGAGTTCTGTCTGAAAATCGAGCCTGGTGTAATCAATAATCATGATTTAAGATATGTAGTTGTATTTTATAACGTAAACTGTGCAATGACTTCACACGACCTGTCATTTCCCGTTTAAAAATACATTTTCGTAAAGGTTAAATTTACAACCAGTGGACGTGTTTTCTTCGTGCCTGTAAGGATTGCATGTACATGTGTTTTCTTTGCACGTGGTTTGCGACTTGCAAAACAAGATCCATTTCCAAGTTAAAAAGAACATTGGTCACCTCCCTTTGATCAAAACCAAAGCAACATGAAGACCGTGTTCGCATGCGCTAAAGTTATACATTACAATAACCAACATGTCTGTGTGATGTTGAATTCAAAGAGAGTGGAAACGTTGCAACATATTACAGAAATCTCAACTGTCACTTCAGACAACATGCCATCTCTTACATCTGACTCAAGATCTACTTACCATCCATTGTCGCACATGTACTCAACCAATGGTCTTCATTTCTAGTTTCAACGGAGGCATTTTGTATATGAATAACAAACCACGTTTAACGTCTTTGGCAATCATCTATTTTGCTTCTACTACGGTTAGTGGAATCAATTTCTGCGGTTTATTCAGAGTATTGTTTGATGTTGGCGAAAATTCTACTCTGAAATTGCCGGCTTAACGATTGAATTTTCCGTCATCATTCGATTCATATACCGTCAAACACATACTACATTTTGAACACAGTCATGCTGTTACTTTCTTCACTAGATTTAGTTAATTGACAGGAGAAAAATAGAAAACACCAACCTAGCTGGAAACTAAATATTCCCAAGGAATGGAAACCACTGCTCTTTCGAGGTACAAACTATTGGGAATCAACACTGTGTTTACATTTATCAGTAGAGTTGGTCTCCAGTTATTGTGATCTAATCAATGCATATTTAGCAGACTAGTCTGGACTTGCGTCCCGTGTACTACAACAATGGATAAACAGGCCAGCTACAACATTTGTGGTTAAATTGTTGTAACGGCCATGACGCCTCCTTGGTAAAATTTAATTCTCCATCACTGCTGGGTCGGAATATGAAGTCTTTATTGAAGCAGACTGGAGCACACTTGTCATCAAATTACATCGCGCAAGGCATCTGCAGTGGGCATAAGTAAATAACCGTGCTCTGATAGAGTGAACTCAAAATCACTGCAGAGAATACTGCAGTAGTTTGAAGTCAAAGCACGTTGTGATCGCATGTGTTGACATGTTTCTTGAGCAGTACACATGTATGTAGTCTTTGAGGCTTCTCCCGGGGACGTATTTTCTCCACAATAATACAGAAACAACGTTAAATTTAATTTGGAGGCAAAATTAGTCGTAAGATCATAAACCATTTTCATTCTTGGTCAATATTTTATGGTTTCACAGATCAATCCAGTTGAGTTGAGGAGGTTAAATTGTTTTCATCACGTGGTAGTCATACAACGTCATCTTATCTTCCTACTTCAACATCGTCTCTAAACAAAATGGGTGAAAGAGGGCTATGTACAGTTACCGATATCTCTTGTATTTACTATGCATAGGTGTGTATGCGTGCATGCCAGGTCTATAGCGCGGCACCACTGAGATGCCGTGTGGCCTGTATGCCCCACACAGACTCTGAATACCGACCTCAAGCCGATCATTACCTCAACTGAATGATGGCACGGCAACAACCTGTTGTATTTTCACGTCCTGGTTGTCTGGAATTAGAGTGAGTGAGTGAGGTTAGTTGACGCCGCTTTTAGCTATATTCCTGCAATATCATGACGGGGGTCGGCAGAAAGGGAATTCACACATTGTGCCCTTTGAGAAAATCGAACCCGTCTCTTCATCTTTAACCAGTAGACTACCTCTCCGCCCTCTGTAATTAAAACAGTCAAGATTATTAAGAATGTGTTAATGAAGGTGGAAGTACGCATTGAATTCTAATTGCTTTCCTGATATTTATGCAGTTAGAAATGTTTGAGCTATTCTGCCCTGCCCCCACCACCTATGGCTACAGTATATCAACTAAAGTCAACACTATTAAGAATTAATCGGTAGACCTTTCCCTAATTTGACAGTATGGCATAAGTACAATAAAAAGGCCTCCAGATTCAACACATTATTGGATCAAATGTATCTTCTATGCTCACAACAATGTACCTCTTCGCAGGATATACAACATCACTCTACACGGACGATAAACTTGACTCACCTCACTGTAAGTGATTCTGTCAAAATTTCAGTCGAAAACCATTTTCTCATCTGCCGGGTATGATTGTCTGACCGACCATGGTGTTACTGGCTATAGTCCAGAAAGTGGTCAGTGCCTAGCGTGTCCAGAGAGTGAGTGAGTTTAGTTTTACGCCGCTTTTAACAATATTCCCGCAATATCACTGCGGGGGACAGCAGAAAATGGGCTTCACATATTGCACCTATGTGGGGAATCGAACCCGGGTCTTCGGCGGCATGACGAGCGAACGCTTTAACCATTGGACTGCTCCAGACTGCTCCCTCAGCGTGTCCAGACTGTTAGTACAGTTACTGCATGGCGTTAGGATAAATAGAAAAATGGCTAGCCACACGGTTTTGAGTGTGACATAAGACTTTCGTGGTTTGATATTTAACAAAGTTATTTTACATGAAATGAACATTTTATTCCGTATTTGAAAATGACTCGGTCTCGTTTACTTTAAATATGTAATGAAGTTGAATACATGACTAATTTTTATGGATAACGACTTCTTTTTATTCTTTATAATTCATTACAATGAATGGTCTCTTGCTTGAAAGAGCAGGAGTTAGCTCTGAAATGTTGTATAAAGAATAAAAAAGAGCTGTAATCCATACCGGCATGTGAGGTATTCATCTTCGTCAAGGTTACAGGAGTTCTCACTGTTTGGACTTAATGCATGCAATGATCCGGATGAAACAAGGAAGTGGTAAGGGGAGAAGTATTACTGTTTGTTTGAGACACCTTCAGTGTCAATGTCCATCTATTATCCCAGCAAGTAACTAATGGTCGATCCCTAATGTAAGATTGACCATGGAATTCCATGAAGGTTAATGGCAAGGGTTCCTTGAGTGACAAGTAAGACAATGGGACGGAGCATGAACAGCCGGTTAATGCCATTAGGCATTGTATTCACGTCATTATTTAGTTTATCCAGCATGCTAAAAGGCTTTACTAAAGCTTTGTACTGATCACGACTTTCTGTATTGAGCTGAAAGAAACTTAATGATGTCTTGGTAACAGAATGTCCCATGCTTAATAAGTTTCCGATTAGATTTGGATAACAACATGACATGATTTCGTTCTAACTGTATGCGTTTGTGCTTCACATGATAGCAATTCTTTTCAGAGTTAGACGTAAACACTACAAGTCAGTTGGGTACAAGTGGAAAAAATAGTGCAGTGATATAATTGCCAGGTTAAGTGAGTGATGTAGTTTGACAACCAGTAGCATCTGGTGCACCTTCCACAAAACGGGTTTGTCATGTCATGGAACTAATAGACGCACATGCATATCGAAAATTTAAAACCCAAAGAGGGTTTTGGATATATATGTAATTACACTCGAGTTACCAGTACTGGTCTCTTGCCGCAATATCTGACAGAAAATTGATGGACATGGGTGTAGACCTGCATTTGCATGCTGTTGTGGCGGGTTCTTATGATGGGACAAGACACGCTTACCTTTCACAAACTCCTGTTGTCACTTTGTAATAATACTATAAACACGTGTGCTTGTGACATAGCATGAACAGTGCAATGGATCTCCAGTGAGCAATGAAGTTCTTTATGAGTTTGGAAATGGTTTCTCTACGTTTAGTGTTGTCATGACAACACATGACATGTCATAAGAAAACAAACAAGTGTCTGAAACTGGATCATGACTGACTTGACAGGGTGTGTGAGTAAGTGTCATTAACACTGCGATTACAAATATTCGAGGTATGATTCTACGGACTGTAATTAAGTCTGTAGGTAAACCACTGGTTGATATGTCAACAGTCACCGCTGTTGAGTACGAGCTTATTAGAACCACTCATATACTGTATAGCGGAATATTTGCAAGAATGCTGGTGCGGCATTAAGTAATAATCATTCACTTGCATTGTCACCATCTGCACCTCTGTCGGTTCTTGCACGGGCACTGAAGATATGGCCAACTGTGGAAAACGCGAAGTTCAAACCCAGACCAGTATATACTGAAAAGATTCTCCAAACCAAAACCAAATTCTTTGCAAACTGTGCGTTATACTGCAACGACCACGCATTTCAAGACCAACTGAATGTCACTCAACTGAATGTGCCGTTCCTTATTTTGCGAAATAGTTTCTAGTTCCTAATCTACTAGATTATTGTGAAACAATATCACCTTTAACGTGTTTAAAAAAGACACGCAAACAGCCATTGATATTTCCCTCACGTGCCAAATTGACATTTTACTGTCGCCATCCAAGTTCGAAGGCCGACACTGAGCATCAACGTCCGTAAACTCAGCTATTTGCTTCAAGAAGATTTGCATGCAATGTGAAAGTACTGACACATCTAAAGTGGCGTTGGCCGACCTGAGTCCATGGGATTTGTAACTATGACTGGTTCCATCTGAATAAAGACGTCATGCTGGAGCTACTTATTTTGTAAAGTGGAGATTTTCCACTGCAACATACACTAGTTTTGTCGATTTGAAACCCGAGAACACCATGTGTTGTGTGTACACCACTGACACGTGACTTGGAAACCAAAAAGATGTTCAGGGACTATCACTAGTATTTGGAGATGAGGCTGAGGCTTGGGCTGAGGCTGAGGCCGAGGGCGAATCATGCAAACAAAGATGTAAATAATTATTCAAGTAATCAGACTGTACAGGTTACCTCGATGCAGAAATGCATGGAAAAAGATGATGTTCTACATCCTAGGGTAACATCAAAGACCTATTGGAATTACACGCAAAACATTTACTTCATCCGTACGTTTTCTTACATTAAAAAGTGCACGAAATATAACAAATACATATAGACAAAAAGTATAAAAATGAAAATATCTGGGTTTTGTTGATATTCATACTGAAGGATTCATTCCTAAAAAGGAATGTTTTTATCTGCATGCACTGGGAACGATTTGCTAGGATACAAAAATACCGGGAACACGTTACCACCCCAGCACATCACATGAGAAGACTGTGGAAAGTGAATTTTTGAGACAAGAATATGATGTCTTTTCATTTGTCTGTCATCACAACTGTGCAGATATTTAAAGAAAGCATGCCACAACTGACTGACGCTCAGCGCTTCAAATTCATCCGTCTACTACAGACAGAAACTCAACTTCGGTCATAACCACGTTTTTTTCAATATTGCCATACTCAGGGGTCAGCCTGTGACCCTTGACCTGGCCGACCACATATCACGGGTTCGTCACAGTGACTCACCTCGACCCACTCTACAGCAATACCAGGATTTCGTAGGATGTCAGTCCAGACACGACTAAACCGTCTGCCGCTGCGGGTATTCGCCCGAGACGACAGTTCCATGCGTCATTCTGTCTGAACAGAATGGTCGTCAATGGTTTCAATGGATTAGGATATGAGGACAAAGACGATGGACGCGTATTCCTTACAGAAGGAAGAAGACGTGTTTACTGACGTCACGTGTAAGGTCAGGATTGTAGGCAGAAGCATCATCATGTGGGCTGCCATTTCCCATACCATAGACTTGGTAAACGTTCAGGGCAACGAAAGAGCACAAAGTTACACCGGTGACACGCTCTTGATCAAAGTCTGCGATCACGTCAGCAACACCCATATAACCTCCAACTTTTGGCGCAAGCACTGCAGGAAGACAACAGTTGATTCCATTGTTTCATGTTTGCTAGGGAGAAACTCAGTCAGAGGCAATAATTTGTGCCACATTCGAATAATTTATTTCGATCTGTGTATTATACACATAAATATACATCTGAAAAATACTGTTTTTCATTTTTTTGTACACTGTCAGTATATTTTCAAGGTTTATGACATCATCGTGCTCATGGGAGTTTTGTGTCAAATGTTCAGACACAACATTCAAAATGTGTACATTTTGTTGTCGCCTATGTCCCATAAACAGGAATGGATACAGTGGCATGAAATGTACTAAGAGCATTACTGTGAGTGAATGACAAGTCAGAAGTGATACAGAAAGGTGAACGCGAAACAGTGTTCGTGCGAAATGTGAGGTATTTGTCGATTAGGTAGCTATGAGTATTTCCTTGATGTCACACGTCTTGGTGTCTCAGAGGATGAACAGCGACGCTAACAGATACTCACCGTCTGTGACAGGAGGCAAATATGCAAGTTGGCGCCGTATCAAATATTGCAGCTCTATCAAAGCCGCATCAGAGTAATTGGTACAAAGCAATGGGGAATAAAACTATCTGATGGAACTGAGACAATGAGAAGCAGTCGAAGCGAATCAGACAGAGAAAGAGAAAAAAGTACTTTTTATGCTTTTCATATATAATGGATAATATTAAGAAAACAGGACAAAGTAACGCGGTTGATTATGAAAATGAAACGTACTTTTCTCACAGATATCCAGTAGTATATTGGCGACTATTATTCATTTCAATCTCACGTGTACAAGATATAATTATTTCTTTCTTAAATACTTAATCTTCAAGATTTTCATCAGATTCTTCCTACATCTACAATACCTGAGAAAGTCAATCAGCTTGGTTAAATCCCGAAATGAACTGAGCACCAAGCAATGCGTCCAAACGGAACTCGGAGATTGAGCATCAGACGTTTGGAACACGTATGGTTTTACATGGAAGGTCGTTTAGGATCGTCTGTGTATTAAAAAGTCAAGGATGTTAGGATCATTGAAACTGGTATTATATATTTCTTGCATCTTTGAGTCATTATGATACTAGTTCCCGCTATCCCGTGGGCGTCACAAGGAACCATAATGTGCAGCAGACGGACGTCTTTTGCGTATATAGAATTTTTGGTAATCATTATATAATTACGAGTCTAGTGACACATGTAGTTTCATCATGTATTTCCTGTTTCTAGGATTCATACGTCAAAGAATGATGTTTGATGTAAATACCACACATCATTTCTTTACACATACCTACAGGAACGTCACCAGGAGTATGAAGGAGTGGACACCGGGTCATATTCTACGTCATACAATGATGCATATGCACATAAGCTTGAATTGTATGAGACGCCATGTTAAGGGTACAATAATCGTAGCAGAAATATTCTTCTTCTTCAAATGATCCTTAACATACACACACAGACACAGACACAGACAAACACACACACACACACATACAAAAGAAAATCCCCCAAAACAAAAACACATAGCGAGCAAGATAAAACAAAACAAAAACAAAAGACAAACAAAATAAACAAAAACAAAAACAAACAAAACAACCAAACAAGAAAACAAACAGGTCTTGTGATGTGAAGACTTAGTGATGGCGAGCAGTTGCAGCTGATATTGGTAACATGCAGTCTCAGTTCAGATAGTAGCTTGCGTTTGGTATTTGACGTGGGTGTTAATCAGTAAGATTCTGACTGTGAGTCCTGAATACGTTTTGGCCCTGAATAGATTTTCACCTTTTCACATTCCTTTTATGCAGTTGAGATAACCAAGTTTCATTATCGACCTATAAAATACCCAAGTCTTTTGGGAATAATTTGATGAACCGAAGGAATGAACAAAACAGATGATTGCCCAACCGTGGTGCGCTTACCGATTCAGACAAAATCGAATAAGACGTCCTACCAAGGCGTGTCATTTTGAGTTGAGGGCCCAATGTCTTTGCCATCAACCTCCCTCTTTTGGAGACACCCACGAGGACACCTACAGTGTAAAGTAACCTGAACAGAAAAATCAATGGGAATCTCAGACTTGATCTCAGAAATGAAGTTTCCTGGAATGACTAAAGGACGTAGCAGCAAAAAGTATTTAAACACATATATATGATATAATTGAAACAAAAAACAAAACAAAAACAAAACAAAAAAACAAAACAAAACTAAATGACGTGCAAACACGAGGTATCAAACGTGACATATACAGTATGCACATGTAAACTGCCTTACCACCTTCAAACAGACGTAAAATATAAAGTGTTCATGAATACGTTTAATTCAACAGTAAATCATCACAGCCGAAAAAACTATAAAAATGAAATTTCTTTTGAGAAAACGAGGACTTCCTAGATTTTTATGCTACTACTACTACTATTTCACAAACCAATTAGTCTTCTGTTGATGGCAACATCTTTTTCTTATTTTAGAATTTCATCCTCTGAAATTGCCAATTACGTCAATACGATTGAATCTCCCACCATGCCTCGACTTATGCGCTACCAAGCAGATATTGCATGCTAAACACATTTGTAAATGTGCTTTCTTCATTGGATTTAATTTACCAGAAGGAAGTAAAATAACAGTTATACCACTGTAGTTAAGCAGGCTGTGTAATGCCCTTCTGGTAAATTAGGATAACCCATATGACGCCTGCTTGATAACATTTAATTCCACCATCGTTGCTGGGTCGATCGGATTGACCATCTGTGTGGAAAATTAAGTCTTCACGGAGGTCATTGAAGAGCATGGAGCTTTCTTTAGCACACAATACATCGTACAACACGTCTGCAGTGTCTATTAGTAAATAGGTATACGTAACCATGGCTTGGAAACTGATAGAGTGAACTCAAAATATTCTGGACGGCAGAGTAAAGGTTTGAAGTCAAATGACATTGTGATCGTTGTGATATGTTGCAGTGTCTTTGTAACATGTGTTTGTGGGTCTTGTTCTCTTGTTCCGACCGATTGAATAGTGCATGTATATGGATATTTTGAGTCTCCTCCGAAGCGGGAAAAGAAAAGAATGAAGGTCGTAGCAAAACCACTTACAGTTCTTTTTAGTTGAGTTAACGCTATGTTGAAAAAGTAAATATTGCATCATGTTTCATTACAATATTGCACAAGATATATCATTATATCATTTATATAATGCATACATAAATATTCAACTGAAAAACCCTTTCTTTTCTTTTTTTTGAACATAATTTTTTCAACGTTTATGACCCCTTCACATTCATAGGATGTTTTGATCAAATGTTCAGATATGACATTCATAACGTGTAGAAATCTTTGTTGTGTGTGGGCGAGAAGCCAAAGTCACCTATGTTCCACACACGGTTGCGTAATAGTGCTATTAGAATGGATACAGTGGGATATGATGAACTAATAACATAACTGTTAGCGAATGACAAATCAGAAATGATACAGAAAGGTGATCGCGGAACAGCGTTCAAGCGAAATGTGTGTTTTATGTTGGCGAGGTAGTTATGAATCATTCATCGATGCCTTAGGTCTTGGTGTCTCAAGAAGTGTAAAGAGACGCACACAGACACTCTGTGTCATGGGGCGGTTGTGCAAGTTGGCGTCTTAGCAAATATTGCAGTTCTGTTAAAGCTGGATTAGAGTAATTGGTACAAAGCAATGGGGAATAAAACTATCTGATGAACTTGTCTCAGTGTATGTAGCTGGATGACCCTGTGGTATTATGCCTACTTCCTGTACATCACCGATCCCATAACCATCTTCTTAGTTTCTTCACCTGGCAATAGGGAGCGGGTGGTAAATGCTGAGATATGGAAGCGTTTGGAATGCTTGAGAGACAGAGACAAGTACTAGTAATTGGACAGAGACACACAAAGAGAAGTATAAGGGGAGAAAATGAGAGGCTCAAACAAAGAGAAAGACAGTCAGAGATGCAGAAACTGACAGATGCAAATGAGGAAGCGAGAGAATAAGAGGCTCACCCTGAGTGAGTTGGAGACAAGGGAGAGAGAGAGTCGGAAAGAGTAGAAGCTAATCAGAGAGAGAAATAGAAAGAGAAAGAGTTGTGTATTACGCTATTTATTATGGATAGTATCAATCATACAAAGGATGGTCAGAGTACCAAGATTGATTATGGAGAGGAAATCCGGGAATCTTTTCCTCTCACACACATCCAGTTAGATGTGGATGACAATTATTCCTAACAACTTCACGTAGCTCAGGTTAAAATATTTAGTGTCCTACAGGTTTTCCTTATATCTATAACACTCGAGGAAGTGAGTCATCTTGGTAAAATCTCACTTTGAGCGGTTTCCAGCTTTGAGTTGAGTATCTAGCAATGTGTCCAAACGGAAGCTGACTGAGCATAAGACATTTGGAACACTTGTAAGCCAAAAAAAATGTGCATCCAAATTTGTACAGCCATTTTATTTCTCCTCCTGACTACGATCCCTTATCACCGGACCCGTGAAGGTCCCGGGGTAGAATAGGCCTTCAGCAACCCATGCTTGCCACAAAAGACGACTAACGGGATCGGGTGGTCAGGCTCGCTGACTTGGTTGACACATGTCATTGGTTCCCAATTGCGTAGATCGATGCTCATGTTGTTGATCGCTGGATTGTCTGGTCCTGACTCTATTATGTACAGACCACCGCCATACAGCTGGAAACTGAACTCACTCACTCACTCACCCTTATCACCGGTAGCCACAACCTGAACTATCCATGTATCCTGAAGACATGCAAGAACATTATACAGGCAGGTCGAAAAGAAACTCTTCATTTTATAACCATTTTCAGGGTTTTAAAAGCAAAAGAATAGTGGACGTGTAGGCAATTTACGTTTGTATGTGTGTTTTCTTATATGTGTTTGGAATGTGAACACTGGCCACCTTCCAAAGAAGACAACCGAAGTAAAACTGTTGATGAAGAAATGTCATGTCTAACCTGCTCCAGATCTGTGATTCTAATTTGGAATCATGGGCACATGTAAACTGTGCTCCTGCTCAAGATCTGTGATTCTAATTTGACCTCATTGGCACAGGTAAACTGTGTTCCTGCACAGGATCTGTGCTTCTGCTCAAGGTGTGTGATTATAAAGTGGACTCATTGGCACAAGTAAACTAATAAACACCAGTAAATGGAATTCATTCCACATTACAGGAGTGATTGCAAAAGTTCATAAAGGAATTCATTGTAATGAATTAAGTTTCTGTGTATAATTGAGGTATGCAATGCCCTGGCATTGATGTCTCTAATTCCATGCATACTTACTCTAATCACTCTAATCGCTGGTTTCATAAGTGACACAGTTCAACTCAGCTCGAGTTCCACGAGTGCTTCTGACGAGATTTAACGAAGCTATCAGAGTATGAATACTATTACAGCGTTTGATATGATTAAGATAGATACAACATAGTTCCATACAGGTTCCAGTCAATAAAAGAATATTTTTGGATCCAGATTCTACTTCAGGTAATGATACTTTCGACGATGGATTTGTATATGTGGGCTAATTTGTGGATTAATACTCTTCCATGTAACTTCCTCTAGTGTGGCGAAGGTAAATGGAGGATGATCTAAACTATTTTAGGATTCTGCATGATCACATCCCTGATCCCTGACAATCTTAGACCATAGTTCAACCCTTTGTTTCCAGATCCTACGGCCCCTGCTGGCAATTCCCGAATTTTTTCACGAATAAATATAGATCTCATCCTGCAAGTCTGACATTTTCTTGTATGATAATTCACACATCTCCCCTCTTCACCATCGAGCAGACTAAAGCAGTACCGCCAACGTGCTATACGTTGGTTTCTTATAACCGATTTGTGTGTAACCAGTGTACCTGCAATCTTGCCTATCATCAAGATAACCTCTACCCTGTTTATACCAAAATGTCAAGGATGCAAGGGTCATGGAAATTGAGTTCTTTATTTCATGTAATTTTGGTGCCATTTCAGATATTTGTTCCTGCTGTCTCGTGGGCGTCTCTCCAAGGCGACACAATGTACACTGCCAGACTGACCCCTTTTGCGTATGTAGAGTCCCTGATAATCATTATGGATCAAGTGACACATGTACTGTAATCATCATGTTTCCAGGACACATTCATCAACGAGTGATGTTTGATGTAATTACTACACGCCATTTCTTTATACATACCTGTAAGTACGTCTTCGGAAGTCTAAAAGAAAGGACACCGGCTTATATTCTACATAATACAATGATGCATAAGCATACCAACCTTGATGACTTCATCTGAAGGGTACAGTAATCGCAACTTTAGCATTATTATTCTTGAAATAATCCTTAAAAAAGACAACACAAATGTGAATAGTATTTGAAGCATTGGGGGTGTAAGTTAAGTACGTCAACATTGATAGTGTGAGGGGAGGCGTAAGAAAATTAATTAATCGTCTTAAAAAGAAGACATGTCTTCTAGAAATATATGAAGTAATTATCAGCACATGGTTTTGCAGTGAGCTGGGAGTAATTCGAGTTAATGCTGTTTGGAAAAGGATCAAGTCTTTCATCACAGAAAAGCGGATTAACAGGTGCTACAGGGGATGGGGTTGAAGAGTTGAAAGTTGCTTGAAACCAAGCGATGGAGCGTAATTCGATTGAAATAAGCTGGTGACCGGTGTTATATTCGATTTCCGAGAACGTACAGGGAATGTTGCATGAACACTGGATCAACCCGTTTACTATTTCTGTTTGGGTACCTTAGAAAGGTACCACGACAAGAAAAAAGTCATCCGTTAAAAAGGTATGTCTACTGTTGTTCAAAATCAAAAGGGAATGATGTAATACTCAGCATTAACGAAACAAATGGAACATCTATTTCTTCTCATTCCCCATTCGCGAATTTTATCATAAGGTCGAATCTGAAAATACATGAAATGAAGACGTGGAAATACAAAATGCAGTTACACCAAGATGCCTTGAATGTTATTATACACCATAAGATCAACGCATTTTAGAGGAGAAGTTACACTTTGTGCCGAAAACTTTTTGTGTGTCCTTTTCCAGAAAAACCAATGACGTTGATCTTGAGGTGTGATGGCTTTTGTGCTGGGAACTAGCTTAAGCTGATATCGGTAACATTACAAATTTCAGGTTACACAGTAGCTTTAAACTGGCTCTTCACATGGGTGTTAACAGGTACGATTTTATGGTTCTGTGTACATTTCGCAAATTCTTGTCATTAAGTATTTGGAACAAAAACAACAACAAACAATAAAAAACAAAACAAAACAAAAAACCCAACCAAACAAACAAAAAACAAACAAACAAAAACAAAAAATAACTTCACTATTAACCTAAAACATACTGAGGTCCTTGGGGATTACCTAGATGAACCAGATAAACAGATAATTGCATGTCCGTGGTGTGCTTGCCGATCCGGACCAAAACGAATGAGACATACTACGCCGTGTTAATATGACGTGAGTGTTGAACCCAGTACTAGTTTCTTTGCCATCAATCGTTTGGTGACATCCACGAGCAAGGCTTCAGTGCAATGTAACCTATAAGGATCTCACACCTGAACCCAGTATTGAAGTTTCCACGGATGTTTAAAGGATGTACCAGTAAAAAGGAGCCACTTCTGTGTGCCACATGGTAACATTATGAAAATACATTTGGATAGTTTTTTAAGAAAGTAACTATCATCCAACGATCCATGTATTTGACATGACATACATAATTTTTTTCCAAGCTAATATTTTGACAAACAGAAGCAAAATATAACTTGCTGACGAATGTCTTTAAACGCTCAGTAAATCATCATTGCAGAAAAAAACATTACAATTAGAAACCCCCTTGAAACAAGAACCTTCCAAATCCTGATGTTACTATTTCACACATCAGTTAGGTTTTTTTTATTAAAGAACCGGTGATGGCAACATGTTTTTCTCATTTTAGAATTTCAGCCTCTGAAATTGCCAATTACGTCAATACGATTGAATCTCCCACCGTGCCTCGACTTATGCGCTACCAAGCAGATATTGCATGCTAAACACATTTGTAAATGTGCTTTCTTTACTGGATTTAATTTACCAGAAGGAATTAAAATAGCAGTTATTCCACTGTGGTAAAGGAGGCTGTGTAATGCCCCTCTGGTAAATTAGGATAACACGTCATGACGCCTACTTGATAACATTTAATTCCACCATCGTTGCTGGGTCGATCGGATTGACCATCTGTGTGGAAAATTAAGTCTTCACGGAGGTCATTGAAGAGCATGGAGCTTTCTTTAGCACACATTACATCGTACAACACGTCTGTAGTGTGAATTAGCAAATAACCAAACCTTAGAAATTAATAGAGTGAACTCAAAATAACAGAATACAGAATAAAACTTTGAGGTCAAGTGTCATTGTGGTCGCTTGTTTGCACATTCCCGTCGCTGTTTATTTTTGACATGTTTGCGTGCCTCCTTTCCTACATCATCTTCGGACAGAAACAGTCGCGACCAGTAGAACAGACCATGTATATGGATTTTTCGAGCCTCTTCCCACCGATAGTTTTGTCAAAA
Organism: Haliotis asinina; assembly: GCF_037392515.1. NCBI lineage: Eukaryota > Metazoa > Mollusca > Gastropoda > Lepetellida > Haliotidae > Haliotis > Haliotis asinina. The sequence goes on along the minus strand of NC_090282.1, from coordinate 62,439,115 downwards.
GTAGTGGAGAAAATATTAATATCTAGGTCACTTAAACTGAAGTTAAGTTGTAACACTTGTCATATGACCATGAAGACGTTGTTTTCATTCACTGTTGTATTATAATATTGGAGATAATTCCATGCTGTTGAATGAGATGATTGAATATCTTCTTGCCACATAATCACACGACGTGAGTGTCGCTTCATCTTCTATGTGGTCGACAGCCAGAGTGATAAATTGTTTCTCTTACAAACTGTGCAGCCCAAACTGAAACAGAGGGTTGTGTGAATGATCTTCAACATCTCTATATTTTGAGATTTAAGAAGGTCGTAACAAATGTTATTTCTTGGCACACAGTACTCACAAAATACATCACCAAGATTGTCCTTCAAACAGAAATGAACAGCAGACTCACAGACTTTACTGCAGACTCTGTTCTTATAGTAGTCTATTATACGTGCGGCATGTAATGTAAGAATCACATAGTAACGTGACAGATTCATCGGATGCAAAGGAAAATATGATGTTAATGATCACCTAGGAAACTATATACAGTATAGTATTTCGGAAACCTGCAATTTGCTCATGAAGGTATAGGAGTATAAAGACATACGGTGGGATGTGAATAGTCCGAGCCACGGGGATTTTGCTGTAGACGTTAACTGACGAAACATTTCTGAGATGAATAAGATTTTATGCCACCGTTTACAATATGTCAGCAACATCACAAAGGGATGGGTGAGGCCAGGTATAAGCCTACAACTTTTTTATTTTGTGACGTATTGAACCCTGGTCTAAGATGTAGTGATTCGCTAGGTAACCATACCGCCCTTCGGGATATGTCGTCTATGCGAGTTAGTGAGCGATTGAATGACACAGATGGGTGAGGGGTATGGTGAGGGTTGTGGGTTGTGTGTGTGTTAATAATTAATGGAGCTGTTGGCAATTACAGCAACTCATGTCTCTAGGCTTAAAATCCGATTTGGCTCGACATTTCGAGGAGTAGTAAGCCATCTTTGAATCTCCCATGTGTCACTTTCTGAAGGATAAAACGGAAACAGTATTGAATTCAACTTAAATAACAAAGTAGAGTAAAACTGCGAAAGTCCGTCAGCTTTAACAGTTCTCACAACATTTTAATATTTAATTTACAAGGCAGTTGTAATGGGCTATAATGAAGTCTAGTGATCAAGCCTGTTTCACCAGAGATTAAACACTCAGTATGTTTTATGGACACTGTTGCTATATATGACGTCTTATATCTCCGTGAACTTATGTTTCGCGGATGCTTTGTTTGAATCAAATTACGGGAGTTATGCGAAATGTCCCATAGCCAATATATTTCCCCTATCGGCTTTGTATGAAACGTTGCAGTACACATCGTTCGTGTGTGCAACAGGACTGCTGGCAACGGAGACCCAATGTCAACATGAAGACAATCGTCTCTGTGATCATCTTATTTGCTTTCCGCATATCACGTCGACGGACGTAACCCTGATGGCGAGTGGGAGGGGTACGATGTGTTAACTGACCACCAAACAGGAAACACAGACCAGATGTGCAAACATTTAAGCCGGACCATCGCTCCACACGTTATTGGTCCAGATTTTGCACTTCAAACAAAGGTTTATTGATCAATTCGCTGTAGTGTCCTTATGTCAGAGTTGGGTGTAATTATTAACAAAGTTGACGGTGTTATTATTAACAGTCGTGACAAAAATAACAATAAATAAATTAAACGTTGATTATATGTTGCAAACATTTGCAATGCAAATAATATTTAAATTGCTTCGAGTTCAACATGTTTAGTGATACCCATGGAGGTTAAGCAGAATATGAATGCATTGTTTTGTATTGTATTGTATTTTATGTATGTATGTATGTATGTATGTATGTATGTATGTATGTATGTATGTATGTATGTATGTATGTATGTATGTATGTATGTATGTATGTATTTTATGTATGTATGTATGTATGTATGTATGTATGTATGTATGAGTGTGTGTGTGTGTGTGTGTGTGTGTGTATGTGTCTGTCTGTCTCTGTGAGTGTGTATATGTACTATTCACTACGATCATTGACCTCCTAAAGAACGGGCAAGAATTAGCTCAGAAACACCGCTGACAAACAAACACAAGAAGTTGTTATCCATAAGAATGGTCTTGTATGAAATCCTCGCAGTTATCAAAGACAGACAAAATTCCCCTCTTGACAACACTGAAAGGACTAATAGGATCAGGGGATAGAATTACGTCACAAACAACATACACTGGCTGTTAGAAGCCAGCTAATTGGATGGGTATTCAGCACATTATAACCCGAAGTCGTATTCAGTCCATTATATTAATCACTGGATTGTGTTCGAGACGCGGCAATAGACAGTGAACCGGAATACACATTAATGACGTAGAGAACAACAAATACGCAAAACATCGTATAGATAATCATTACACCTATTGTAAATACACATTGATGGGGGAATTCGTTGCTATGGCAACTATACAAATTGTACATATTCCTATTGTTGTACTGTGTAAATAGATGCATGCAAACAGTATGTCGGTATTCACTCTACATATTGACATGCTCCTTTTGATTATGAAGTTTTCACATTTGATTAGAATGCCATGTAATTACTTTGAATCTGTTTTTAAATGTAAACTTCTTCTCTATCTTCCATTTTCAATTATGGTTATTTTTAACGTCAGAATATACAACGTTGTTATGTAATTGTTTTATTTTATCATAAACGTCGTTATCATGCCTTCTGCTTTAACAGACCAAACATCAATACAAACATCAATACAAACATCAATACAAACATCAATACAAACATCACTGAGAAGTAATATACCGAAGCTGTTTCAAAGTGATGTGCAAGAAGAATTGTACATAGCCAAGTACATACAACATTTCGCTGTAACTGCATGAAAACGACAACGTTGTACAATGTTTCTAAAATAAGGGAGTACTACTGCGTACGGTCTATGTGTCTCATATACCTGTCTATTGTTTTTCATTGCATGGACAGACCGGATCACACAAGCCAGTGTCTGGTAAGCGAATTAATGGATAGAATGGTCATTTGTTTGATAATGGCCAATTCGTTTTACGAATCACCATCGCTGATGTCATAGAGCTTATTGATCGCGTCATTAAAGATACACGTCATACAAAACACACTGGGGAAGCAGTGATTGATCTTCATGAGCCCTTCTTTATTGCGTAAACACGGAATAACGGGATAGGGTGGTCAGGCTCCATGATTTGTTTGATAGTTTCATGGTTTCCCAATTACGTACATCGGTGCTCATGATGTCTAACAGTAGATTGCCTGAAACCGACTCCACTATTTAAACACAGTCATCGTAACTTTCAAATGTTGCTGATTACATCATTAAACAATAGACAGACAATTTTGTCAACCGATGCAAAAATATGAACTTTTAAGTGCATGTATTTTATGGAAAGAGAAGTTGGCTTTCGTACACATTAATAAAATAAAGTATTTGAGTAAAGTAATATTTTCCGATTATAAAACTAGTATACTATTGCCAGGGTGTAAAATTCCCAGGATCTATCAGTATAATATTTTCTTTCGTACTAAATTCAATATAAATTCGTTATTCACTAATGATATTGCTCCCTTTTATAAATGGTTTATAAATAAGTACAGGTTTGTAAGTCATACAGGAATATATGTGATTTACACATCGCGTGAACTATGGCAGTAATAAATGTTAAGAACGGATTGACGACCATCCACATATAATGCTGTGATTTAAAAATACCAGAGCGGCAGAACAGTATACGAAATGGATTTTTCGCACGGTGTATATCATGTGTAACTCTCCTTAAACATAAAATTCCATGCATCGATCTATGGATGAATTCAGTCAGTTATGTAAACAAATTGTTAGGTCTAAACCAACATTACCTAATTAGGCTGTCCGTAAAAATGATTAATTTTACAATACGAACCTGCACGCAAAACGAAAAAAACTGCAATGTAATTGTTAGCACGAAACGAAGAAACCAAAAATACGGAATGCCTTTATTTGCTATGGTAAAGATCAACAGGTGTAATTTATAATGGTTACAATTTCTTTCATCAAGTGCTGAATGTTACGTCCTTTGTTTCAGTAAACACTGTCGAAGACAGCTCGGTAGAAACCCAACAAGAAAACTTCCGGACATTGTGTTAAATCCAGGCCTGTGCATACCGCAGACGAAAGAGGAGACACGCGAATGCTGATCTGCAGGTGAAAAATAAATAACAAATACAAACAGTTCATGTTTAATTTACTTGATTTCAAGCCAGCCACAGCAAACGCGGTCACTTCCGATACAAACAAGCTACACAAGCCTATATACGTTTGAGTCATTGAATTAAAATCACTCTCAGTCAGAATTTGCTGTGGTACGTTGAGACAGAGAAACGGAATTTTCCCCAAGAACATAATGGGTTTTCGGTGTTACATATGGCTCTACGTACTGTTAATTTCGGAAACTGTGGAAACTGTTCTAACGTTGCGGTCAAACACTTCGGTATCCGACAATGCCGCAGATGATATATTTTGTGATCGCAGCTTGTACGACAAAATCTGGCTGCGGCACCCTACTAACTGCTCCCGTCATTTCATATGCGCCGATGGACAGGTTACGGAGTTAAGACCATGTGAAAATGGCCGAGTCTTCTCCCTCAAATCAAAAACCTGTGTCAAAGCCAAGTCTGATTCAGATGACTGTGACGAACTTATCTTCAGCATACCAGTTCCAGCATCGCAGTCCAATGGTCCGCCACTTCTCTGGCAGCCACAGCTCTGGAAAAACCCTCTTCTGAAACACGGCGCTAAGGCAACATCTATCAAAGTCGACGGTAAGAACGTTACGGTGTTGGAGGACACCAAGTATCTGTACTTTTCATGCCCCTGAAAAAAACCCATCATTATGTGATGTTGTAATTGAAAGAGTTAATAATCTTACGTGTATGTCCTTATGTTTACTTTTATCATATCATGTCATGTTGTACATAGGCTTGGATGAGTAATAATGATTACACGATGCCATGTAGGAAGTGGTCAAATGCAACATACAGTATGGTTCAAAATTATTGAGAATAGCTAAAGCATGTCATATTATTAAACGAGAACAAATCAGATAAAATTGAATGTATTGTGAAAGTGAACTGACCTTTTCATGTTGTTTAGGTAACAATTTAATATTTTATCAAGTCTCCTTGAGCTTCACGGCACAGTCTAAGACGGGTAGGCATACTTCCTATCAGAGAGGTTAGGGTCTCGTGAGTTATGCTGTCCCAGTATCGGACCACTTCTCTCTTCATGTCTTCAATTTTTGTCAACCCCTTTTGATTCACACACTCCTTCATCATCCCCCAAATGTTCTCAATGGGATTTAAGTCAGGACTATATGCAGGAAATGGTAATGCAGTCACATTTTTCTCCTGTAACCACTGCTTGGCATGTTTTGCGGTGTGTTTAGGATCATTATCTTGCTGCAAAATCCAGTCATTTCCATAAAACACATGTGCACTTGGAAGGAGAAAATTATCTAATATGTTAGTGTAGCGTTGACTTGTCAGATTTCCCTCAAACACAAACAGCGGGGTCGTTCCTAATAAGGATATCCCTACCCATACATGAAACTTTGGGCTGTATTTAGGTCGTCGATACAACGGTGCTGACGCAGACTTTGTCCATATTTTCACATTATTGGGATATAGCCATATTGAGCTTTCATCAGTAAAAATCACATTTTCCCAGTCAAAGTTTTCATGTGCCAAACACCACTCAACACGCCTGTCTTTATGTTCTTGTTTCATGAGAGGAGAAGGAATTCCAGTCTTTTTCTCCCATCCAAGATCAATCAAATTTCTTCTAACTGTAGATTTTGATACAACTGTTGATCCCCTTTCTATCATTTCATACCTGATGTTGGAGATGCTTGCCCTTTGCTTTTTAGACGCTAAAATTCCCAGCCGGACGCGATCTGAGAAGTCCAATTTTCTGGGTCTCCCTGCTCCTTTCTCGTGCCCAAAATCCTTTCCCTCTTTAAAATTCTTCCTAATCCTATACACAGTAGCAAGAGGAGTTCCTGTTCTCTGCCAATGTATTTACATCATCAATTCCTTGATTACACAACTCAAAAATCAACCTTCTTTTATCTTCAGCAGACATTGTTGACAGTGCTGAGGAAAATGACGTCTGCTACAAATTCAGGGGAGGTAACTCTAATTGTACTATACTCAGTAGGCCAAGATGAGATACCTCCTTTATACCATTACTTAGTTTTAAGTATCAGTGAATCAGTTGAGGTGTTAGGATAGCTCAAAGTAAGAAGAAAAATTCTCAATAATTATGAACCAGACTATATGTCATATTTGGGATTTGTGTACCCCTCTGATAAGTGTGACTCTGAGGGTACGGGTTCGAATCCCGGATGGGACTCAACCAAAAAAGTACTAGAATTTGTACTTTACTGAGGTAGTGAAATCCCAAATATGACATATGTTGCATGAGTAATAATTACAACGTCTGCAGTGTTGGTAGTGTGGTGTAAGCTAAAATTTACAATATAAAACTGAAACATGACCAACTGAATCATGGTAGCTTATATCCAAAGGGCAAGCGTCAAGTACTTTGTGTCATGAAGCCGTGAAAGAGTTGGTTTAACGTTGCTTTAAGCCCGCCTCCAGATATACATCAAGACATTACTGTTTAACGAGGGAGGAAATCCTAAACTAATGTGGGGCTTAGATGTTTAACACTCTGGCGAAACCCTAGAGTAAGGAGAACGAGGGAAAGTAAATAACTTTTAAGAACTCACTACCTAAGATTGAGAAATACCTAGCAGTATTGCATACATTGATCATTCATTTGATACCTGTGAAAGTTTGAACACCTCGCATAAAACGGTAGTAATATTGTGATTCCTGGAAGAGATTTGGGGAAGAGGGGCACCATAATGATCTTCACACATTGTACCCATGCGGTGAATCGAACCGGGGTCTTCGGAGTGACCCGCGAACGCTTTAACCAATAGGCTGTCCGACCGCTCCCGCACACATGAGTGAACTGTGGGTGGATATTGAGCGACATATCATCTACATTTAGAGCAAGCATCACGTTAATCTGATTTTTACGTCTTTGGGTTTGAATTATCATGGTTGGTTTGAATTATCATGGTTAGACAGTATTGCCTTTGCTGTCTTACAATATCCCGAATGCAAGGTTTTCGGTATAAGTGGATCTGTCGTAAGGAGGAGATTTGTATATTATTGAGTCCAGTGCAAAATTCCTGTCATGAATATGCTTTTATGCATAACTATCAAGTAGCTGTGACAGCTTGCTTTCGAGAAAAGGCCAGTCTATCTTTTCCCACTGTTTGGACCTGTCACAAACACCTGCAAAGGCATGTCAGTCGTGCAGGTCAATGGTGTTGACTTTTTAATAAAATGCCGAGCCAAATAAAAAATATATTTATTATCCCAACGAAACCATAAGCTCCACGCCACTAACAGCTAGCAAAAGGACCAATGTCATTTATCAAACGGACTAAACGAACCACTTTTGAATATAAAAGTATGAACGTATTCTACTTATTTTCCCAAAGATTTAAAGACAAAGACAAAATTTAATAACAAAGAGTCACCACACGTTTAATGTTTGCCCATGCCATCGCCGACTACCAGAGAACGTAAATGTGTCGCCATATCAGACATGTGATTGTATGAGCATCCAATTCTCTTGTGACTGGTTTAGAATGTTTTAGGCTTGAGCCTTCTTTTGTCAGATATTCCAGCAATATAACAAAGCCAGAAATGGGCTCGACAAAACATGATTAAATTGTGACCTGGGATAGTCCCATTGACTTCTATGTAATGATACAATTCGGAACCGAATATAGCGATTGTATTTATAAGTCTCGCAAATATTTGGATATAGGATACAATGAAGTTGTAGTTGTGTAATGACCCGACAGAATTCCAAGAAAATCGCAGTAAAACGTCAGTTAAATGAAAGGCCATTTCCGTTACGGCACTCACTAACGGTGAAAATGTTTTTTCTTCGTATGTCGTTTATCTTGCTTATGTCGTTTGATATACAGCTAGTGTGAACACAACAAAATTGTATGTCGAAGTAAAACCGGCAGGTCTCTGTGTAAAACAGTTAGGATTCACTGGAATCAAAGAGAGAGTGAGCGATTGAGGGTCAGTGCGTTGGGGAGGGAGTTTTTTTCTGAAATCTAAGTTTTAATGGTTCATGTACCTTGTGGGTTGTTTATTCAGTAATACAAATATTCGAACGACTGAAGTCCAGATGGCGTTATAACTAGTGTTAACAACCAGGGCATTGCAGCCCCTGATCTTGAGAGGTCCATGTACTGTTGCCGGATGAACAACAGACGCAACACGACCCGAGGAGACTTGACTGAAGGAATATGAACAGGAAATGGACAACACGACTTGTTGGGAATCAGATTTTGGAGGATGAGCACGAGAAGGTAAACACTACCTGTAGGGGCTCAATTTGTTTTTTGAAGCTGAATCCGGGATGGACAAAACGACAAGACGACTCAAATACTGGAAGATGAGCGCGAGATGGTCAAGACCTACAGGGACTCAAATGTTGGAAGATGTGCACGAGACAACTCGACTCGTATTGACGCAAATGCTGGAAAATGACTCGAACACGAGATGGACAACTGTGTTGACTCAAGTGATGGAAATAGCACGAGATGGACAACTGTGTTGACTCAAGTGACGGAAATAGCACGAGATGGACATCACAAACTGCTTTGAATCAAATGTTTGAAGATGATCACGAGGTGGATCTGTATTGACTCAAGTGTATAAACATGAGCACGAGACTCTACTTGTAAGGACTCAACTGTTTAAGGATGAACACGAGACTGGCTTGACTGTCTGTAAGGAAGCTAAAGTAGGTTTATGTAGGCGTGTGTGTTTGAAACTTACGCTGACATAAATTTACAGTGAGCTATTCGCAGTATGTCTCGCTATTGTTTATATCCATCCTTTAAACAGATCGTCGGGCAGACAAATGTATGGTGGCTAAAGGAAACAGATTTGACATTCCAAGAAATATATTCTTCCAGCAGCTCAGCTCGGTTTTCACACGTTCAAATGGAATCATTTGATGTGATTTTGTCCTATATGTTGCCAGTGTATTGCATTTCTACCTGATACCCCAGTGCATTGATGGGCCATTTTAAGACGTCTGAAAGTCCCGTTGAACGAGAAATACTGGTCAGAGAACAATCACATTAGTTTCTGACTTGTTTCCTAATCTAATTATAGCCAACAGTGTAGGCTTGGGGAAAAGTGTCACACCCACGATGAAGGCTTTGTGGCCCTTCCAGACGCCCATCCATCTGGACACGTGTTGACTGTGAACTTAGCACTCACTGTCTGCATCGTCAATACAATCAGCCACTTACCGACAGTCAGACATGTTCAAGAAGTCGGCACAATGACCATTTGTGCTCGGCAGCATTTATTTACTCAGGTTAAGACAACTGCTTGTTTCCATCCGTGGCGTGAAAGGACAAGTATACGGAATATTATTTTAAGCCACGAAATGCTGAGCAAACAGTGTGTTTTATTTAGGATGTTAGCCTGGAAGACTCGTTGTTATTTAAAATCAGCACATTTTCCCACAACAGATGCCATTGTACCCATCCGGTTTCGAGTTTTGCACATTTCTTCCTTTTGTATGTTGGGCAATGCTTCAAATTGTGACATACATGCGCTTTTGAAGCAGGTTTTAAGGGTTTGTAAACCATCAGAGCAATAATATTGATCTCATCATAATACAGGTGTCGATGGTCTGGTCAAACAGGTAGGTGTGTAAATCTTAAATATAAATATCACAACACGCAAGAGCTCTCTCTCTCTCTCTCTCTCTCTCTCTCTCTCTCTCTCTCTCTCTCTCTCTCTCTCACACACACACACATACATACACTCACACACGCACACACATACAGAGCGATTCCTTCGTGAAGGCGTTTCTTCAGGACAAAGGAATATGACGCATCCTTTGGAACTGATTTTGTTCTAGCATTTCATTTACGCAATAAGCACCTAACTATATTTCTGGTCGTCATAGCAAGGGTATAAATCTTTTTTCTTCCCTTCGATTGGCATTTACCTGTTAATAATTATCTCGTACCGATGTGTTGCCAAGGCAGATGTCATTTCTACTTACTTTTCCAGTCCTGGACCTTTTTTTCGCAAACCATTCTTCGACAAATAAAGCAAATCTCAAACAAGCAGGCATTCATATTAAAGTCTTGTCATCCTGATCAATCAACTTCTTCAAAAAAAAAAAAAGAATCAAATCGAGTCACCGCATTAAGTGCAGTTCGCGTCATAAGGATCCTCAGAGCTTTACAAAACAATATTTTACCGACACCTGATGGAATTAGACCCATGGACCATTAATCTCAATGTAAGGCGAAGATCCGAGTCCTGTGACCTGCATGATGCCGGGGACAGATATATGTTTCTTACACACCCGGCGGTAAGAAACCGATCTGAGGTAATTGATATTATTAGGGGTAATTGCAGCTGGCTGATTAGCTACTGTGTGAGGATCACCCAAGGTCAGAATACTGGACTGCATGGATTGTAATTCATTGATACGTTTCTTGTGTGTTAAATATAAACTGACGTGAAAAAGAAAGCATACACCTGGTATTCAGAGATTGTTTGAAAGCCATATTTACATGAAAGGCATTTCGAGAAACAAAATTGTGAGTACAGGTGCACTACAATTATAAGCAGCAGAGTGTTGAACACTTTCGTACATCAGTCTATGCCATTTGATTGTAACTGACTTGGGGTATCAACGTCACTTTGCGTTTCAGAAAAGATAAGTTGAATGTATGAATAGTATACTACATTTAAACAGGTGAAGATTTAGGTTAGAATTTGTTTTCAGCAAACCCACGCTTGGCGTAAGGAGCGATTATCGGGATCTGGTGATCAAGCTTGCTGGTTGCTTAACATATGTCACCGAATACCAATTGCGTAGATCGATGCTCATGCTGTTGATCAGTGGACCTACAGACTTGCAGATTGACTTCAGATACCTTGGATATAACTGGGTACGGCGTTTAAACAAAAACTAAATTACCGTAACAAGAACGATTTTCACGAGAGATATACATGTGCCCATCGTAATATGCAATGTAATGTACTTTAAGAGTCCAGTGAGTTTACATATGCCATGAACGGCATGAATGAAACGCGGCTTGAATTTTGATCTAGATTCCATCGTCTTTATTGCTTGTCCCGACACTTCGGATATAGTTCTTGCTTCATCAACATGACGTGAATATATTTAAGGAGAACGTTGCTCTGAATCAGCAGACAAATAATAAAGAAAGTTGTTATCCTCACCAAGTCGTGTATCCACGTAAAACAAACTTCGACATGTTCACCGAGGAATACGTATATGCCCATTAATGCATGTTCATCTATCGTCACTGTCTGCGGTTCGGATGAGTTCAATTGTTGGGTAGGTAATTGGTTACACATGTATCACTCGGTGGCATTAAGGGGTCATATATTCACATGAGCAATCTATGTGATAATCGTTATTGGAACCTGGAGCCATGTTGTTGCCGTATAAACGTGTTTTATATTTGTCTTGTGATAATCACCTGGTTGCGTTGACATGCCTGTAAGATCTGAGTTGCCCACTTCCCGAAGGCGAAGTTCTTCGTTGTGCAGAGTTGCGCCCCCTGGCTATCAGGATCCGACATTTTGAGGTCTCAGTTTTCGTGACCTGTGATAGATAGTCACCTAGATATAGAACCAAGACCAAATGTCCATGGTTCTGGATTTCATCAAAGAAAGGAACATTCCCTATGACATTTCTCTAAATGCCCTCAAAAGATTTGGACCTTTCTCCATTGATACGCCGAGGGTTAGATCATGAATCACTGATCAAATAAAGTTTCCTTTTATGCCCTAAATAATGTGACGAAAGAAGAATTACATATAAATATAACTCACAGACACATGAAGAGGCCATCGCAAAGATGCAGAGGAAATCACTAACACATACATGGGTCATCACAAACATACAGGAGTCACCACAAACATCACGAATATACATGATCCATTACTAACACATGCAGGATCATCGTAAAAACATTTTTGGTTAATCACAAACACATGCAAGGGTCATCACAGACACAAACAGTGGTCATCACAAACACATGCAAGGGGTCATCACAGACACAAACAGTGGTCATCACAAACGGATTCATGGTTGACATAGACAAACACAAGGGCACCACTAACACGCATAGGGGCCATCACGACCATGAGATCATTCCAGATACATGCAGGGGTCATCACGAAACATTGTAGGGGTCATCACAAACACGCACTGGTATCATCACGTCCACAAACAGTGATCATTACAAACACATGCATGGTTGTCATAACCACAGACACATTCAGTTTCATGATTAACACGTACAGGGTTCATCACCAACAATCAATGCTAACTATTGACTGATTTTGCATGTTACTGTTCCGTGTACAATACATTTGTATATTGCAGACTAAATTGATTTTTACGTTATCATGGAATCGGGGAACATTAGGTTCAAACGATGAAAACATGATTTTACATAAAAACAACAACTGTGGCTTGAGCTCGTCAAACATTTCAAATGTTCTGTTTCCTCTTCTTTTAACGCAAATGATATGCCAAGGTTCAGATATACTTGTCTGATCCCTCAATGCAACATTACCTAACGGTAAGTAATTGACAACCGTTTGAACACATTGTCCTGACTTAAAAACTAAGACTAATAAGCTTTGATTGATTTTTCTGTTTGACGTACACGTAAGCATGTATGAGGCTTTGATCGGCAGGCATCATCACGGAGATCAACAGTCAGACACCGTCCGTTTGGAAATCTGGGTAATTCACTCTGACTAATGATATCTGACCCCGGGGTAGTTAATGGTAGCCACGGTTTTCTGGGTTTATGTCAGGCTAATTTGTAGTCACCATATGTAACCCACGGCTCAAACTGATTGACGATGGTTATTCATTTATCGGACTGTCGACAGAGCATCGCCGCGATGACGTCCTAAACATGCAGTATTGACGCATTTGAAGAACCCCGATGGGCCATATTGATTGTAAGGTATAAACACATGTGATTATTGTTTAATCTGAATGCTATTTTTAGAATAGAACGTTCCAAAATTATGAAACACAAAATATTTAAAACATGAACAAATACCATTATGTAAAGAATTATTTCGAATGGGGCTATTCCGAGTAAAATCGGCAGAAACAATAGAGTACAAACATGGTAATTAGACACAACTCACAATTATTAACTCTTGTGAACTATTTCATAATCAGAGTACATTTTACCATTTTAGTGATGATGCCAAGTGATCGTGAAAAAAGATTAGGGTATCCTGCCACATTAAAAGCACCAATACACCCGAACATAGGAAAGGCGAATGCTTCCCTAGAAATATAAAACCTCGAACGAATCTTCATGAGGACTTACACAGAACAATACTTTCGTGAGTGATGTGATATTGCTCTAAATGTCCTCACTATTCGTGCAATAACACCTTTCAAATGCATTTACATCAGATAAATTCTTCACGTGGACCGTGGATGTCAGAGCCCTGATGTATGGAATACTGTAAGGGACATTCTCGTGATCTCGCATTCTCGCGATCTCGACCTTTGGAAGCAAGCCTAAAAAGCCAAAAGTGCGAGAATGCGAGATCGCGAGAACGCGAGATTTGGCCAAATGTCAAATGGCCAGCTTGTACAAATGTCGCATTCTCATGTTATCGACTTTTGACAGAAACGTGCTCTGTACCGAAAACACGAGAATGCGAGATCGCATTCTCGCACTTTTGGCTTTTTAGGCTTGCTTCCAAAGGTCGAGATCGCGAGAATGCGAGATCACGAGAATGTCCCTTACAGTATTCCATACTTACGTTGTGAAAACGATCTGGTTCCACCTCTTGCCTGTACTCCTTGAAGGGTCAGCAATTTCAAATATCTGTAAGGTTAATAATTGGCTCATGCAAGTAGCCAATGCATCAAAAATGTAAAAAGGACAAGTGTGTGTGTGTGACTAAAACATGCGTCACTGAATGTCATCGTTGACTGTGCTTACCTGAGGCATGCTTACCTTAAATAGTGTTACCAGGTTGCAATTATTTCATTTTTCACTTTAAAATCAGTTTTGAGGCGAAACAATTATATATACAATAAGTCAATAATATACATTTTGCATAAAAAGCATAAAACAATTTTTAGAATAATTCATGATGTTCTTGAGCAGGAAGAGCGGTAGCCGTTCCGATACTGTCAACGGTCATTCTATAGTCCGGTGCAGGGGTGGTAGGGTAGCCTGTGTAGTTTAAGCGTTCGCTCGTCACGCCGAAGACCCAGGTTCAATTAACCCATTTCCGATGTTGCCTATTATGATATTGATATAATATAAGTACAAAACCGGTTTCTCTCACTCGCTCACACATCTGGTACAAGATCAACCATTACGATATACACAATGCTAGTTATAACGTTATATGAAATCGATTTCCTTATGATCTTCCAGTTAACGTGAAAAAAAACGGGAACAACGACGACTCTATGAGCAAGCATACGTTATTACATGGACTCCACTGAATTCTGATAGGACCACAGGTGCAATTGGCTTCAGTGAAGGGTTCCTGTATCTGTCCATGGTCCCCTCTTCTCTTGTCATATAAAGTCCCCCATTGTCGTTTATATGCGCTGAAGCAGTGAAACGCCGTTCGCAAGTCGGCGACAATGCGCCCATTTGCGAACGAGATGATCGTTAGCTCGATACCTTCCTATGTACCGAATAGTTGTTATGGCGGGTTCGTGGTAAGACGGGCTCTCGGGATGGTTAGTTTCTTCAAAAACGACTTTGGATAGGTACTAGATTTGCCAGATGCATGACTTATTCGTGGTGTCGAAAGACAATGGTTGTCCAGGGATTTGATTCACTAGACGGTTCATTGGTTTGATATTACGTGTTGATGCGAAAAGAGAGTGTAGTGTTTGAGTGAATGGGATTGATTGGACGCCCGTTTTACTCTCAAGTCACCCAAATCAAGACGCTGGAACACTAGACATGGACTTCATTGGGATGACAACAAAATTGAAACCTGTCCAATATTATTTTTGCTAACAGTATTTATCGCCATGGGCGAGTTCGCTAAAACGCCAGGCTAGTGAAATAGTGAGGTTGAGGTGTCGGGATCGAGCCCACCTGTGGCCGGGTGTAAAAACCTTGGAGTCAATTTTATGTGCAGACTGTTGTCACAAACCCTTGTGTATCGTACACAACCCAGTGCTCTTAAATTCGTTGGTATATGACCAGATGGTGGCCACACAATACAAATACCTACTTGTGCAGTAAAATTGGACAAGGTAATTTGATCTGTCCCAGTCCACCCACCTGGGAATAGGTACCTCGTTAGGATGCATGAGAAAACCACAGGGACTGAGCGCGGCTAGTGCCAGCAAGAGTTGTATGTTCCTAAAGGGTTGAGACTGATAATACGACATCCAGTGACAGAGGGAAAACAAAGCTCCTTTGAACAGCTGAACTGGAAAGCGGCGCTGTACAAAGGCTAGTATGTATGCATTTAAAATGTCCTGGTACCAGTTACAACTAATAACAAATGTCCAAGGAAAAAAACAACTTATGTGCAGCGCATTGAGAAGAAGAGCCATGAGTCCTTCACGTGGGATGAAAACTGAATATGTTTTTTCATTGCTGCTTAGTCCAGCCTGGTCTTAAATGAAGCCGTTTTGTGTGTTGTTTTTCATCCAATTGTTAATATGCCATACAAAATGAATGTAAATGCAAAGAATGTAATGCAACCGTCCAATACTTTGGTCGGCAATTCCTATCGTTTGCAATGAACCATTCTAAACGATATGGTAATAGTCCTGGGTAGTTTTTGTAGTCTTGACTCAGAGATCCATACAAGGTTCGACTTGATGAAAAAAACGTTCTTTTTTAATTCTTTTGAATATTCACGTATACAGCCTCAGATTCATCAAGCTAAGAAACATGACAGTCAATTTTGAGAGATCAAATAAATTCTTCTATTTCTAGTTCGTTTTGACACTGATGTGATTGACAGGATTCAACATGGCCAATATTCACACTTAGATTACGATATGTCATAAATACCAGTTTGGCCGACTCGCAATAGTTCTAGGTGTCTCGGTACCCGCTAGCCCGTGGCTCGTAAAATCCAGACGGACCTGTAAATCACCATAGTCACTGGCTTGAGTGGCTGGTAAATTTTCATGGGATCATTTTGTAAATATATTACGCTCTCCGACTTGTTAAGTTATAAGAAACTTTTAAATCCCACAAGATTATGGTCTGATAAAACGTTCTTCATATAAGTAGCTTAGTGATGAAATCCGTGTCATGCCGACAATATCTCATTCTGAGCCATCTTTTTGCAATCTTTGGCTCAGTAAAATTCAAATTTTACATTCACATTTTGCGCAAGTGAATTATTTTGTGGGCTAGTAACTTTCAGGTAAAGTTAGATCGACTGGCTACCAAAATTTGGAAACAATTTCGCACACTGTTCAGGTATGGTACCTCGCAATTCCTTGACTGGTATTGGGAGTATACACATCTTTGTGAACACATTCTGGGTAATACAGGATTCAGAGTTGGGGCGTTTTCAGAGTCCGAGAAACTTCACGAATTCGATTGAGCAGTGCTTCCTGGGAGAAATCCTATTCGCTGTCTGGGGTGCGTATGAAGGGGACGTGTCCTGAGATGATGAGCTTATTGGAGCCCGGATTATGAAACTTCATTGTGGCCATTATCTATTCTGATCTGTGAATGATAATAATGACAGTTCAGAGCTGCTATTGAATCATGGCGCTAAACACAAAACACCCTGATACTATCATCCGGAAAAACGCACAGGTATTCTATTGAAATACATATATATTGTCTCATGTTATTGACTGACATACAATCCAAAGTGTATATTTTGTGATATACATATGTCAGACTACAAAAGTATTTTTGCAGAGAAATCTATGACATTCATTAAACCCCATGCTGTTTTAACATCTGCATTTTTGTGTTTTTTTGAAATTGCGATATTAATTCTCTAACCATCTGTGGTATACTGACATACATTTTATACTCTTTTAGCTAACCCTTCAGAAGCAGTTTGATCGTTACCTACAATAAACGTACTCAATATATAGTCTTTCGATATACATCTGTTGCTTTATTTTTTTGTTCCGTCGCCTCTTTGAAGTTTTCCTTCACAATAAGCAAGGGTTTCCATTTATAGGACATCAAAAACGAAAAAAAACTTGATGCACTTAACATGACTTCATGTCGATGTCTGCCCCGAGAGCAGAATGTGTGTCTTTCGATTTAATGGGTGCGGCATACTAAAACATATCAAAAGAAAAAATTCGTTGCTACCATGTACAGTATATTGTAGAAGAGGATAAGTAGGCTGTAGTAGTTGATGAAACTGGCACCGGATCCGGTATACTGTTTCTGGTTATCCATTTTCAACTTCAACACGTGTCCCCAGTTAGGAAGCACTGTAAAATTGGCAGCAACTTGAAACTGGTTCGGTACTGGGGGTTGAGACTTCGAATTCGAATCCTGAATCTGATTGTTTTGTATAGAAACGAATTCGGATTGGAGAGTTGGGATTCAAACCCCGAATCCGATTCTTAAGAAACCGATTGCGTATTGGGGGGAACAAAAAATCCCCAAATGCCCAATCCGCTTCATGTTGGTAAAATAATACTCAGCCTAACGGTATCCTCGAAGTCCAATGTTTGAAAAGCTTTCAGTGTATTGTGAAGGAACCATTAGCAAAGCCATATCATCACAGCACATTGGGGTATAACAGAAATGAAAAAAAAATCCAACAAAACAACGGCATGTCATTTGGTACCAACTGGATAATGGTATGCCTTCCAGATAATTTCATATAAAATATGCCCAGTATAATATTTTATGACTACCCGTCATAATCAAAATTCAAAGATTAGATTTGCGTGATCTGTTTTAGACGGGAGCTGTTTCTCTAAAGACACCCCAGTTTCATCTTTCAAAAACATTGTGTCCATATATTTAAGCTAGCACTGTTTACAATATATTGAGAAATTTGTGTGACCATTCCCAATTTAGTTTGAACCCTTCGCGTCACATGAGAATAAGTTACGATCTTATGATTACATCATATGAAAGGAGTGTGAAGTGTCTCCAAAACAAACACTTTCAGGAGGCATGACGTGGCGAGTCACTTTAACAAGTTATTGTAGTTTCAGATTGCATTTTTATGCACTAAATGTCTAAGTTTGATTCTAGCTGTTTTCTCTGTTATCTCAAACACAAAAATGTGTCATAATACTTTCTTCCCTGAATATTGTGATGTATTTCTTGCAGGTTTGCGTTTTTGGGGCTTTCAAGATAAAAAGGAAATCAAAATGGGGATCGTGAGGCTGGAACATAGCAAAATAAGTGTGCATGTGGTTGGCATTTAAAGTGAAACATTAAAACACTTCATTTGTTTCATCTACCAGAAGGAGTTTAGAAATATTGAACGCCTCTCACATGGCTAGTAAAATACTATCCCCCACATCGCATCAGTATATAGATCGAAACATGTAATATTCTTGAAGCCCCAGTTGCATCCTATTTCATCCCAGGTGTGGCCATTACAGACAGTACGTCATGCACACCCGGAACACTTTGGTATAGCCTTCCTTACACAATATCCGGTATTCTCAAAGACTTCAGTGATCCATGCTGATTCTTCCACTCAGTGGATTGTGTTTTGTCGGGTAATCGAGACTGGTTACGTACAGTATCATTATTTCCTCTTCCAAAGCAATTGAAACAAGGAATTCAAGTGTTGTAGTAGTTAGTCAGTCATCAAACCCTAGGTTTTGATGTTCTTATACGAACAATACTCTACGAATACACACACAAACATGATAACTGTGAGTGTGAGTGAGTATACTTTTACGCCGGCTTTAACAACATTCCAGCAATATCACGGCGAGAGACATAAGAAATGGCCTTCACACTTTGGGTCTTCAACGTCACGAGCGAACGCTTTAACCCATAGGCTGCCCCAACTCAGACACCTTGGAATTGTCAAAGGCTTAATGCGTCAGACTTTTTCTCTACATGTATTTCGATACAAAACTTATTACTATTATTACTCGCAGGAGTTGAAATGAAATGCCAAATGTTGATTGTGTGCCCTCAAGCTATAATATGGGTCTGTGCTCATGATGTTAACCACTGTGCCTGACGTGATAATTTAATGACTGCCCTTGAGCTTGAGGAAAATATATTCACCAAGTCATAGACTGGAGTGGTACATATTGGCCAAAAGAAGTGCAGTCAGTACGGAAGGAAAGTTGTTAGTATGGAAATCATAAGGAGTAATCCTATAATTAGTTGCGCCTGTCAATACAGTATTCGACCTGATGAACAAAGCACAGCTGAGGAATGTTTGACGTCAAGCACACGTTGAACCTACTACTGAAAGGGTAGAAAACACATAAGGTACCATCTGGTTCACCTTTTGATGGTCTCAATCTGCTGTCCTGCATCTAAAGGTTTAGGTATGCGGTATACTGATACAACAGTCGGGGAACATACATGTACTACCCATAATAAGTTTAAATTCACTTAAATCACTCACTATATGCTACGTGATACACACACACACACACACACACACACACACACACACACACACACACATATATATATATATGTGTGTGTGTGTGTGTGTGTGCTGTAAGGCATGTGCAAATATCGGTCATTCGAACAGCTGTGTTCTGATGTAAAGTTTTGTTAAGAAGTCGACACTTTGCACCGAGTTTCGCTATTTATTAAACTCACGACAACAATCTTTTTAACGCTACGAATGTATTTTACAAAACATGAGTTCAAGTGTAAACAGTTCCTTTTAACAGTAGGGAATATTTTGCAAAATCAAATTCAGAGCAGCTGATTGAAGTAAGTGGCTCTATTTACGCTAGTGAGCCTAAACTTTTGATGGGTGGTATATGAGGCAGCCACTAAGGTACACATGAACTTGCAATTGACTGAAATAAGTGGTTGTATTTACACTAGTGAGTCTAAACTTTTGCTGGATGGTATATGAGGCAGCCACTAAGGTATATATGAACTTGCAATTGACTGAAGTAAGTGGCTGTATTTACACTAGTGAGTCTAAACTTTTGCTGGATGGTATATGAGGCAGCCACTAAGGTACATATGAACTTGCAATTGACTGAAGTAAGTGGCTGTATTTACACTAGTGTGTCTACACTTTTGATGGATGATATATGAGGCAGCCACTAAGGTATATATGAACTTGCAATTGACTGAAGTAAGTGGCTGTATTTACACTAGTGTGTCTAAACTTTTGCTGGATGGTATATGAGGCAGCCACTAAGGTACATATGAACTTGCAATTGACTGAAGTAAGTGGCTGTATTTACACTAGTGTGTCTACACTTTTGATGGATGATATATGAGGCAGCCACTAAGTTGGGGTTCTGTTATTGATTGTACAGCAAATCATTCCGAAGCATATTCACAGGCATTTACGAATTGTGATTGGTCTGACGGATGATTCAATGGCTGAGCATCAAAGACTTACCACCTAATCAAAGACAATTTTCTATTCTGCTCATTTCGCGACTACTATTATAAATAGGTCTTATGTACTCCTCTGAACAGGGACGGGGCATGGAGGTTGAGATCAATCCAACGAACCGGGGCAGTTATAGAACCGTAGTCAATGCATATTGATAAGGATGGTAATGCTTGGCCTGGCTTGTCATGTACTTCGGAATCTGAAATCACGACAGGCGTGCGATGTATGCGTATCCAAAGCTAAAATCTCACAAAGCGATGAAGTAATGTCAGCTTTGAATAGCATTTCAAATCACTGCTCGATCGTTAATTATGGTATATCTTGACACCCATATTAATTGTGGTGTATAGCTGCATCCCTTTCAACTGTGATCTATCTCTGCATCCTTATTAATTGTTGTATATCTGTGCATCCTTATTAACTGATGTATATCTCTGCATCCTTATTAATTGTTGTATATCTCTGTATCCTTATTAATTGTATATCTCTGCATCCTTATTAATTGTTGTATATCTCTGCATCCTTATTAATTTGCTATATCTCTGCATCCTAACTTATAGTGATATATCTCTGTATGCCTTTCAGCAGCGGTATATATCTGCATTCGTATTGATTGTGATATGTCTCTGCATCCCAGTTAATTGAAATATATGTCTGTATCCCTTTCAGCTGTGGTATGTATCTGCATCATTATTAATTGTGATATATCTCTGCATCCCAATTAATTGTGATATATCTCTGCATCCCAATTAATTGTGATATATGTCTGTATCCTTTTCAGCTGTGGTATATATCTGCATTGTTATTAATTGTGGTATATCTCTGCATCCAAATTGATTTTGATATATCTCTATATCTCTTTCAGCTGTGTGACTTCTCTGCATCCCTTTTAACTGTGGTATATCTCAGCATCACTATCAATTATCCCCGCAACGCGTTTTGCGGGGGTATTAAAATGCACACCGTCTGTCCGTCCGTGCACATTTTTCTTTTCCGGAGCAGAAGTTTAAAACCATTCAATATTTCTTCACCAAACTTGGCACATAGTTAGATCTGGTGGTGTATTAGTGCCTTTTGGTGGTATTAGTGCCTTTTGGGTATTCTTAATATTTTTCGCGTTTCCATGGCAACAAGTGTGACTGAAATTGGAGTAATGCGGGGGTATTGATGACTGTGTCTTCTTGCTATGATATGTCTCTGCACCCCTTTCAACTGAACATTAAATGCGAGATACATCTACATCCCCATTAATCGTGGTATATTTCTGCATGGTTATTCATTGTGGTGTATCTCTGCTTACCTATCAAATCTACAATATTCCTGTATTCATCGAAGTGTATTGCGTTTATCACCATTAACTGTGAATATGTCTATGCTTAAATGTTACACATTCGCAATTGAAGTTAACTGAAAAGGAAATCAGTGGATGGTTTAGGAACCACAAATATTTTCTCACATATAGTGCCTCTGGTCATTAACAAATTGCTTCAGGAGACATGCATTACTATGATTTATCACTATCTTCAGGACTGTGATGACACATCTTGCACATCTCGCTTTCGCTCGTTAGTCCTTCGGGTCTGCTCTCCATGACCATGATCGTCATGACAGGTCGGGTTCGATTTCGTATATTTCCTGAGTCGACCGAAATCATAATGCTCTAATTTTGTTGCATTGGCGCCAGCCGTTAACCCATTTCAATGAGGTTTCTTACTATATCGTCACAAGTGAATACAGTGGCAGCTGTCAAAAACGGCATCTGTCCAATCCGGCAAGTTGACAACACCGATATAAAATCTCCGTCCCATCCGTGACTTGTACATTTATCATCAGCTCTGCAATCCGGCACATTGTCTAAACTTTATTATTTCTTCAGTCCCAATGAATGCCGGTTAAGATAGCTTCCAGTATATTACCAGTCTGGGACTATACTCTGGACGACACTTAATTGCTGAACATAACCAAAATATACAAAATAAGTCTAAATTTGGTGTTCTCTACACATACCAGAATCTTGAAGAATATGTTAGACTTCTTACCTCTATTGTCAGTGTACATTATTGGTAAACCTAGCAATGCTTTCTTACTTAAAACTGAGAAGTTCAAATTGAGATCGGCTCAATGTTCATGATAATGGTTCACTGTACCAACGTACAATAGCCTGCCACTTAGTATAATGTGGAAGTACCGACCCTACTGAGTGCACACAGCGATCAGTTGTCTCATTTTGATTATCAGATAATCATTAGTAATTGTTCTGTGTAATCGTGTAATGAAGTCTCCACAAGTAGAACATTATCTCGACAGTTGTACAAAACGTCACAGATTGTTTCATTGCGTCTGTATGTTTCAAAGATGACAGATATATCTTTGATATACCCATAGGCGCCGAAAACAATCTGCCAAATGTTTATAACATTACGGAAAGCATACATTTGGTAACACTGTATGACCAAGCAATTTCAGAACGGCATTAGCCTGAAAGTAGCCGCCGATACACTGCAACCGTAAAATCCAAACCACATCTATGATACTATCCCTAATTTATCGCTTTCTTTTCTTGTGCTTTTGTTTGCAATCGTTTTACTGGGTGTGTACTTTTTTCGCCCGGGGTGTGTGTTTTCCCATTGTTGGAAAAGATGGATATGTTAATTCGAAGTCATTGGCACTGACACCAATAATCATTCTGACATATGTAGGCATGTACCTTTCAGAGCTGAAGCGTGTTTTGCAAACACACTGTGGACACATAGTTAAGTAATCCTGCAGATGTGTCAGAGAAATAGGAGATCATGCAATTCGGCAATTTAAAACAAACGCTGAAAAAAACGAGCTGTCAGCATAATGAATTCCAGACGCTCTATGTAGTTCTGATACGAGTTTAAACGTCCACCCTTCGATTATCGCTAGTTTATAGTCTGTAAATGGATTTGTCGAAAGTAGCAAGCGGATTAGGTGTCAAGAAAATACGTCTCTCCCTGACTATGCCATTCAATTTCACATTAGTGTACGTGGGCAAGACGGATTCATTGATAGTGAAAGTAATTATGAACATGTTCCTTCCGAGGAAAGTTTTGGAAAAGTTAATAAGTGTTCACGAAAAGGGATAACATGCCCTATCTCACCAAGAGTACGCGACCTTAGCACAATTTGCATGACAAATTGCCTGTACAATTGATTAGTACTGGTTCATTCTTTCCTGAGTATTCTTCAAGTATTCAAGGCGTCTCCATACTGGAGGAAATCCCCAGGCTTTGCTGCTCTCATTCATTATATCATCTGGTGCGCTTCGGCAGGCGTTTGCTTGTTACGCCGAAGACCTGGGTTCGATTCCCCAATGTATCAATGTGTGAAGATCATTTCTGGTGAATATGTGTGAAACTACCTGTCTGGCACACGTGACCTTCACCACCATATTCTGCTGATTAAAACCACACTTGAAAACCGTCTTCTCAAAGCCGGTACGTCATATCATTGCCAACGTTGTTGTACGTTTTCGTTTATAAGGCAGTCATGTAGATATTAGTGTGTAGAACGTACGGACTTTAACTCCGATGTTTGCCATACCCTCCAAGTTATGTATTTAGTCAAAAGGTAGGAAGCTCCATTCCTGTATGAAGAAATCAAATATTTACGCACAATTCCGACTGAGATATAATCAGGGCGAAAATATATGTTACTATAATTTATATACCTTGTCCTTTCTTGTCATCATTTCATCTTTACCCACACTGGCACAATTATTGAGGAAATGTATGTTCTAAAGAGGAAATCCTTTACAGATAAAGGAGCATCGTACTGACGTAAATCAGATATCAGTGAGATTGTGCACACACTAAGAAGGTTTATTCTTAAGGTCAAAATGTGACGTGAACTAATGGGTGAAAGTCACGAAACGAGAAGTCTGTTTTTATAGCCACTTTAAGAGCGTATAACAACTTCGGAGGTACTCGTGATTCTTCGAGAGAGGTTTAAAAGAATCTGGAAAAAGATTACTGTTCCCACATTCAAGGTTTCAGTTAAACTTGGAAAAACATTTCAAGGCAGATATGTGGAGGACATTTCGGATTTTCCGAAAGACATCCTATGCAATGCCAAATTTTGACTTATAACCAATAATTGTTTTCGTGTTGTTTAAAGAATATAAGTAATTGACATACCTTTGCATATCTTTGTAATGGGTGTTCCATCCTGTTTGAAAGTCCTCTACTTAGTGACTTTTCACTTTTCATTTTGGGACATATTTCTGAAAGGCAACACTATTATTAAATGCAGTACATGATATCATCCTGCAATAATGCAATAGGTTGCTTTATCGGTATCAGTATGTTATGATCTTGTCACATCAACGCATGCATTACAAAAGGCTTTTATTGCTAATGGTGTTGCTCTTGACAATGAATGACACACGAAGCAAATTTTCTGCCATGCGAAAAACATAAGTGCATCATAATGGCAAACCCCTTAATTTAGATACACCGTTTGTGTTTTAAAATTTATTATTTTAATGTTTTATGCCTTGTTGTGTGATTTGCTGCAACTCACCGTCGAGTGTCGTTGCTCAGCCATCATGTGAACCTTGACCTCTCAGCGTCACTGCTATATTCGTATGAATTGTACCAGTGGTGTTCAAATACACGCACAAGACATGCCATTAGTTATCATGCTTAAGCCTAACTCACAGACTTACCACCAATTTCGTTGGTTGTCCTTCCAGATGATGAGCTTGACGGCACGTCCTGTCACACAGGAGCATCCCTCATCCAGCCCCACCCTGACAACTGTGCATGGTATTTCAACTGCTCCATGACGCCAGATGCAGTAATGGAGACATTCTATAACGGCTTCATCATGGAATGCCCCTATCCTCAGCTGTTCTCAACAGATACGATGCAGTGTGAGGACTTCGAAGACGTTGAATGCAGAGGGAGAGAAGAACCAAAGTCTCCGTGTAAGTAGGAACAGTTAGTATTGAAGTAGATCGAAATAGGTAGGTTAAAATCTAAAACATCGGAGAAATAAAGCTTTTATCATTCAAAAGCTGTGCTCCACTGGAGATATCGCTTGTGTGAGATCAGACGATATCTCCTATGAGATATCGTTTTGACAGTAGATTTTGCACAATGCCCTAGCAATGATATGATGTCGTTAAGTTGACGACGTCACAATGCTATGACATCGCTGCATTGCAAATCTAATGGCAGTGCTGTTTTCAGAGATGTACATTTTTCATTGACAACTTATGAAGAGTGATTTGGATGATAAATGAAATCTCACCCTCGTGTCTTCTGATATGAGTTATATCAACACTTGTTGATACAAGTAAAAATATCACTTTGTTACTTTATCAACTCGGAGACACTTGGGTGAGAGTCTCTATTTGTTGCCTCAGGTTTTTGCATAACAGAAGAATCCTCTTCCTCCTAAATGTTTTGTGGCAAAATATGTACCGAGGTCGGCTGTTTACAGATAAAATGTGTGTAGTATTGAAACAGTATGAAACCATATGGCACAACCAAAACTCACCTTCTTTTCTCTTTTAAATAGGCAGATTAGTTAGTTACTCGGTCTTTATTACAGTATATAGTAGTTCATGCAGGTGTATTAGAACATTTAACTTAAAAACAGTAAGTAACGAATTCAGGAGATGGGGTGTCAATGATGAGAATATGTCGCTATTACCGAAAAGGAGTCTGTCGAGACCTATTTTTGTACAGAACCACAGCTAATGAATGAAATCCACTTTTCCGTATCTATGTGTACCAGTTTTCACAAATCCGACTACGTATACAAGTATTCTTTCATCGCATGTATAATTCGACAAAGACTTTCTGGCATAATTATTACTAGGGCTGTCTGAAACTTGGGCTGACCTCGACTTGTTTGTGCTTGAGGTTGAAAGCACTTTGACTCGAACACCTGGGGTCGTCATTGTAAACTGACAGTTCGTGTTGAATCTTTTGTTCATATTTCTGTAAACGTCATTAATGGAATGTGGATTAATGTATAGTATGAAGCGGATTCTAATCCCCATACTAGTTGATATTGTGAAATCCATTCTTACTACTCCCGAAATAATGTATATTACTGTCAAAAGTTGCGCAAATATGCAACGTCAGCACAAGAAATTAACCAGTGTCGGTTATCCCCTGGAAACGAATTTCATTGAGGGTAGAAAGTAAATCAGCTGTGAATCAGCAATGATACCAGACGTTCCCAAACTTATGCTCGCGGGCGATAAAGAGAGAAAAATACGATTCAAATAGCGAAAACCTTTCATTTTGACGTTGCTGTTTCCAGGTGATTATCGCGCCAATCATTGTCATGAGACTTCACATTGCATCCCTTGCTGGGTGCGTTACGCCAGCTGTCTGGGCAAGGAGGGTGGACTGAATGCATGGCCAGAACTTGAATGGAAGCCGTTCTTTGTGGAGTGTTACCAGGAGAGAACCATGTTCCAAGGCGTTTGCGAAAAGAGTGCCGTCTTCTCCCCTCTAACCCGAGCATGTGAGACTCCGTATAGCATACCAAGACAACATGGCGGATGGAGGCCCAGCTGCGAAGGACGAAGAGACAACGTGTACGCCGACGAATACGGTAGATGCGACGTGTACTACGCCTGCAAAGGACAGATGTTTACGGGCTTTTTCAGATGCGACTCCGAACAGCTTTTCAATCCAATAACAAAGAGATGCGAGGATTCGGAGTACGTCCCATACCCGTGTGGTAACCTTGACATGCCCAATGTCTGCAAAGACAGACAGGATGGACTCTTTCTTGACGCCTTTGGAAGATGCACCCATTACCTAGAATGTACGAACAACGAATTAGCAGGTGTATCCATGTGTCCGAATGGAATTTTCAATCCCGAGAAGCGCATCTGTGATGTATCAGGAGATATTGTCAAACCCTGCGGAAACAAAACAAACCCATGTCTTCATTTAGAAGATGGTTACCATCCTTCTCCAGATTCGTCGTGTCACAGTTACATCCAGTGTGATAGAGGATTCTTGGTCGCCAAATTTCAGTGTGAAAATAATTTAGTCTATAATGAAGCTCTCAAAATATGTGATGAAGTTGGCAGTACGTCTCCTCCATGTGGCGTCGCACCTCCGTGTCGTAGCAAAACAGATGGTTTATATCCAGCTCTCAATAAAGGGCTGCAGTATTACTATGAGTGTAAGAACAACGCATTCATCACATACAGGCAGTGCAATCTGGACCAAGGGGGACTTGTCTTCAGCCCCAAGATGACAAGGTGTGACCTTCCAGCAAGTGTGTGCCAAGACCTATATCAAGGTATGATTACGGAGTTTATTATTGGTTTTTAAGTTGGAGAGTTTGGTTTGGTGTCGCCTTGCTTGTGCAACGACCTCAGGTTAAGAAGTGCATCAAATCTCTTGGGACCCGTGAAGATCCGGGTTAGAATTGGTCTTCAGCTATCCATGCCTGTGAAAGGCGAATTACAGGATGGATTGATCAGGCTCGTTGACACATGCCATCGTATCCGATCGTATACCACATGCCATCTATCAAACCGACACGTTGTCTTTATTTAATATATGGATGGTCCTTAACTTCTAGAAGGATACACTGACGGGCAAAAGTAAGCATACACTAATCAATGTTCATGTTAATTTGGCGGAAGAAACATACAAACACAAAATATTACTCGTCTGAAAACCGTAAGATAAACACAGAACCATTAATACCCGAAACAAAGCCTGTATCCAGTACATAACTGTCGAATATTCATGACCATTTGCGTGCTTCCATTTGGCACGTAGTCCATAACATAACATGAAGTCCATACACTAGCACGCACACTGCCGTAAACCATTTTATCGCAATGTACGATTTCAACACTGATGGGGGCGTTGGATTGTATCCTCTGCGCCAAAGGGACTTCGGTTCCACGGTTAATCACTGCTGGATAATCTTTTACATTAACGTTTTATATTTAAACCGATTAGGGATGTTATGGCCGCTTTTCACTGTCTTCACGAGTCTGCCAAAGCAACGAACAATTATACCGTCCTGCTTTGATTTGTAAAGACACTTAGCACAAAAACTAGTCTCGGGGATTCGGAAGACGTAAAGTTGACGTTATGAGTGTCAAGTTAACAACAGCACTGAGAATGTAATTCCGGTAACTTGACAGAAGTTGTGGAAAACGTGGGCGTCAACAAAGCCTGTTGACAAGAACGGTGGGTGGTAGGCCACCATATAAATGAAATGTGTGTGTGTGTGTGTGTGTGTGTGTGTGTGCGCGCGCGCGCGCGTGTGTGTGTTCATTTGTCTTTGTAGGTGTTTTTGTTTGTGTATGAATGTTGTTGTGCTTGTTTGTTTGTATGTTTGTGTGTGTATGTGTGTGTGTGTGTGTATGTGTGTGTGTGTGACGCACACAATACCCTAATAGCATTCATTTGAGGCATATATTTCCGGACAAGCTTCACATAAAACAATTAAGCCTGTCCATTTTCCACAGACATTAAGTAGATGCTTCCCTCCATATCTGTTTAAATATTAGCATATTAGGCCACATTAGCATATTAGGCCATATTCATTGTTTTCCCCAATTACTGATTATAACGGCAATTTGGGGTATGTACAACTTTCTTATCACAACTCTGTTATGTGCCCTGTATATCGTACGATTGCGGAACCGATATAAACAATGTTTGATGTATAACGTTTGAAAGAAACTGAATGTGATTACTTCTAGATTCAATTATACAGAATAGCCATGCTGATATAGCTAACAGATAATATTTTGTCTTGCAAAGAACACTTATATACATACAAAACCCTAACTGCGTGCGTTAAAACATTGTTGTGGCGTCGGATGATGGTGTGATAGGTTATGTATGGTTATGTAATGCCGATCCCATCACATTAATGAGACTTTGCAAAGGCGTTTTCTCATAAAAAAATCTCATAAAAAGTGTCATAAAACGGGCAAAACTGCTACGGGGATATAGACATTGTGTAATTAGAGATCAGGAATCCCTGGTACACTGATAAACTGATACATAAATACTGTGTTCCAAAAATATTTAATTTGTGAAATGAGCAGAAGCACGCTCTTTGTGGACACAGTTGTAGTTACAACGGTTGTTTTAGGTGTATCGTGATATTCCGACATGTAATTACACCGGTGTTCCACGGGTTGTGAGGCAAGACCTCATTCGTTCATTCATTCATTCATTCACCACGGGTTGTGAGGCAAGACCTCATTCATACATTCATACATTCATACATTCATTCATTCATTCACCTGTGGAGGCCGGGGTTAGAATTGATTTTCAGAACCCACGCTTGTAAGAGGCGACTAACTGGGTCACGCTTGGTTCGCACATTTCACAGTATCCCGACTGCGCAGATCGATGCTCATGCTGTTGATCAGCGGCTTGTCAGGCCCAGACTCGTTTATTTACACATCCCCGCCATATAGCTTGGATATTGCTGAGTGCGGCGTAAAACAACAATCATTCTCTCATTCATTCATTCAAATATGAATTACACCTCTCAAGTCAAAATGTTGCCTGTGGCATGTTAACTAAGATGTTATTGTAGACACCCACACGTTTAAACAGCAAGTGCTCTCAATTTCTGTCTCTGAATTCAAACACTGTCACCTTGATGTCTTTTTATAGATTAATCAATATCCTTGCACGAACTTTGAATGCGCTTGGGAAGTAACCATCTTCCACATTAATCCGTGTAACAGACTACCAACATGGAATCTCTGAGACACTGAAATTAACAGATGATGTCGCAAGGAAGCCACTATCATAAAAGTAGTCTTCGTCTCGTACATTACTACTTCTTCAGTGGTACTTCACTGGTATAAAAGTCCATTGTACTATTCGGATAACATGAGAAAATGTGAATATGTTAAGTCAGATTGTGAAATCAGTCATTTCATGAAATGACAAAGAGGTCAGCCATTTCGCGTCATTTTGTGTAACAAAAATCAATATACTTTGAAATTTAATTTTATCAATATGTGTAGGACTGGAGTTTGTGAGGTGTGGCTGCTCTGGCGAGTATCAGCCAAACATGTGTAAATGCTTCACAGTCAAGCTGAGGTCACTGCCACAACAGTTTTAACTGTTAGTAACAATGAGTGATATTGAAATTGTGATCCACTTTTGTAGATTGAGTTAATTCGGGAAATTTCATGCTGATTATTTTATAATTTTACATACTCTATAACTGTTGTTTATTGTTTTAATAGTTGAAACATGGTGACTTTAAAATTATTTATTTTTGTCACAAAGCAGAATTTTAGTCAACGTTTAATTTTGGATATCTAAATCACTGTTTTTGGCTTATTTCGGCAAGGTCGAAAATAGGAAAATTTAAGTCTTCTATTTCACCTAAATATTAATACATTTGGGAGTTTTTTCGTGATTTCCATAAAGCTGTGTTATTAATCTTTCCTGTAAACGTATACCTTCTAAGATATCACTGATAGTTTTAAAGCAATTCACAAAGGAAAGAGGGTAACGTTGTTTTTGGCGTTTAGTGTGTTTATTATGTATTCTTGGATGGGATGACATAAGAAAGTATATACCTTCCTATCAAAACGTTAATGAACCAATGCTAGAGTGCACACTAAGTCCAGTGCGCATTTATCACATACGATAGTTCTATAGTTTCATCCTTCCCCCTATCAAACAGTATACGCCTTTGCTCAGAATAGGATCATATTTGGCTGTGATAATGTATCATGATGTATGATCACTTGTAAATACTTGACATACAAATCAGGAAAAACACCGTTTTTGGATTACAAGTACAGGGTTTCACTTGTAAATACTTGACAAACCAATCAGGATAAACTTCATTATCATTTGTAAATTCTTGACACTAATCAGCGTAAACTTTTTTCACATAAGTACAGGTTAACACTCTATGATCCGTCTTGATGGCTTACCAGAGAGCTACACAGGCAGACAAGTCAAGTTATAAGTGGAGTCATTCAACAGGTTGCATTGAACTGATCTTAAGAGGCGGTGCCTGTTGACATGAGCTCAAGTCGTTCATCAATATTCCAGGGACCCCGTATTCACTGTAATTGTTGTATCGTCCAATCTGCTAGGAACGATACTTTGTTCGCTAGGTTGAGAGGCACGAGGAATCTCTTAGGAAAAAGAACGCTCTTGAATCGACCAGTTTCACTGAAAGTAATTCAATCTGAATCAATAGGTTTAAGGATATTTGGGTTAAAAGTGTTAGTCGCGAGCCTTCTTTCGTTTTATTGACGTACTCAGGCTTGAGGTTTATCACAAATAATTATTTTTTCTCAAGTTATTCATTTACCGTGCGAAGTTAAACCCTATTCAGTTCCTAACCCGAGTCTTCTTAAAGCTTCTTACGCTCTTAAAGGGCTGGATCGCGTACGCAGATTAGTTAGTAGCTATCTCAGCTGACGCTCATGGATCTTCATTCAGTGCAATTTTCCAACAGAAGGTAGCTGTCTCAGCTGACGGTCATGATCTTCATTCAGTGCAATGTTCCTGCAGTAGATACCTGTCTCAGCTGACGTTCATGATCTTCATTCAGTGCAGTGTTCCTGTAGTAGATACCTGCCTCAGCTGACGTTCATGATCTTCATTCAGTGTATTGTTCCTGCAGTAGGTAACTGTCTCAGCTGATGTTCATGATCTTAATTTGGTGCAAAGGTTCTGTAGGAGATAGCTGTCTCACCTCACGTACATTCCTGCGGTAGGTAGCTGTCTCCGATGACCTTCATGATCTTCATTCAGTGCAATGTTCCTGCAGTAGGTAGCTCTCCTAATTGCTTTTCGTGATCTTCATTCAGTGCAATGTTCCTGCAGTAGGTAGCTGTCTCAGTTGACTTTCAGGATCTCCATTTAGTGCTATGTTCCTGTATTTCAGGACTAAATATTGGTTCCCTGAAGAACAAAACATTATGTGTGGCATGACGAAATTAAACACAGAACAACCGTTATTCCTGCATCGGTTTATTTCGCAAGACCAAATACTGTTCCTCACTGACTGGGGATTGCATCACGTCTACCATCTCTATACTCTAGCATAGGTTAATAACATCTAGTAGTTACTGTAACTCCTATAACACGGAACTCCTATAACACGAGCGTGTTTCTTCTTGCTATGAGTTCAAAACTAATTATTTTTTGTTTTGAAAAGTACTTACTTATAATGTTTCACTAAGTAACTTTGACGCCTTTCGGAATACTTTTCAAAGCTATCATTCTGTTGCTGCAAGACAGAACTGTGACTCTATCATTCTGTTGCTGCAAGACAGAACTGTGTCTCGGGTGTATCTTGTTTTAGCTGCAGGACTGGTACCACCATGCTTTGTACAGTCGCTGCATTTATCCGCCTATAATGACTTCTCAGTCGTCAGCTGGTTATTGATAGACTTCCGGATGACAGATGAGCGTGTTAATAAACCATAGCGACTCTCAAGGATTGTCCTAATAATCCTACTCTGGGGTGGTTTCATCGAGATAGTCATAGGCGCCGTACCACACGGGGCTGGAGTTACGGTCTCTGCTTGTGCCAGGATGTGCTTGGCGTTGGTTCAATGAAATGTTGCATAAGGAAGCAGTAAGTTCTAGCTTAAAGCTCACTGCCTTGGGTAGTCATGTGGTTATTACGTGGTTTTCAAAGCCTAAGGTTCGATCCTTACTTCGGTCTGACGTGTAGTGACTCCTTTTTTGGTCCCCTGCTCTGTATTGTTGGGGCGGTGGGGTAGCCTAGTGGTTGGAACATATACTCGTCACCCGAAGACCCGGGTTCGATACCCCACATGGGCACAATATGTGAATCCCATTTCTGCTGCCCCCGCCGTGACATTGCTGGAATATTGTTAAAAAGAATGTGTAAAACAATACTCACAAACACACATACTCTGTATTGATAGCATATTCGATTGCACTGGCTACCGACACATATTCATATATTCCCTTATGATCTAATACTACAATCAGAACCATAAAGAGTAATAACACAATGGCAAGAACATGATGTAACAGATGATAATTAACTCAGCTGGTCCTCAGACAAAAAAAATGCATTCGGGTTATATTAACACGTTTTCCTTTCGAATTTATCTCCGTGAATTTAACTTATGATGACATCCACATTGAGGAATACGTTCAGATCCTGAAATAATTACTAATAGTTTTTAGTAAAAGTACTAAATTGTGAAGAAAAAGAAAATATGTGCATATTTCGTGGTTGAAGAAATGAAACAAATAAAAATACTATTTTTTCGATGATGACGTCTTCAATGAAAATTGCCTCAATAAGTAACGTTTTAACCAATTTTGTAGTTAAAAATTAATTTTCCAAAAATGTTTTCTTATGTATGGCAATTTTATGTTTTCCATCCTGTATTCAAAATCGGAACACGTGTCTGACATCTGAGAATCTTCCATGAACCAGAAAACTGAGTAAATGAATGCACAGGGTTTAAGAAGGCCATCAGCTACCTTTGACCAAGATGAGGGCTCAACCAATACGAGTTCTCCGTGTTAAATCCATTGGGGGTAGTCAAGTGACGAACAACAGGACTAATCAATAACGAAATTCACGGAGCAAACGTCACTAAAGCGTACCTCGGGCGCTTTCGGTGTCTCGCATTTAACACGTCAGAATTGAGATTACTGTAATCTTTAGGTCTGGTGGTCTCCGGCAGGAGATGGTTGTTTTTCGTCAACTTCTTTGACGCACGAGTCCAATAATTATCTATTTTTTAAAAGTGCCAAGGTACTTTAGACGAATGAAATTAGTTTGGGTTAATTAATTCAAAACCAAAACGCTGGCTGAAAGACGTTTCCTTGCAAAACAGATACATCAAATGACGAATCGTGACAGTACATGGTCTAATGGATGAATGTTCCCGTTCACTCGTGAGCCTCCAAATTAAAATCCTGCCGCAGTGCTAGGTGCAAAGAAATTGCTACACACTGTAGTATTTTGTTCTTCAGCAGCTCATACTTGTAAGAGGCGGTTAACGGACCGGGGGGTCAGACTCGTTGACATGATTGACCCACGTCATCGTATTCCAGTTGGGTAGATCGATGCTCATGCTATTGATCAGTGGTCCAGACTCGAATATTCACACATCGCCGCTGGAATATTGCCGAGTACTGTGTTAAACCCCAAACTAACCAACATACGTCTTGGTGGAACGAGGGATAATTATATCCGAGATTCGAACCCACGACCATCGGATCCTCTCTTTTCGATTGATGGTTTGTAAACCCAGTTCAAACCAAACCCTTGTATGTCTGAATGTCTAAATGATACTTTAAACTACACGGTTTTAACGAACTTTCCACTTATAGTTCGTTACAGCCGTGAGACCCGTGAAGATCGAATTGATTTTAGCAACCCGTGCTTATTGTAAGAGGCGACTAACGGGATTGGATGGTCGGCTCACTTACGTGGTTGACACATGGCATCATATTGAAGTTACGTAGATCGATACTCATGCTGATGATTACTAGATTGCCTGATGCTTTCGATAATGTATCAAACACCAGTCAAAAGGAGATCAATGGCGTGTGAACATTCAATTTCAAATGATTGCAGTTCCGATTCCAGACCGTCGCCATTTAGTTGGAATATTACTGAGTACGGCGTAAAACTCAACTTATCTCACTCACTCACTTTTACGAGTACAGATGACGTGTGCACTTTAGAAATATGGATTCGATCATTAAAACTATAACAAACGTTATTACAATGTTATTAGGCTGAAAAGATTCTCCGAGGTTCTGTAATGTTATGGTACAAACACAGACTTGATACCCGTACCAAATACATTTACGTTGAATGTGTATTTTCACTGAAATGTGTCTGAGTGTACATTCTTAGTATGTTCTTTGATTACAAATTACATGTTTGAAATTTTAATTGTGTCATAATGTTTATAATGATAATATGTTTTCATGAATGTTTGTATGCTTGTATGTTTCAGCTTTAATGTGTTTGTATGTTTCAGCTGAACTAAAACAGCGATGTTTCTAGCCACATAGCACCGTCGTCATTCACAACAACACTATCAACACGCTGAGATGGATGACACATTGTGGTATAATCAGAGCCTTGGTTAATTGAGTACCCCAGATGCAAAGTCTGAATGTATTTGGAGTTAGATCGAGTTAGTATGATTGTATGTAATTACCGGTATATTAACCCAATAAAGAAAGATGTTCTGTACATGACCAGGGCCAATGCTGACACAGTGTCTCACGTGGAAGGAATCGTGCAAGAACACAATTTCTCCGACACTTAATCCGACGAAAGCAGATTTCATTTTCAGCTGCTAGGATTTTATACCCAAGGCAACATTATTATTTTTTCCGTATCTCCACGACCCCCAGAACAGACCTGACAATAATTTTGTTGCATGTTAAATTCAATTCCAGAATTAGATTTGGAAGCTACGTTTTTTAATATAACCTGGTCAGACTCCGATCAATGATACTCGGGGTTAATTAATACTTTTCATTTCCAACAAGTGCGATGACATTTTTCATATTTCTTCTTCTTCTTTCTTTGGGATTGTAATTTATGATGAAAGCAAACTTTGTCATCTTCAGACGTGGGTTTTGGGTTTTTGGGTTGTTTTGTTGTTTACCGCAGCAGAGAAAAATGTATGACGACTGTCATACACAGAGCATTGACAAAATGACAAGTTAGCTAATTTGTCTTGATGTTTCACTCAGTGGGGGAAATCACAGACAAGAGATCAATATTGGTACCGATGGATATTATTCCAGTTGGAATATATGGATCACAGAAAATCAGTCATGGTACTCTCCAACAGGATCCCGGCAACGCCACTTCCATTCTTACCCTCTACAACCACCCACACCACGTAGTCATGGCAACTAGAAGTAGTGAGGCGTCTGTGTTTAAGAGCATCCCCCGTTATGTTGACAAGTGAAAAGGAACAAGTGTAAAGCAAGATTCTCTGAATATCTACCACGATGTCCCGGGGGTGACATGACTTGGCCTCTAACAACAACTGAGTGAATGAGTGAGTTTAGTTTTACGCCGCATTTAGCAATATTTCAGCAATATCACGACGGGAAACACCAGAGATGGGCTTCACATTCTGTCCCTCAACTATAAAACCCAGACTGAAAAACTAGACCGAAAGCAAAATACCATCACAGTCCTTCCTTCTAACTAAAACGTTAATTAAACAAACCAACATATACTGATTTATGTTTTAAAAAAATGAATTGAATTACGCGTGTTAATTTATTTGTGTCCTATTGCAAACTATTTGGAAAACCGCTGTGCAATGTAGTTTCTAGTTGACCATATGTCATCGGTCTTGTTATATTTTTTGCATGTTATATATGTAATCAGTGCAATTATAGCTGTTTTATATTATGATATATTGTAAATAGTATTATTTGTACCATATACCAACAATATCATTGTCTTTCTTTGTGTTCCCTTCACTTACTCTCGTGTGTCACGTTGAAATGTAGTGAGTAATGTTTTCTGTATAGACGATATTATGTCTACTTCGGGAAACCAACATTGTTTTAAACGTGATGTGTTTAGTGTCAGTCTGTACGTGTTTGTAAAAAATGTCATTTTGTATAGAGTATCCCACATTTGTACATATGTATTTCATTACTGGCGTGAAAATAAACACTACTGCACTTTATCGATTATTTTTGTTAATAAACTGTTCAATTATGCAAAAGGAGTGCGTGAGTTTAGTTTTACGCCGCTCTCAGCAATAGTCCAGCTATATGGCGGCAGTCTGTAAATAATCGAGTCTAGACCAGACAACCCAGTGCTCGACAGCATGAGCATCGATCACTGCAATTGGGATACGATGACATGTGTCGAGCAAGTCACCGACAGGTGAAGATCTAGGACAGAACATGGTTGCATGTTTCCGATCACTCCTAAGCCTCCAATTCCAAATTCTTCTGCAGCACTAGATGCAAAAGCGTTACTACACACCGTACTATGTTGGTCCTCAGCATTCCATAGTTGTAGTTAGAGGCGACTAACGGAATCGGGTGGTCAGACTCGCCGTCGACACATGCCACATGGATGCTCATGATGTTGATCACTGGATTGTCTGGTCCTTACTCAAATATTCCGCCATACAGTTGGGATACAAACAAAAAACCCTCTGGTGGAATATGTGCTGAGTGAACGTTTCGTGTTGTAATGAAAAAAACCCCCAAAAATATTAATCGGCTTCACATATTCGGGGATTCAATGGCATGCTGTTGCTCATTGCATCGATCACTGGATCTTCTGACTTCCACATACCTGGCATAAGGAGTTCCACGTCAGACCACAACACACAATCAATCACACATTGTTTATTTGTTGGCTTTTCTCACTGCGCAACGTTTCATTGCCAAACTGTTATAACCTCACCATTCATTTGATTACTATTATATGGTACTAGTGTTCTTATGAAACCTTGAATAACTTGACACCAAGAGGTCAATGTAGGTTTTGGATGTTTTTTTCTGTAACGAAGAACACATAATATTCGCAAATGCCCATCATGCGGCAAAATCAGAGGCAAGCAAAATGCATCAAACTAACATGAAGTTAACTAAATTCCAATTTAGTTTATTAGCATTGTAAGATGTAAGAATGTGTCATTTCCGAAATACACCTACCGTGTTGTTTAAGTTTAAGTGTACGTTGATACATCTTGTTTTAATTCGGAAACAAACGTTCTAACGCGTGACGACGGATCTACACATCAAAGCATTTAACAAAGGCTGTCTATAGACTGTTCGAAGTGTATACGTTTGATATCAGCAACCACTGTTCCAAAATCGAAGCATAGTCTATTGATGCATGGATGTTTTCATATGGACGGTTCTGTTGTGAAAAGCACGTTTGACCGATCAAAAATTCAATATTCTTCAGGTCCATCGTACAGGTTGCGCATGATCTCCATCCGTGTGTGTGTGTGTTTGTGCGTTTTTGTGTGT
This sequence comes from Haliotis asinina, assembly GCF_037392515.1. Classification (NCBI taxonomy): domain Eukaryota; kingdom Metazoa; phylum Mollusca; class Gastropoda; order Lepetellida; family Haliotidae; genus Haliotis; species Haliotis asinina. The sequence goes on along the minus strand of NC_090282.1, from coordinate 62,400,364 downwards.
GTTTTTTGTATGTGTTTGTGTGTTGTTGTTTTTGTGTGTGTGTGTGTGTGTGTGTGGTGTTGCCCGTGTAAGTGAGCATCCGGTATCATAACTGTTCGATTCATGACCACATGATACAGTCGGAGGTCTACTGTCTGGTTATGGAAATGGTTTCGTCGCTTTTATATTCGGCTATATCACACCATGTTAATTCCGTGTGGGAGGAAATCCCATACTCAAACCACCCTTCGACGTATAAGAGGATTTGGCTCAACGTATGTTTTCATAGTAGGCCATTCCTTGAAAAAAGCTTTGAAAGAGGCAATATTTCTAGCTGACAGATAATTTCATTTTAAACATTGGCAGTGTGAAGAGCAAATGACTTGCCCACTAAAGAGACAGAGATTTACTACGTATGCCCCTTGGCTCCGGGAATGCATAGCAAATAAGACTACCGTATACTCATTGCTACGAAGTCCGTGTCACAAAGCTATCTCATATGGTATTAAGAGCAATGACATGGAAAGAACAAAATGTTATACACAAGTACTTCAAACCAGATTAAACAGTCTTTAATTCTATGTAAAGACAACAAAGTTTTAGCAATCGTGTGAACCAGGCCGTAGATATAACATCACCACTAAAGCACTGTTAGTTTATCCCCTGTGACTAAAAAGGCGATCGAAAATTAACCATAAGTATAGTAGCTTTGTGTTTATAAAGCTAAGTTTTCTTGTGCTTTGCACAAGCCTTTTGGTAAGACGGGAATAGACTACTCCACTGTTATTGTTAAAGCCATTATTTCTTTTTGTATCCATTACTCCTTGCAACAGTCATAGAGAAGACCTCGCCGAGAAACCTGTTTGCATATTTACTATACCCCCCCCCCCCCAAAAAAAAAAGTAAATAAATAAAATAAAAAATAAAAATAAAAAGTTAAAAAATAAAAAATAAAAAAAACCCAAAAAAATAAAAATAAATAAATAAATAAAATAAAAATAAATAAAATAAAAAATAAAGAAAGAAAAAAAAGAAAAAGAAAAACAAACCCATAGGTGATTTTTAGCATATAGTATGCTGCAGCAACATCAATACGTTTTTATCCAAACGGCATCTTCGTGTGACTGCAAACATCGTGACAATTTTAACTTTTTCCCTGGTTATGAAGGCGTTTTAGAGATTGTCGGAACGTTACCAAGAAAACATGTTAAGCAAACTGCACTTGCAAGCAAGAGGAAAAGCATGTGGCATCGATCGCTATAAAATTCAAAGACTGTTAAATTTTGCCATTTGTTTTTGCCTTTAAATGAGATCATCATGCCACGGCTGATCGCCGGCAATCGAAAATTGCCTTAGACCGCCTTGGGGCTGGGGAGTCGCAGTCCGTACTTGCCCGACATTTCAACGTTCATCAGAGTACCAGATCGTTTGCCGCCGACCAATTTCCAACAAGATCACCCTTGAAGCAGCCGTCCCAGAGTTACCACCCAAGCCCAGGACTACTACATCCGGGTTGCTCATTTGGGCCATCGTCTTGCCACAGCTGTGGAGACAGCACAACGTACCCAGGTCTGAGAAGAATTTCCGACCACACGTTCAGGAATCGATTGACCAAGAAAGTAGGGATTTGACCAAGAAGTACAACAGTCGACCCTGTTTTGAGAGATTTCCATCGGAGCAGTCCAGTCCGAACAGATCTTTAGAAACTGGAGGAGTGTCTGGTTGGGCAATGAATCCCGATTTCTCATTTACCACCGAAATGGGAGACACCGTTTACTGTCGGAGAAATGGATGTTTCCCCAAACGGCATTCCACAGGCCCATAGATTCTGTAGAGACAGTCTTTTGATGTGGGGTGATATGTGCAGCACACAAAGGCCGGATATAGTGGTGGTTCATGGGATTTGACGGCTAATCGGTCCATTAACGAAGTCCTTGCACGTCGCATGCTTTCGATAATGGATCGACAGAGGGAGTTCCAACAGGACAACACTACTTCACATGCAACACGCGCCAGGGTTCGCTATTTTTGCCATATTCTAACGTCAAGGTCTTTAAATGGCCTTCCCGCTGACCACATCTTAATCGAATAGAACGCCCTGGGGATGACCTCTATCGACACATACGTCAGTGAACACACGCCCAAGACACTTCCAGAACTGGCCATCACAAAGAAGGAAAGGTGCTGAAGAAATCCGCGACAGCGACTTCGTCGCCTTTCCATTCGGCCACCCTTTTTATCCCCCCCGGCATGTAATCCGGGCGCTATAGTCGACGCCTCGTCTATCCGTCCGTCCCGTCCGTGCGTAATCGTTTGTTTCCGAAGCATGGCTCTGAAACCGTTCAATATTTTTAGACCAAATTTGAAAGATATAGTAATCTCAGCCTATGGTTGTGCCTTTTGCTATTTACAGATTTTTGGCATTTATATTTTTTTTCTTTTTCCAGTGAACATTTTAGTGTTTTATGGTGGGATGGGCTTCCGTTTCCGGAGCAGAACTAAAAAACCATTCAATGTTTTTCTGCAAAACTTGGTAGATATACCAATCAGAACCTATAGTGGTGCCTTTTGCTATGTACAGCATCTTGTGATTTATTCTTTTCTCGGTTTCCAAGGAAACGTTTCGGTCTAAAAAGTGAGAGGTGTGTTTCACTTCCAGAGCAGAACTCAAAAACTTCTTAATATCTGTTAGTAAAACTTTCTAGATGTGTGTGTCAGACCCCAAAGTGGTGCCTTTGGGTTTTTAACGGTTTTTGTGATGTATCATTTTCTTGGTTTCCACAGAAACGTTTTGGACTTAGTCTCAAAATGGAGGGGTGGGCTTCGTTCCCAGAGCACAGCTCGAAAACCATTTCATATCTTTCAACTGATCTTGGCAGATATATGAGACAGATCTTGAAATTGTGACTTTGCTGGTTACAAATATATGGCATTTATAATTTCCATGAATTCCGTGGAAACAATTCAAACTTAGTCTTAAAAAACAATGAGTAACTCTCAGATTATTCTTTCAAACATGTGGGGGCCGGGAGGATATGTCATCTTCTGATGACTCTTGTTACATAACTTAATAACTTGGATTACGGATTTTTTTCACTGGAATGCAGATTGTTTTGGGGAGCAATTCAGCAAACACCTCAAAAATTGGTAGCTGGAGGGGAAAAATCACCAGTAGGTCAATCAAGATGTTTTTATTTAGCTCTTGGTGCAAATGACTAGTTTCTTGTACCAGGTACTATACTTCATCATCATACTGTGATGACAAAAAGACTGTTTTCAGTACCAACCGTCAATGGTGTTTTCTTTTCACACCAACTTTGATGACAGACCTTGTTAACGGCTGTTTCTCAGACTGTACACATGCCTGTTAGATGGGCCGGGCAACAGACAACAGCTCTTTTTTTGAAGACGGATTACTTCCTCTCGATCATAGATCTCGCTGTCACCGCAGTGGAACCAAACCGCCGGAAACTGTACTGTCACAGCTGCAATTAAATACAATGAACAAACTTGTAACGAGCATGTGTGACATTTGCATATTATCTTAAATATTCAGCTGTGAACATACATGTTAATACAGATTAAGTGATCCAAATGCCCTTGTATTTATATTGCTTTTCACAATGAACTCACCTGAATACGTCTGGTGACGTTCGATGAGACGTTCCTGTTGTAAAGTCAGCTTACAGGCACTGTATACAACCATCACCCTCTTCCCCACACACACAGAAAAAAAATGCAAATTTTGAAAATTCCAAATAAATATCTTTGTTTAGTTATGATTACCATATACAAAAAATCAGGTTACTGAACTAACAATAAATCACTTTAAAGCCTACCTAATGTCAGGAGCTTTCTGTTTTTCTTGTCATTTTCAGCTGGCTGAGATCGCGTCGCTTGTCATTGGTGACCTGTCCATTACATTCATCAAAGGTATTGTAGGTGTCATCTACTTGAGACAGGGTAGGACCAGGCAACCAGGCCAGGAAGGCTGACCAAACTCGTCATTAGGGAGTCTGTATGGGCTGAGGACACAGTAAAGTTGAGGATCACAATTCCTTCCAATGCACTTCAATACTTATCACCCCACACAAACAGACAACATATTTCTATATTTAACCCAAAGAAAACTGTTCAACTGCTGAGAAAAGTGAAGTTCACTTGAGTTATGTTAGGAAAGCTGTGCAAACTCGTCATCAAGAAGTCTATGTGGGTTGAGGACACAGTAACCACAGTTCCTCTTAGAGAACATCATTACCTAATACTCCACAGGAACAGACAGCATATTACTATACGGAATCCACATGAAACTGTTCAGCTGCTAAGGAAGTTACCCCGACGTTCACAAGAGTAATGAGTAAAATAGTTAAAATTTCAGTAACACAAAACACTTACTTGACATGTTCAAGAACGTACTTATTACTTTCTTTTTAAACATCAATATTTGAAACACTGCCAAGATAAAAGTCGTTTTACAAAATTCAAAGGAAAATCTCTATTATTATACAACAATTTCACATGCCAGAAATGTATAATACCGGAATCGTCAGTGCTTCGTCACGACGGTTTCCAGACCAGGGAAGTCTTTTATTTCCTTCGCAGCCCAAGTGTTGTTTCCTGACAAGTTACATCTCCCGATTTCATGAAAGATAGCATATCCATGGCAGCTTCCATATCTCTTTCATTTGCAGCATCATGAACCTGAACTTGAGTTCCTTTCGATAAAGTCGTCCAAATCCTGTTTCATACTGGCAATCGTTGTTTCCACTGATTCCTGTACTGCTTCCTTAAAAAGCGAGTCATGAGCGACAGCCGGGCAAATCTTTTAAGAGACATGTTCCTCTTTACTTGAAGTTCAAAGCTTTCACATAAAACATGCTGCAGACCTAATATTGTAAGGCTGACAGGGTGCTGTTCTTACAGCCACATTCATGTCTAAGTGCAATGCGATGGAGGTTCGAACTGCTGTCAGTTGTATACTTTCATAAGTTGTCCAGTGATCTGGGCCTCCAACTGAATGGACAAATAGCATAGGTTTGTCGAGATCATTTTGAGCACGTTTGTGATGCAGAATCCTGGTGAAATAATATAAACAGAACAATATCACAATTCATCAAAATTCAGTGCATTGAGTGAACTTGTGGATGATGGAACAAGGCATCGATTGTAGGGACGTGTTCCTATTGGTTTATTTGGTTCAACAGCTGGAATGATAACTTTGGCATCAACCGTTATCATACTAGAATGTTCTCTGTACCTACCAACCACGTACCTCATCATAATGTACTGATGAAAAGCAAATCTTGAATCCTGCTCTCAGTAATCTCTGCTGAACCTTGCATTTCACATGACAACTGCCAGTGTAATTCATTGTGGGGATTGCATGGATAAAAATTAAGTCTGACCCACGACTCGGATGGAATGAGTGAATCCTTTGGAAGTCTATCTTTCACTTGTCGATCGGCCACAGAGACTGCAAATTGCATGTAGCCGCAAGCTGTCTTCTTACATGAACAACTGACTTTTCTTCAAGGAAAATCATCTCTGACCAAAAATCATCGAAGTGCTGATCACAAGGTCGCAGATTATGTTTTCGTAAATTAAAGACCTAATTCATCGGATTTTCAGTAGTCTTTTATTAATTGGGACTTCTTGTACAGTCTCTGGTGCAGAGGCATCATGTGTGATGGCTAGTTTTGTTCTTGTAGCCTTGGTATACTGAGATATAAGACCTTTCCTCGTGACCGAGATTTTCTTACAGAGATTGGCAATGATTGAAATATTCTGATCTGCATGATCAGGCTCGACATTTCCATCCACATTCCAAATCCATGTTTAGTTTCCTAGATAATCCCCATGATCGAAAGTATATCTTGCATAATGAAACGGCAGCTTCAAGTTATCAAACCATTTTCGTCTGTCAAATCTATCCGCTAGTTCAATGTCAAGTGTAAAATCCGGTATGTAGACTTATGCAGAATCAAGTTCACTGATGAATGCAGAATACAATTTTCTTTCATACGCACTACCTGATGCCTCCTTTACAACGTCGAATGACAAGTGATCACCCGGGGGTCTCAAAGGTTCCGATTCTGTCTTGTTTTGATGTTTCTGTCACTGCTCATGTCAAGAAGGTATCTGTACATGGTGACTGATGTGAGAAGTTGACCAAGGCCTGCTTGAAGGAGGAAGCAAAGGTTCAACAGCCAGGGCAACATCAATACAGATAAAATCGAGATTTTCCAATAGCTTGGAGGAAGAAAGCTAAAAGGTATAAACAGATTGATAAATTGGTACACCAATAAAAGTGCAAAAACGTTTCAGTTTGGGATATGTTTAACTTAGATCCACCGTGTCAGTAGAAATACGTTTGGTAGAAATACTTTTAGTAGGAATACTTTCAACAACAGAGCTTCAACAAAAACACCTATATGTGAAATATAGTAATATTTGTATTAATTGAAATAATCAAAGCGGCCACATTTGTGTTTAGATTTTTTCGATGTTTGCTGTTTGGTGATGAAATAATCATCGGTTATCAGATTTCAACTAATTTCCAACACCAGTACCATACATTACCATTTCTTTAATGTTTTACTTGATTACATTTTGATATTCAGAAACTGAAGCCATCAACTATAAAAAATCTATAAAAACCCAAAACAAACAACAACAATAAAAACAACATAAAAGACATAACAAAAAAAAAACAAAAAGAAAAAAAAAAAAAAAACAAAAAGAAAAAAAACAACAAACAAAAAAACCAAACCCAAACAACCCCCAAAACATTTTTCTTCGGTATCTTTTTAGACCTTCAGTTTCAATACATTTAAAACAACAATGCCTATGTAGATATTTAAAATCATGTGGCTAATATATCAACACCTGGCCTGTATCAATATGCTAAAAAAGTGGAAATAACACAGTTTGAAATAGTAGAAATGCACACCTGCTGCTCCTTATTATGCTGAGTTTACAAGCCATAAGAGCCTTGAAATTTCTTGAAATCTTTTGAAAAGGGGGTAACCCTTTCTCGAGAAACCTTGCATGATGGGGATCCAAGTACTAAAATAGTTCTGCAAGAACTGTGACTTCCCATTTTTCGTTTGCATCCTTCGCGCGTATATGAATATATCTTTTATTGCCAAAGTCCATGAGCGAGTTGAATGTACAAGTACTCAGGTCGATGAATAGATCCTGTTTAGTTGTTTCGCGCTCGAGCATCCGAAAATAAAAGCCGACAAAATGATCACGGGATCCTTAGTGATGTTCTGTTGGATCAGGAAGTGCCCAATGAAAATAATTATGTCGAACACATGCAAAGCTTCCTAGTACTCCCGTTTCTTACCGTCCACGCAAACACAAAATGTCTCTGACATGACGTGTCAAAACACACCATGTGTCAAATATGAATCCCGACATTCCCTTTGCAGACGGCACTAAGGGAGCGCTGTAGTCAGGGGCGCACATCTCTTACTTGTTTACAAGCAACTACGAGAACGAGAACTAGATTTCCTTAACAGGGTAAAAATTGCAAACAAATATGCGGTTAATTTTTACATTTTTTTTATCTCCCGAGTAGTGTTTACAGAATAATAAGCATTACATTTTTGTATAGATGGTGGGAAAACAAATCGGCAATTTACAATTGTTTTTTCAAGTTTCAGAAATTTAGGATCGATGGGTCCTTAATCCATGTTCCAGGTTAATAAAAGCCTTCTATACTCAGCCAACCGTTGCCATACAAAGTACTGACTTTGACGCCATATTGTGAACTCATGTAAATGGGAACACTAAAATATCGGTGTTGGATTGTATGTCAACGTTTTGTCAATACACTTGTGAATATTCACCTTTTTACTAGTATCAAAATTACGGGAAACAATTGCTCTTAAACTAACGCAATACATTCTCTAAAATGGCTTATGCGTTTTCTACTTTGTATATATAATGTCGTGATTGGAAAATGCAAGAGGCACAAAGAAGCCTTGCTACCTGACTGCATATTATCTCCATTTGTCACAATGATTGTATCATATTGTTTTATGATTGTATCATATTGTTTTATGATTGAGGAATGATTAGGATTTGGAAAAAAACCACACACGTAAGGATGCAACAGGTCAATACTTACTAATTGAAGAACTGCTTAATAGACTCGTAAGCTGTTTATAATGTTCTCCTCAATGACCGGCTTCGAAAGAGAAATATTGCAAGATCAATATGTGCAAAAGATACGAAGCTCTTCTATGAAAGTTTCAACGGCTCTGTACTACAAAGACATGAAAGAAATTGTGCAAAGTTTTTCTTTCCACCCAAAGATGCAAATGTATCATTTTTTTTATCTCCATAGAAACTAATACCCTACGTTTTATTGACATTGAAGGACAGTTGTTACCCAGGTCGGTTCTCCCCATTATGAGGTTTCCTATATTCAGTCCCTGAATATGAATACAAAAGAAAACTCATCAGAATACGTTTTGTAACGCCTTCATATCCAGCCTCATGTAGAAATATATTGGGATGACTGATAGTAATGGCAGTCATGGTATCCATATAATTAGCAGTTTGTGGATTGTAACATTAGTCATACTGGGAGATTTTGTTGGTGTCTTGTTTAACGTCACACCCATTCGTTTTTCACTCTGTTCATAATCGAGTGAGGTCCAGACAATCCATTGATCAACAGCAAGAGCATCGATCTCCGCAACTGGCATACGATGACATATGTCAAGCAAGTGGGCGAGCCCGACCACCCGTTCATCGCCTCGTGCGGATTCTAATCCGGATTTTCACGGGTACATCATGAGAGGTACTCATGTGAAGACGTCCGGTGATGGTGGGGTGGCGTCGCTCTCAAGAACACGTTATCCCCAGCGTAAGTTCTTTTAACTTGTTTTTACTCCGAGCAGACGCTCTCTCTTCTGCAGCACGGAGGTGGTTAATTCGAATATTATGTATGTCTGAAAAATATGCAAGAAATACACAGTGTCAGTCTCTAAATTCCAAGCACAACGGTGCGGAAACGACTACGGCAAAAGATATTTGCCCCAGAACTTTAATACCCCGGCTAAAACGCCCACATGAACAGATAGAGTACTATTTGATATCCTTTGGCCTTGGTAGTCTTTTGCCTAAAACACACGTAAAAATTCTATCAGTTTCAAACCCCGTTCTCCACAGCGTTCTTCCGCGTACATCGGCGTCAACCAGTATGTCTCGCACAGAAGGGAAATGGTTTTATAAGATCACACAGGTGTTGTTTCAATCCGGAATACGCCAAACAAACTGAAAAATCAATTGAAACCAAAATTAGTTTCTCGATTAGAGTGGGATGGGGTTGGTGTAGAGACAGTTGTCCTTGGTGGACGTAAGATATATCACATTCACCGTAGCTCTGTGATGTACGGGGTTATAAGATTCATTGCCTTATGTTCGTTTCAAGGACGCGAAACTTTGAACGCTGTACAACAGAAATGCTTGTTTGTGTGTTGTTTAACGCGTCACTCAGCAAATATTCAAGCTATATGGGATCAACACCAGGAAATCGTGTGATCGACAACATTAACATCGAACAACGCAATTGAGATACGATGCCGAACCACCCGTCTCCTCTTAGGACAAGCGTGGTTTGCTGAAGATCACTAGTGACGGATTTTGGCAATGCCGGTCACTACACTGTACAGGGTGATTAACGCACCATGCGATTATTGACGAGTGTCTATCAGTGTCATGAACAGAGGGCCACTCTGAGTGTAACTACAAATCTGGATTGTACATATTAGCATTAAAACGCGCCAACAAATACAGGCTAGGTTGCGGGAGAATGAATAGAGACATTATTAAATGGGCATCTTTCGGGCTGTAACATTCCCCTTCTTGTCCTGACATGTATAGAGTGAGTGAGTATGATTTTACGTCGCTGTCATCAATATTCTAGCAAAGTCAAGGCTGGGGATACCAGAAATGGGCTTAACACACTGAACCCATGTAAGTAATACACCCCGGGTCTTCCCACCGCCATCATCTGTTCATAGCTGAGGTCTATTAATGATGAGTTTGCGTTCGAAAGGTATAACTATATCTTAATTATGACGGACACCGTGAACTGTTGTAATCCAGAAAGCCATGTCACAGTGTGATGCCTTCTTTGTAATCTATTCACTCTCCCACCAGAGCAGATTTAGTCACGAAATGTTGACAACGAAAGGAAATGTCAGATGGCTACAGTTTCATGGCCATCAAAACAATAACATGTTTTATTTAATAATGTTACATATATTTGTAATAGGTTTATTTTAATGTTTTACAGAGATGGGTCGGGCGATCCTGGCAATGTCAGGCAGGTAAGGTTCACTGTCAGCTCAAGGCCCTTCCCCCATCTACACGCAGTCCAGACAGCGAATGGGACTTCTCCCAGTATGCGCTGGAGAATATGTAGACTCAACAGCACCTTCTGCATTACCTAGAGAGTCAGAAGGGCTGTGTTCCCGGTGGAAAACTCGGCCACTCTCTTGACCTGAGCCATTAGATCAGGCGGTAGCATCCCAAGGGCACCGAGGACAATGGAAAGTCTGACGATAGTGTATTGGGATGCAAGCGATAAATTTCGAAGGCGAGGTCCCCATATTTAGCATGCTTTTCCTGAATCTTGTCAATCACGCTGTTGTCAAAAGGGACAAAAAATCAATGATTGATTAATTTTAATTAATTTTTACCTTGTAATGGAAACTATTTCCAGTTTCATTTGTTTCATTCTCATCAATTTAGGTTGATCTAAAGAAAGACCATTTGCTGTCATTTTTGAGGTTCGATGTATCATTGGAAGTATTCTGGCGTCAGGTAACATTTACGTCTTGACAAATCTCATCATGATTTTTGAAAGCGAATGACGGAAGGGTAGAGTATCATATGCATTATTAATAATGACAATTATATCAGTTTTGACTCTACTGGACTGGTTATGCCATGTTGACTGATTATGTTATACGTACCCCGTGTCAGTTGCCACTTTGCTGTTGACGAACAACGAATTTGAAAGCCCGCACCAGATTATCCTCTGACTTTAGGTTACCAAAGTAAGAAAATACAATTTCTGATTTTTTAATTTGTCCAGTTATTAATTTATGCCTGCTTCCCAAAAAGCAGCTAATTAAGTGAATGATTCATGTATTCATTTATACATTAAAATGAAGGTGGTCTGCACGGTCTCGAGATTTAAACTGTCTCGTCGTTGTAATTCAGCGAAACTTGCAACTGGTTTCCATTTGGTACTTGACAACACATCGAGGAAGCTGACATTGCGATTTCAAGTTGATATTCGCTTGCTTGGAACCGATGAAAGTAAGCTAGGAAGTGAGTATTGTTTTACACCTCTTTTGGCAATATTGTGCCAATAATACGTCGGGAAACGTCAGAAATGGGCTCCACACGTTGAGTTGGGAATCGAACCCGAGATTTTGGAGTGACGACCGTATGCTAGCTTCCTAGTAATCATCTCGTAGTCGTCATTCTTAACTTCGAAATAAAAGAAACTTAAGGACGTGTTATTCTGTTGCTCGCCGATATGACAGAAAACCTCGTCATTACCGAGATACTCTCGGTCCTTTTCTTCATCAAGCTTGAACCATAGTGCTATTTCCTGCGACAATAAATAACGGTTCTCGAACATGCGTAGGAAGAACCATTACTCCAGACTATCCTAGAGATGAGGTGTGATTGTACTTTATTGATGTTATTGAAGGGAGCAAGAAGGAAACACTCCCCATCCCCCCAACCTTACAATTATCTAAATGAAGACTGCACTCGTATGTAATTGATTCCAGTGATAAAGGCATGTCTCAAATGCATCGTTTCTTTCTTAAAAGTACACGTCGCTATTGGTGTAGGGTCTTACGTAGTGTGTTAATGTTGTGAGTGGGGACACGCAGTCAACAAAGCGTGAAGGAGTGAGTGAATTTAACGTCGCTTCTAACAGTAAATCAGTAAGGTCAAAGTGGGTAAGATTAATTTTCGATGTGGGTAAAGTGATGTAGGTCTGTGATATTTACCATTTTGATGAAACCCTTGAGCACTGTCATGGTGTTGCCAAACACAAGAACGTAACTGAAACGGCTCGAGATTCCAACTCTGATTGTCATACCTAGGAAGTAAATTGTAGAAACTTTAAATCACTTAAATGTATTGTTTTTATACTTCTTTTTCTGTCTGGTTTTCTGCTTTTTATTGAAGGAGCATCAAAGTTTGAAACGAAAATTGCTTGCTTGATGTTTTATAACATATCATTAAACAAAAGATCTTGGCATTTCATCGAAATATCCAGATAGTCAATGCACTTTTCGCATGATAAATACACACATTTGCAGTAGACCTATGTGTATTTGTGATGGTTCTACTAGGACGCAGCTAAGCCCCACTTCTTGTACAAGTCACCCAATATCCATATCACCACCACCACCATCACCCAGGAGGTAACGCCATCTTCTTTGGTTTGCTTGGATAAACCTTAGCCTAAAGATCAACCCTCAATTGTCCAGCATATATAACTGATGCATTCATACATAATTACTTTGTGTTAGTTTAATAACAGTACTCGCGATCGTATCTAGATTTGTAAACCCATGTGTCTTCCTCTTTTCTCCGGACCTTCCTGTTCACGGCTATTGACCTCCTTTCCTAGGAGTCCCTTTAAATCCTCCTCCAAGTGCTAAGAGGGCAATCAATGGATATGTGATGGAAATTGACCCTCAGCTGAATATACCTTTTCGATTTTCAGAACGGCTATTGATTTCAAAGAGTTTCTTCAATGGTAATCGACATCAGTGTCGTCTCGAGTGGATTCAACTTGCACCCTTGTGTCTCTTACTACGGACCACAAAAGCTAATCACCCAGATAACTGAATATTGGCTTTGTGTCTTGTTGATCACAGCTGATCACAGTCGATCACGTGTTAAACATTCCAGATTTGTGTGATCAGATAAAAAAAATATCATATACTTTAATGCAATTGAGCATCTTCAGGTGCTCTGTCAATCAACCATAATACATTATGTAAAATGATTATTATACTTAATGATTTATATCAAACATTTATCGGTTGAGACGTGTTGCTATCAATCAGATGACATTGATAAATTCATTTTTCTTACAATTTTCAGTCACAACCTGCGCCCTATGAACATCTGTGCCCAACGTCGTCGATAGCCCTGGGGATTCTTCAGCAACATCCGTGCCATGACAAGAGGACCAGTGTCATCATTTTCTTGGTAACTCACTGAATCACTTTCTTCCATTTATTACTCGTTTCTAGTTAGTATTCCTTTTGAAACGATTGATCATTAGAAAAGAGTGTCCACGGAGCCTTGAACCTGGTTTAAATTAGTTCCTGTTTGATAAATAGGCATAGAACACATAGGATTCGACGCCTCCTAGACTTCAGTGTCCAGCTGTTTGGGACAATGAAATGAACGAAATGTTTCTGAATTTTAGCAAAATATCCAACCTGGACTTCACATGATATTTTATTATCCTTTCTCTATAACCAAAATTACGTGTTATAAATGTATTTGTATTTGTAGCACATTATGAGTTAGTATTGTGTTGTTCGATTAAAATTTAACTGAGTGAATATGGTTGTACGCCGTTTTCAGCGATATTCCAGCAATGTCACAGAGGGGGACGCCAGAAATGGGCTTTCGGGGAATCGAATCTCGGCAAACATTTGGATTTAAACATTTGACTACCACACTGCCCCTTATTAAGACCGAGGTAAAACGAGCTTTACCATAGAATAATGGACTTTTCCACTCACTACCTGTACACTTCTCGAATATACATGAACGATTTTCGTAATAGATGTTGTCATTTTCAATATTATTTCGTTCTTCGGTTCACTTTTCCGACCAATGCTAGAAAATCCTGAGTGGTATTCACAAAAAGCAATGCAATAGTTAAGGAAAATCGGCAACAATACCCGTGCTTCGTAGAATGAGGCATGACATGTTAACTTGCATCCTAACTGTATATTATTTGTAATTGCCGCAGTGATTGCCCGAATATTAACGTACATTCAGACATTTTTAAGTTTGACGATACAAATTTCTTGTTATGGCTCATTTAATATTTCTTTTAAATGTAAATGGCCCTGTCTTGTCAAAAGACTCGTTAATTTCATAGAGAGGTTATACGTTCTACACAATTCCATTTACGTTCTACACAAAATATTTTAGAGATCAATAGAGAGCAAAAATGATTACTCTGGAATTTCAAAGGACTCTACAACGAAAACTTAAAAAGCATGTCGTTTGATGTATTTCTTCTCATCCCAAATTATATACAAAACCTATTCTCAAATTAGAATGAATAATCATTACTTGCTAAACGTGCCCTTCCCGAAGAAGGCTACAAACAAGCTCTTCCATCATCATTTGAGCCACGCTCATTCCCACTCAGTGTGAATGTGGCGGTGTTTTAATCCGAAATACAAAAACAAAAATGCACAAAGGCAATGGGAACAAAAATCAGTTTTGCCATTTTAAGCTACAGCAATTTGTCAGTGATGGGCAGACACATATGCCACTCTTTAAGTTTCAGTGATCTAGTGGCTCATCATATAAATTCCATTGTAAGATCGTCCCCAAGGAACATGGAATGATATACCCTCGATCTTTGTTTATGTGCCATGAACCCGAAGGTGCGTGACCTCATGGGCCCCGAGGGACTAGTGAACAACGTAGTTTTCTCATCGAACACCACAATGTTGATTTTAAATTTTCGCCAGACAAGAAACCCAAATGTAGAGTTCCATCTATTTGCATTTACAAAACACCGGTAATTTACATTTTATGTGAGTCAGTGTTATTCGAGATAAAGAATTACCACCACAAAGTACCAAATGAGGTCGGCATTCACGGGTGGTTACATAGAAAATGTTCCTCGCTTGTGAGTCGGGTACATTGAGAGTAATGGAAGAGCGCTCAGACAGTCAGAAAGTGATACGAGTATTTATGTGTGAGGTAAGATAAATCTGCTTGTGTTTAATATGCAGTTATTTCAAGTACACTGCGAAGTGGCGTACAATATATATCATGATGATTGACAGGAATTTACCAAAGTCATGAGCAGCGATTCAGTCAGCCCCACCTTCTGATGTACAATAGCGTAATTTGAATTTAGTCTCTATTACATTATCTGCGCAACTGTTTATCCTTTTTGTCACAGACCTGTGAAGATTCGGGATAAAACTGATCTCCAAAACGTGCTTGTAGTATGAACAATCTAATGGACTCATTGACATGGTTGACAGAAGTCATCGTATCGAAATTGTGCAGGTAGATGCTCATGTTGTTGATCAGTGGATTGTCCTGTCTAGACTCGATTATGTACTAACCGCCGACATATAGCTGATATTTGCCCCTATGATCAACATATTTTCACATTTTAGAAAGTCAGTGCATTTCCCATCTAGGTATTTGTATGATCAAAAACTTCCAACGTATTTCGTTCCTTGACGATGTGACCAAAATGTCATGTCATTTGGGAACACCGTCTGGTCTTTTGGTGCATCGACCTTGACTCACGGCGCTATTTCCTGCGAAAATTAGAAACGGTGACTTAACATCCGCTGAAATGGCTATTACTTTAGGTATTCGCACTGATGAGGTATTATTGTACTTTTTTGATGTTATGGCAGAAAACAAGACCAGACGACAACGACATGCACACAGTCATACCCACATGCTACAATAATTATTTCTCTTAAAGAGTAACGATATGCCTCGTACTCTGATATGTGATCTATGTACCTTCTGTTACAGGAACAAACCCTTAATAGCTAGCTATTCATCATATCCTCATTATGTCGGAGTCCTTTTAAATTCCCCCAATCCAAAGTACCCCAAAGTGCTAAGAGGGCAATCAATGGATATGTGATGGAAATTGACTCTCAGATGAGTATAGGTTTACGATTTTCAGAACAGCTATCGATTTCAAAGTGTTTCATCAAAGGTAATCTACATCAATATCGTCTCAAGTGGATTCAACTGGCATCCTAGTGTCTCTTACCAAGGACCTCTGTGAAAGGCTTTTTTGTGGGAACTGAATGTTGGCTTCGTAAGAGTCGATCAAACGTTTGCTATTTTCTAATTACAAAGAAATGTATTTCTATATGATAATAACATGCGTTCTTCCTTAATGTGTGTGTAAAATGTAGCACTGAATAGGGATTACCTCAAATAGTTCATAGCCTTTATGTCAATTATCCATCTACATGGTGCTTATCAGTGACATAGCGCGTTAATGTCATCAGACAGTCATTATGTAGTTCAAGTGTATTTATGGCAAATGTTCATATGCCTTGAATGATGAATTATCACGGTGTAGAAATTACGGAGATAAAGGCTTGTGATTCCTCTATAAACCAGCTAAAATAGAACACAGACAAGACTATGATATTCAATATTCAACGTTGCATTAAATCGTCTCTCGCACCCTCTATGGACCGGACATTATTTGAAGCGAACCCCAGAGAGTTAGGTCCCTTGAAGCGCCTTTTACGAATATCCTATAACACAACTTGTGATTGAGGTCAAACACAAACACCGACAACACTGCGTGCGACACTTTTTGATGTACGGAGCAATCGTTTACACACACTACAGTAGAAGCTGCCACAACCGGCATCTGTCTAATGAAGCAAGTTGTCAACACTGGCAAAAAGCCCAAGTCCCTTCCATAACGTGTACATTTATCATCAGCTGTACACTCTGGCGCATTATCTAAAACGGATGTCCCAGTGAGTGCTGGATTAAACAGCTTCAACTGTGTATGGCAAGTGCTGTCTGTTTGGAAGTTGTTTCGCCTCGAAGTTTCAATTATCGATTTCAGGCAAGTCGTAATCATTGACACATATGAGTAAGGGTGAGTGAGTGAGTGAGTTTAGTTTTACGCCGCACTCAGTAATATTCCAGCTATGTGGCGGCGGTCTGTAAATAATCGAGTCTGAACCAGACAATCCAGTGATCAACAGCATGAGCATCGATCTGCGCAATTGGGAACCGATCACATGTATCAACCAAGACAGCGAGCCTGACCACCCGATCCCGTTAGCCGCCTCTTACGACAAGCACAGGCGCATTTTATGACACGCATGGGTTGCTGAAGGCCTGTTCTACCCAGGACGTTCACGGGTACGTATGAGTAAGGGGTAACAAGTATGAAGCGAGAGCACATGCTCCAGTATATATAATATAGGCCAAATATTGTCGTAAATGTGTGACATTGTGCCTTTAATGCCCAAATGAAGGAAGACATCTTGTAATGCAGGCTGTAGTATGAGTCTTTACGTAAGAATATCCCAGACAGCAAGCACAGTTGAAACGCGTGTAAGCGATATCAGGCATATTTCCGTTTTAATCACATGTATAAGGGTTTATCTGATTGGCAAAACTATAGGAACCAATCCTACTGCGACCTCATGCCTGTAGCTTCACATCTTCAATTCGGTGTGAAAATATGAGTAGAAAAGTAGAAAACTGATCAGCCCATGCACAGAATTATTTTTATTCTTGGATACTTAGGTAGCCCACATATCATCGCAACTAATACATGTTCAAGGCGCTGGTATTTTCCCATGGAAAATTGGATGTCAATCTCAATAGCACATCGAATTATCAATCTCAACTCCCCGAGGACCATACAACTCTTGAAGCCACTAGGTGCACCAACTTGCGTCTTTCTCAATCATTACGAGGTACCCACTCACAGCTGGGTGGACTGGGACAACTAGGTGTTTGCACGTATTCATGTGACCACCATCTGGTCATACACCAACGGCTTGGTGGGTTGTCCTAAGTGCACAGGGTTGTGTACTGTACACAAGGGGTTGTGACAACACTGAAAGAGTGAGCACACAAATCTGACGCCCAAGATTTTTACACCCGGTCACAAGTGGGCTCGATTCCGACACCTTATGCTCGTTGGCGCCTCAGGGTACTCGCCCACAGAAACATTCTTTAGTATATGCTAACAGAACGATATGAAGCCTTGTCTTCTTTATGTCAGTGACTAATATGCTGAGTGTTTTACTGACACGTTCTTTCAACTATGATATTCAAATAGGATTGCCAAAAGAAATAGTCCTGATTAACGGGGTTCCTTTGTTTAATGCAGCTTCTCGTGGGATTACGTTCTTACTCGTGCCTCGTAACGATACAAGTTATAATCATACATCTTAAGGCCTGTTAATATTAATCTTCTTCTTCAGAATGGGCTTAGAGCACAGTCCATTGTGACTCTGTCCTGCTGCATCCTGATATATTCATGACATCACGAACTAATCACAATTTCAGTACACAGTTCCTCTTATCGGAACCACAATCGTACTGAATTCAGGCAATGGCTAAGGTTTAATTATGAAATTCTGTGACACACGTCGTAGATCGTTTTCATGTGTGCAATATTCCGTTTGCAAGAAGCGCTCTTCTTGAATCCTCTGTGTATGGCTCCAACACTGTTATTAGTCACCTAAATCAACTAAATCATCTCGGGGAAAGACGAGAATGGAATCGGAGATATCACTGCGTTTGAGATTCTGGAACGTTACTATTGTTTGCCCGCTACAGTCATATCATACTCTATTTATGCCACAGTTGAACAGTGCAGTGTTTCACTCTTAACTACTGATAAGGTCAGTCTGTCTTTCGTGGTACTGGAATTACAGAAAGTGTAAAGAGATGATGGATCGCTGGCATAATCTAACGGTAAATGACACCGTAGCATCCATCTGAGAACATTGTGTGACGTAGGCAAAACGATATACATTTAAGCGAAAAGTGCTCCATTTACCTAAGACATGTTATTAAGTAATTCTATACACTTGAGTCTATCTCCGTGCCAAGAGCCACCAATGTCGTATTCACATTTCGAATCAGTTTGTAAATGTCCAAGGTGTACAAATAACAACCTTGAACACTAACCAAGTGTTTTCTTGTATATTTTTACCTCGGTGTGGCTTGGAACATATATGGTTTCAAAATCTGGTTTGATCGGATCTTTCTTACTATCTGTAACATACGCCAAAATTGAATACATAAAGTCGATACACAGCAGTGCCATTCCACATGCACCAAAGCCGTTACAATCTTGAGTTCGAATCCAAAGAAGGTAATATGAGGATGCTTACACAGCTTTTAAACATTACATGAATTGTTCCTTCATACTTTCATATTATAAGTTATACCAAGTCTTTCAGTGCCACGAACCTAAGGTTCCAATTGGGTAAGTTCTCAAAGCCACAAGTTATCTGTACGTGCAGAACATCTACAGCCACACAGAAAGTGACATGCCTCAAAATGGTCAGTTTACCCACTTGGTAAAGATAAGACCAGTTGTGGTCAGACCAGCTAACCAACTAATGGGACAATGTTAACATGATCTTTGGTAATCTGAGCACACAGATACATAAGCCAATGTTCGTGGAACTATTCTTCATCTTGACCGAGATCTTTTATGGATAAATCTTCTTTTAATTCGTTGACACACAACGTTTCTGGCTTCAACTAATGAAGGGGTCAGAAATGGCCTCTGGATGGTCATTATAGGCTATGATGGCAGTGAGGTCAATGACGTCTAATCCGTTGACTTTGCCTGTCAGGGTTCAGGTATAGAGTGAATGAGTTTTACGCCGCTTTTAACAACATTCCACTCAGCAATAACACGACGGGGGACACCAGAAATGGGCTTCACACGATGTGCAAATGTGGGGAATCGAACCCGGATTTTCCGCGTGACGGGCAACGCTTTAGCAACTAGGCTACCCCACCACCCTTCCTACATAAAACCTTTGTCATGGAAATGTGCTGATCGGATTTTACGGATCCCAATAAACTTGAAAAAATATTTTTGCAACCTGAACCTCTCCATTCTCTGCCCACAGTGCTTACTTGTCACATCTTCCTATGTAACCTCTGTTCTAATACGATCCTTTCATGGTGTGAGTGTTCAAGACTCGTGATTGGAGGCAATCAGATTTAGTAGTGCAATCAGCGACCTTGTTTTCAAAGGTGATCGTTCGAAAGATCTCGGTAATTTCTGGATGCATCGTGAAAACTAGAACCTCTTCCCGAGCGCGATACTCAAATGTTTCTTCTAGACAGAACTCAGTCATGTCATATTTGTTTCTCCACATTGCTTACATTTGTCAAGTTGAATCTAAGTCGATGTAACACGTGTTCTGATTGGACAGAAAAAAGGAGATAAATCTGCTGCCATTTTTTGCAGCTAGGGGATTTTATGAGAACCGAGAAATATGGCCGTATTAGAACAGAGGTTCGTAGGAAGATATGACAAGTAACCTCTATGAGAAGAGAATGGAACCTCTCGGTTTTGTTAGTTTCTATATTTCCGCTGTATGACAACATCCTGTAAATAGTGCAGTCAAGATCGGACATTCCAATAATTGATATAATCACCACCGAGTTATAAGCACTTTGGATACAACAGCATTACCCAGTCAGTGAACCCCAGTCTCATTTTAAGCCTTGTACCTGTGTGCTGAGCTAGAATGTTCGATTTTGAAAACGAATACACGTGTGAATATACTATCCCCTCAAACCCCCCCCCCCCCCCCCCCCACCCCACCCCCCAAAAAAAAATAAATTAAAAAAATAAACAAAACAAAACAACGACAAAAACCCGCATACACGAGAAATCTGTTGCGAAAATGTGAGTTCAAACACGTGTAACTCGTCCATAAATAGCCTTTAGTGCATGACATGTTACACCAGTTTAGGAGACGGTAATGTCTGTACAACCATGTGGATACATTTAGAGACGTTGGGCGCGATAATGACGACGTAGCACGATCCCAACGTTGGGTTTCCTGGCTCTCTGACCAACTTCATTCAACCTGCTCCGTACAGTTTGACCGGATATCTAGTCCAGACACCCACGATGTACCGAACTGGAAGGTGATTTCTGTCGCGTTGTTCTAATCCTCGTAAGAAATCTCATCAATATCAACAAATTCAGGAAAAATTGACATTTTACTGCAACTGTGTAAAATCATGTTATCAACACTTTTGTTACATATTTTGACGACAATATTCCTATCTTTTTTGGAAGAGTATATTATCCGTTTATTCCGTTACACTTTCTCCTAACCGGAAACAGAACTCAACAGACGTGCTGACGTTGTGTGTATGTACCTTATTAACTACATCGATACATATTTGCTACTTTGGTATCCTACAGTTATTATGTTATATTACAAAACTATTTACTGTTATATACAATACCCGTGACTTCGTTTGTATCCGACCCGTGGAGGTCCCGGGGTAGAATAGGCCTTCAGCAACCCATGCTTGCCATAAAAGGTGACTGTGCTTGTCGTAAGAGGCGACTAACGGGATCGGGTGGTCAGACTTGCTGACTTGGTTGACACATGTCATCGGTTCCCATTTGTGCAGATCGATGATCATGATCACTGGATTGTCTGGTTATTATTTACAGACCGCCGCAATATAGCTGGAATAGTACTGAGTGCGGCGTAAAACTCAACTCACTCACTCGTTTGTATTCCATTTGAGAGTGAATGAATTTACTAATAGTTAACGCCGCTTTTAGCAATATTTTAGCAATAACACGACGGGGAACAATAGAAATGGGTTTCAGTCATTGTACCCATGTGCACAATCGAACCCGGCTCTTCGGTATGAAGAGCGAACGCTTTAACCACTATGCTGCCCCATCGTTTTTGAGTTTGAGTGAGTTTGGTTTCAAATTACTAAAAAACACTATTCAGCTGCGTCCTTCCCTGTAATAGTAATGGCGTCATATCTCACGGTGACATCTACTTACTTGTCTGCTTGACATAATCGACTTTAGATGACCACCATGGAGTAATATCCTGGTTGCATGGTGGTCATCAGATATGAACCTTGATATTAGATTGGTGGGGGGTGGGGGTGGGGTGGGGGAGCATGTCCAGTAGTTGAGTATTCTTCTATAGCTGAGAACCCGTGAAGGTCCCGGGGTAGAATAAACCTTCAGCAACCCATGCTTGCCATAAAAGGTGACTATGCTTGTCGTAAGGGGCGACTAACGGGATCGGGTGGTCAGGTTCGCTGGTCACTGGATTGTCTGGTCCAGACTCGATTATTTACAGACCGCCGCCATATAGCTGGAATATTGCTGAGTGTGGCGTAAAACTAAACTCACTCACTCAATTCTATGGCTGGAAGAGAACAAGCATAGGCGGATCCAAAGGGGGTGGGTTGAGGTGGTTTGCTGGCGTATGTGCCCCCTTTTTGTCCTGAAGGTATGTTAACTGACCTCTAACACTCTCATGACACTGAAGTGTGCCCCCCTCCCCATTTCTCAAGAGTGTGCACACACCCGCGAAGGACAATGTGCTGCAAGACAAACCTGGTTTATTGTGGGTTGAAAAGTACACAGGAAGATAACTTGACGGCAAGGCCATCTCGTGTTATTTTCAACTTCCGCCCACACCATGAAGCACCTTGAGGATGCATCAAGTAACCAGTCTTTCTGGCAGTGGACAGCGGAGGTTTAAGACGCTAGCTGCACAGTATCCCAGACTAATCACGTATTTGCCAGTATCGCGCAGTTACAGACCTCTGACGTATGATTCGTTGAACTCAACGAACAACGCCACTGTGATGTTTCTGAGGGCCTGAATTCCTGAAGAATTAATTGTTTTGACAAATGTCTGCAGATGCGTCAGCCCAGTCACGGTGAGGAAACGGTATAATGTACGCAGATGGCGGTCCCTCCCTTGTGGGCAGAGGCTGGGGGCATGAATATATTTGTTTTGGCAAATGTACTGGCTGCACCTGAGGGTTCTTGAAAGTGTCTAACCTCCATCTCATCTGCGATTCTTCAAGGCCTCTCTGTTTCTTTTCTTCATTTGTGGTTTAATGAGAGAGAGTGAGAGAGAAGTTGTGCCGTAGATATATATAAATTATCATTCATTTATATAGGAGCATGGGCCATAAAGAAAGAAAAAAACAATATACACATGTACATGTGAGTTATAAGTGAAGCATGTCAATCATAACAAAGCCACAGAGATTGTCTGATGGAATACACAAATGAAATACGTAAATGTGATAATAATGTCAGTCCCGGTTTGAATCTCTGTACATTCAGTCGGGTATGTATCAGCTCCAAAACAGGAACGACAGCATGTCATGTTCATCCAGCATTTCAAAGTTGAAATAGGTTTCAAAATTCAGGTGATGTATTAGAAAAGAAAAATATCTGTTACAGCTTTACGGAAGTTTCTCACAGTGCAGTAGGGCATGGCAATCGTAAAGGTATATCACAGACTGTACACGTTTTATAAGCGATGTTACGGGATGACATTCTCGAAATGGAAGGGTCTAACCTCCATGTGCGCGTCTTCAAAGCCTCTTTGTTTCTGTTCTTCACTTGTGGTTTAATGAGTGATGATGCTTCAGAACCGAACCGTTTACTTTTCTATATTCTAATATTCTGCCACGGCTTACATGGAGTGAGTGAGTGAGTGAGTTAATATTTATCGTCACATCGGCAGTATCGCAGCCTTGTCGTGACGAGAACAATACCAAAAAAGAATTATATATATCAATAATACTTGAAACAATCTAAAGCCTGTTGACAAAGAACAGCAAAAACGTCTAGTATATCACAGACATTCATTTAAATCTAGTAATGATATCTAAAACAGTTTAATTACTGAGAACACTACACTATAAAAACGGGCTATAGATGGCCAACAACTGAAGGTAGATCACCATACTAGGGACCATGGGGACTTACAGTACTTTTGTTACCTGCATGGACCCTAGCTGGATTTACATCATCCCTTCAGCCGTTAGCAATTTCGTCATATCTAGCCATATATTAAAACTACACGTATGCTACGAGTAAAACAGTGGAGAGCTTTAACTTACTTCTAATGTTATGGGACTTACGTACCCTCTCGGGAGGACAATAATTTTACTGTACTTTAACCCCCCTTGAGGATACTGCCACTAACAATGTCAGTTACTAACTGAAACTTCCAGTCGTAAAATATTTATCTATTTACAGCTCAGACAACAAATCTAACTCTTTTAAAAAGCAATAATTAAATGAGAACTATGTTTAATAAAAAGTTCCTGCAAAGTTCGTGATGTAAAATATGATGAGATGCTTGACTGTGATTCGTTTATCACAAGGGATCTGTCAATAGGTGTTGATGTGTATACCTGGTGTGGCCAATACGGCATCGTCGGATGATGACCTCCTCAAATCTGGACTGACAACCCAAGTAAGTGTAACCAACATAGGGTTTTACCTCATGTAATTTATTGATACCTACTTGAGTGTCCCACCTCTTCTGCATTATATCCCGGATATAAGATCTGATAATAGCTTTATAATCAGAGTAGGGGAAAAGTGGTGTCACAGATTTGTTCAGTGCTACCTTCGCAACACGATCGGCCATTGTGTTCCCAGTAATACCAACGTGGCTGGGTAACCAACAAAAGACGATGTCGTACTGGCCAGTAGCAAGATCATTATATAATTCAATAATTTCTATTAAAAGAGGCGTTTCACCCAGTTTATTTGCGATATCGGATTTGTTAGTCAATAGCTGATCACCATCTTGAAGGTGTTGAATGCTGGATTTAGTGTCCTTACCCTTGATTTTCTGAATCATGTTCCATACTTTTGATATCGGTGTACGTGCATTGATCTTTGATACATACGTTCGCCAAGAATGGCGTTTACTTTGCTTAAAAGTATGCCGAGCTTTAGCATTAAGAATTTTATATTTGTTCAAATTGTGGACCATAGGATGGCGGCGGAAATAATGTTCAGCTTTTTTCCGTGCCTTCCGAGCCTGTTTGCAATCATCGTTGAACCACGGTTTTCTAATGTGTGGAGTTGCGGAGGACTTAGGGATACACTCAGTTGCTATGTTGTTCACCTCATCAGTAAAACACTTTATAGCGTCAGCAACATCAGTGAAAAGTTCAGGTTTAAGTTTGTCGGCACAGAGAGTTTCATATAAAGGCCAGTTAGCCTTCTTAAAATTCCATCTGGATGACGGGGGAACAACAGAAGGGGTTACAGGTGTTAGAACTGTAGGAAATGGACGGACCATTCAAATTCATTCAGGATGATTGAGTCAGTGACAGATAAATCAAAACTAGAATAAGTACCATTCCCAGGATGTAGATAAGTGTGAGAGCCATCGTTATAGATGCATAAATCATTATTTGAAATGAACTCTTCAAGTAACCTTCCTTTATTGCTTGTATGCACACTACCCCATAGTGGGTTATGACCATTGAGATCACCCATACTGATGCAGGGCTTTGGAAGTTGGTCGTACAGTGCTTGAAGATCAGGTAATTGAAGCAACAATGTTGGGGGAATGTAAAGAGAGCACACAGTAAAAACAATGTGCAGCCTGAAGATTGGTATGAAGTAAAACAGGGTTATGCATCACACCCTGTCGGACTAAAATTGAAGATCCACCAGTAGCTTTAGTCCCTGGTGGGGAGAAAGAATTGTAGGTACTGTACTGACGTAAATCAAAGTTTTGTTTCTTTAAGGTAAGTCTCCTGCAGACATATTGCTGATGGCTTATAATCCTGTATCAATAAATGCAAATCATTGAGATTGGTCCTAAGACCTCTGCAATTCCATTGAATAATTGAACTAGAAACGCTATTATTAAAGGTGGTTGTACAGGGGATCTGTGTTTCCCTTTTCTAGGCGACTTACTGGTGGTGCGCCGATGAGGGAGAGGAGATACATCCATGTCCTCTAAGGTTTGAAAACGATTCTGTATCAGTACAGGGTCACGCTGACCCTTTGGAATACGATCAGAACGATTAGAATGGTCAGTTTTCTTTTGGTTGCCGTTTTCAAATCAGGCGATGGTTTTGGTACCGACTGCAGGTTCACTGCTGAAGTCATTGGCGAGGGTGAGACAACTGTAGATGGATCATCCGTCTGAGATGATCTCCAGATGACTGTCGGGGAGATGTAGTCAGGATCGGAGCAGAGGATTCCATCCATGTATAATTATTTTGACAACATACTGACTGATATGAAACCGATCTAGAAGTTGGAGTTGAGACTGAAGCAGCAGCTGCATAAGATGGGTCTGTTTTTTCAAGAGCCAGTACACGTTTCCTTGCTTCTAGGAAAGAGACTTTACGTTCATGTTTTATTTTCGAAATTTTTGACTGGAGTTCCCATGTAGGGCATGTTCTGGACGACGAAGGATGATTTCCAGAGCAGTTTACACACGCTGGGGGTTTATCACAGAGTTTGCCATCTTCACAGGTGCCTCCACATCGATGACAAGCAGCCGGACTACGGCATGATTTAGAGCCATGGCCATATTTCTGACATCTGTAGCACCTCAGGGGATTCGGGATGTAAGTATTAACCCTTAAGTGATAATAACCAGCCTTCAGTGATTCCGGACCAAATGTAAATAAATAGGTATTGGTCTTTATGATGTCATTTTCTCTTTTGTAAGTGAACCGCTTAACTGCAGTTACACCTTGTGAGCGTAATTCTGAAATTATGTCACTCTCATCCATATCTGAAAGGCAACGTCCCACATCACGGACGATGCCTTTACAACTATTGAGCGTTCTGTGAGGGGACACCTCCACAGGAACATTAGCCAGTGATTTGGTTGAAAGAAGTATTTGTGACTGGCTTTTCTCTTTACACTCGATCAGAAGAGATCCAGAACGTAGCTTCTTGATTTAAGTCCCTCTTAACTGTTCCCATTGCAGGTACAGAGCGAAGTCCATGGAAGCTGTGAGAAAATTTACAAATGCACTTCTTTGAGTATAGAAGTTGAGACCAAGTACCTTTGGTAACCGTCGTCACGATGCATGTCACTTGTCACCGCCTTGTACAGACGCTTGCAATAAACTATTCCTTAGCACCCTGTCTCTTTGTTTGCAGCTGCTTCACCCGCTAACATTACTGGTGGAAACATGTCTTATATTTTTCGCGACGGATATAATGTCTTAATTACACAACGACACGGCAACGTTCGAAATGTCTACATTCCCACAATACATCCGGTAAATTTTCTGCCTTAGATTTATCACCGTTAAAAGTTAAATTGGGCAACTTAGTCTGATTGGTTAACGCACGAGGGAGCTACCATGAATGGTGGTAGAGCGAACCGTATTCCTTAATTAAAGAAACTAACATTTTGAAAACATTTATGAAAGTACATCCGTATTTCTTAAGCCATTTATGATATGGTAACTTCATATGGCATTGTTATTCGTTTAGTTTGGGTTTTATTATTTTGGGTTTATTGTAAAATCAAAAGTACAGGTAGATCGAAACGTGTACTAATACCGACTTCCAACCGCATGACAAAGTGATAGTGAAAGCGACATTACTTCATCAATTTCACTTTCGTGGCGTGATGCCATGTATACCAGCTGTAAGATCAAATATCCATATACATGAGGAAAGTGACATCAGGTATGCTTTCAAAAGGCACAACTTGCGTCCTCTTAAGCAACAATTTCTATTGTACGCTGCTTCATTGTATTTGAATGTTTCCCCCCAAATATAAAATCTCCAAACGCATAAATTGTATTTTCTTTAACAACTGTGTTTTTTGTTGCTGTTGTGTTCTGATTACGACTTCTCTCTCTGATCCGTTTTCATAGTCTTAATTATCCTGTGCATACATTCACAAATCCATTTTAATCCGTTTTCTATCAGAGACTTGTTTCCCTGATCCGTTGTCATAGTCTTAATTATGATGTGCATACTATCATTTTAAGATTCATTTTAATCCGTTTTCAGTCTTTGTAAATATGGTAATAGATTGCCAGTTTCGTTAGCACAATGTAGTGCCAGGTACACAGATTGTTCGTAGAAGAAACGAAGAAACGAAATAATTGACTATGGTTTTACAATCGCTGATCAGCATTTAGCAAAATCACGCCGAGGGAGACCAAAAATGATCTTCACACACTGTACAAATGCGAGGCCAAACAGTATGGGGAGTACTTCATCAATAAGGTCACACATCTGAGAGATACCCTCTCTAACGAGCTTAATTTTTTGTACACAACATTCACTAGGCTGCCTTTGTCCCGCTTCTTCCCAACCACTGAAACCTTCCTCAGACTCGTCCTTATTGAAAAACCTGCCGTACCTTTCTAAAGTATTGGAGAGAAGCATCTTGGCGAGGCCAAATCAACACTTATGGAATCATGACCTGTACCTCATTTCACAAAGCACTAAGGTGATCGTGAGTCAACAAGGTAACCCTAGTGCAAAGTTAAAGAACAGGAGTTACGTGACCAGACCATCCAGTGACCAACAGCATGACCATCGATCTGCGCAATTGGGAACCGATGACATGTCAACCAAGTTAGCGAGCCTGACGTTTGTCGACTCTTACGACAAGCATAGTTTATGGCAGGCATGGGTTGTTGAAAGGATGGGAGTTAAGGTTAACCTTAGTAAACGTTGCTTCGTGAAAGGAACCACTGAACACATCTACACTCTACCGAGACTGCTGTTCTGAGATTGGAGAACAGTTTCCTGAGATCAGTGTTTGGACAGAACCTTTTTCTCGAAGTTCTACTCAGTACTCAACCTGTCGTCTGCTTTCGAGATTGTGGACCATTCCAGTCTGATGCTATGACTAGAACAAACAACAGGATTAGCGCTGTAGTGGTTCACGTCGTATCAGACAGGCCGCAAGATGAGTGAGCAGGTTGTAGGTGTGACAGCCCAGTCATGAGACTTGTCATAGGATGTACCGTACGGGATCAGCACTTGGAACAGTACTGTTTTCCATCTATATCCTACAGTTCATCATGTGCGACAGTTGCCTAAACTACCATCTCTATACCGACGACAACCAACTCTAAGCCTTGCTAAACCATCAACGTACCTACCGTGTCTAGCCAAATTAGGCTCATGTTTAAAGAACTCAGGTAAAAAGGGTGTCCGATAACTTTCTAAATCTAAATGAATGCAAAACCGAGGTCATGATACCAGAAACTAAACAAATGCTACAGAAAAAATCACCACAGACACTTTTCATTGTTGGAGTTGAGACACACCCAATACATCATCGAGGAATGTTGGTCTTCCAGTCACAAAGACTCCGTCTGCAACTCATCGTGTCTTGAAATCAGCCTGGATTGCCAATATGTATTTTTGAAAGATCAGCAAGGTACGAATCACCGACATAACTAAGCTACATGTATACTCTTATGTTACGTCATCATTAGACTATTGTAACTCCGTCCTGATCGAATCCAGTGTGTCATCACACCGTCAACGGGTGCAGAACATAGTTGCTAAAGCCATCTCGCTAATCACTCCGGTATTGAAGTAAGTGCACGAGCCGGTAAATCAGAGGATCCAGTTCAAGTCCTCGGTCTAACGCCTTCCGCCTGAATGACGAGAACTAGATTACCTGAAAGAACTACGAAACACAGAAAAGATGGCGGAAAGAAAATGTTCAGTTGCTGCTCTTAAACTATGGAACTCACTGTCTCCCGATCTGAGATCTGCAAAATCAATCGAGAACCCAGGTCTTCGGCGACATAAAATGATATTTCTCAAAATATCTACTTCAAATTCTTACGCAACGTTTGCTGTTACTCTGGACGTGACTGGGTAAAATTTTTAGTATGTTTCCCAAACACTCAAAACAATATGAAAAATAACCTTGTTTGTCTGCAAATGATCATTGTTGAGATGACTGATTATTAATTTCTTTGCGTAGATTTCACCGTGCATTCTTTGATTGATCGCGTTGATTCACATCATTCAGGTTAAGTCTCTTTTTGTCCTTGACGAATAATTACATTTCCATTTTCTATCACTCTCAAAGGCTAGTCGTACATTCGTTAGCCTACATTGATGTCAACCAGACTGTCTGTGTCTATGGGGAACTACAAGTCTCAGGTGGACTTGCAGTTAGAATAGGACATATAACTCGCTGGGGAGTTGAACTTGAATTTCTCGATAAGACAAGGAATTACTGGTGCGTGTTTACGATAGTTGTTATTGTTGGGCACAAATGTATCAGCTTCTTCGGTTTCGTACGCTGCAGTTGGGGCATGTATTCTTGGGCCCCGTCCCCCAAAGCGATGGTAATACTACGATAGTCGTAAATCTACAATCCAATCGCATGTTAAACCTACAATCAAATGAGGGAATCTTCAACTGATTACATCTCCTAAACCGCCGCCGTTCCCCGAAGGCCGCATATTCATCAAGGCCTAAAGAACAAAAACGAAAAAGTGAATGAGTGAGTTTAGTTTTACGCCACACTCAGCAATATTCCAGCTATATGGCGGCGGTCTGTAAATAATCGAGTCTGAACCAGACAATCCAGTGATCAACAACATGAGCATTGATCTGCGCAAATGGGAACCGATGACATGAGCCAACCAAGTCTGCGAGTCTGACCACCCGATTTCGTAAGTCGCCTCTTACGACAAGCATGGGTTGCTGATGGCCTATTCTATCCTGGGACCTTCACGGGTCTATAAAGTAAATGTGATTGTAACAATATTGTATCGATAAATTATCATATAATGAAACTGAGTAAACTCCAGTATGTAACTGGATAATGCAAAATGTGCGCCAGTTAAATTTTAATTACTACATTTCCACTTACAAAATATGTAGTAAGTACCCATTAAAATCTTAATGAATGATTCAAGTGAACTTCACAAATACAATTGCTTCCCCAATACCTTTTCTTCAATGGCTGAGAGGTGTGGGGGGGCATTGCCATCCCCTTTAAATTTCTGCTTCTTCTTCAATGACGTTTTCTTTACATAGCACCTTGAGGTAACAAAATTTAGTTATTTGCTTGTCAAATTCTAAGATTTTCTACATTTGCAAACAATTTCTAAGACATGTATTTCGCCCAAGGGCATCGTATGAAAAATATAAATCCTTATTATTTTCTCCTATGTAGGTAATAAACTTAAATCGCTAGCAATTCAGTATTTTAATAAAAATTATTCAAATGGACAAATTATAGTTTAAAACAATTCATTACTTATTATCATTCCACTGCTTGAGAACTTCGATTTATCCACCAGTCTACCCCAGCGCCTAATTTAAATTGTAATGCTGGCACTAGGGCTTCTTTTAACATAAAATAAAATAAAAATCAGTATTCGCTATATAAAATACTATTGACAAATTGTATTATGAACTAGCTTTGGACCGTCATTTACGTAAATTTGCTGAAGGATAAGAAAAATCTATTTATTTGTGTAATGGTTGTTTGGAATCACATCCGTGATGTGTCCTGCGGTGAGTGAGTGAGTTTAGGTTTACGCCGCACTCAGCAATATTACAGCTATATGGCGGCGATATGTCCTGCGGAAATGTAGGCAGTGGGATGTCTGAAGATTAGATAGTTTTCATGGACATCAAAGAAATAACATGTATTTTATGATTTGGTATGGCAATATAAAAAATACAAAATTCCGTTTGGTTCATTTTGATCATTCGAAACTGATGACGTCGGATCTGAAAACCATCAATTGAAGGCTCATTTACCACACATATCGTACAGGGAGACGTGTTTTGGCGTCACATGATATTTACGTGTTAATTTCAGTTCCGTCACGTCACTAATCGCTGCCAAAACATGATGCAAAGCCATATGCATCATAGGGTTATTGGTTTTAACGGCAGCGACGACCACGTGGAAAAAAAGTCTAAATACTGGTATTGATCGACATGCATATTCATACTGGTTGAGTAATGTAATAGATATTCTTGTCCTGCGTCAACAGGCAATCGGAGTTTTTTCTATTTTTTATTTGTCGTGGTGAGATAATTTAATTTTGACTTAACTTTGTATTTTTTTGTTTAATTTCAGTTCTGCAAATAACGGTGTTGAAGTATCAACGGTCCGAACCCGCCATTACGAAAACGATGCTCTTCAAAAATGGAAACACACTTTACTAAACGTAGTTATGTTCAATAGAATGTGCATATATCTTTTAATGTGATTGTTACAAAGGTGGAACCTATACATAAGCTATGAATGTGATAGTCACATGTTCATTAGAGATAACCTAGCAAAGTGATAGTCAAATGCTCAGCAGACATACCCTGGCAAGATGATTGTCAGATGTTCAGTAGACATAACCTGGCCAGTTGGTACTCATATGTTCAGCGGACATAACCTGGCCGGTTGGTACTAATATGTTCAGCGCACATAATCTGGCCAGTTGACTGTCACATGTTCAGCAGACATACCCTGGCAAGATGATTGCCAGATGTTCAGCAGACATAATCTGGAATAGTGATAGTCACATGTTCAGGAGACATAGTCTGGAAAGGTGATAGTCACGTGTTCAGCAGACGTAACCTGGCCAGGTGATTGTCACATGTTCAACAGACATAATACCGACTGCCATGTCAGGGTTTCACGTACACACTTAGAAAGAAAGACTACTTAATATTTGGTTTTAAAATATATGAGGAATTCGGTGATGTATTTGAGTGTGAAATATACGTGGAATAAGCGTCTCACAACAGGCGTGTTTCTGTATATACCACCCCTTCGAATTTCGTTTTTGCGTAATTTCCAAAACAACTGATTCTGGAGACGACGCAGACGTTTCTCAAAAATCATTGGTGATTTGATAAGTGTGATCCCAAGCAGGCTATTCAGTTTAAATATATAGTCGTATTTCAAAACATATACAAAATAATGCCGTGGTATTATACTGTGGTAAAAGTACTCGTCGTACCTACTTTTCTGACGTCGTTTTCGGTAATTAAAATACTTTGCCATAAATGACGGGTGATGATATAAGAAACAATGAAATTTACCTCGGAATTCAAAACTGGTAGAATTATGTATGTTGAACAGTATTCGACGGCAAAGTGTGTTTTGAAAAGAAGAGTCATATATTTGTGACTGTGGAGTCTAGGGTGTTATATTATAAAGGTCTTCAATATCGACACAAACAGTGTCTGGTGTAGCGTTGTCATATTGGAACAATACCAACTGGTGGTTAATGAGAATGTGACGATGAAGAATTTGGCCGACGTGCCGATTTGCTGTCACGTTGCCCTGTATTACCTGTGCACTTGCCGAAGGCAGTTCGGTGCAAAATCGGTGTTTACATTATCTTAACTCGAACTATCTTAGTCAAAACAATGTTATAGTCGCGTTTAAAGGTGGCATACACATGGAATTCTTACAGTATAATTTCATGAAAAATGGACCTTTGTATTGATCAACGGGTTTTCACTTCACCGATATCTTGAACTAATTTGGCCTTAGGCACATAATCTCCTTCAAGACGTGTATGATCAAAATCGAGTCTCTCCCACCCTTCCTTGTTCATGATAATCCATACACTCTCGTCTCTAATGAATTCGGCTTGCTTCTGCAGTTCCTCTTAATATGAACCGTGAGGCAAGCATTTCAGTAAGTGAATTAAATGTACCCTTGTGCGTTGGCCATGGCTGATGTTAACTGTCATTGGTTTTGTGACTAGAGTAGTGTAGCTTGAACAATTGAATTATTTCGCCGATATTTCAGTTCAAGTTTTCGTCGACAGTCTCTCAAAAATACACCGTTTTACGTTGCCGTTATGTCAATTACTTCTGTGTATACTCTGCTACGGAAGTTGGGAATCATACAATGAAGACGTTGTGATCAGTCGTAAAAAGGCAGATATGACAGGTTTTCGGAACTATAGCCTATCGCCGCTTCAACATAGCGGGAACCTGCAATATCTATCCCATTGATGATTTAGACTTCAGCAAATGGTGGTCACAGATCCGTCCGATTCATAAGTTGACATCCATAAAATGTGCGCTCTCTACTCTTGCTTCTGTGCGATATGCGATCAGATTGGGAAGACGTAATCCAGAACGTGACGAGAATGCGCCAAAATGATGGTTGTCAAACTGTTTCAATGGGAATCAGTCTGCGAACTGCAAATTTTGCAACAGCTTCCAGCAGGCTCAAAACGCTGATTACTGGCCCCGCGGAAGGTGAACTTAGAAAGTGACACAAATTCAGAATCAGCTTTACGAAATTAGCGTCAATCAAAACACTGTTCACGTCAATAACTAAACGACCGTCAGCAAGCTCGTCAGCGACAATCTGCTCCACCTGTACATTAGACACATTCTAGCCATCCGACAATGGTCTATAAAGGAAAGAACCTGAGGGAATCCACAGATTATTCTAGATTCACTCTGGTCTTTGTGTACCGTTGAGGACACTCGTAGGGGCGGCATGCAGATATGGAGGTAGGTCTGTAATGAGGTAGGAAGCGATCTCTGTGAGGACTGAACACCGCTGTATAATTTGCATCATCAAGAGACCTTTACACCGACATCCATGGTCACCCTCTTCCTAAGCCCTCACTGATACTGCAAGAGATGTGGACAACAACCTCGAATTATCATTGTGAAACTGATTCAGATCACGCAAAGCCGTATAAATGAATAGTTGACCAATCTTGACCCCCTTATTGAAAATCCATCCCAAGTATGAAATTCCAACACCGCTATTGTTTTCGTGGTTCTTGCACCTTACAAGACTTCACGAATATCATATGTTCATTGTTATGCTGCGGCTGTTAGTTTCTACTCCCATCCCCTGTTTGGTATCCTTCAAAGGTTCAAAAGATATTAGTAATGGTTTAATTTCAGTTGTCACCACTCCATTCTCTCCAGCTTCCCCCACCCCCTTAACAAATCGCTAAACCTCATTCAGCATCTTCTGTGTCGGTGTTTGAGGTGATAATTAGCTTGGGTATTCATTTAACCAATTAAACAAAGATCCCGCACGTTCTGACTTAAGATTCCTTTGAAGCGAATACTGATTAGAAAAGAGTGCCCACAGACATGTCCATCACAGAGACTCTGGAACTCCTTTGTTGGCGTCTGTGATAAGGAAATGAAAAAGACACACTTGATTCGAAGTACCCCCATGCCCTAGGTGCATTTTCTTAAACATACGATTATAAAATGAAAATTACTTTCAGGTATGGCGTTATTATGTTTCTTCTTATAGATATGGGATTGTTCATATTGACAAAGGCTGTTGTAAGGTACATGCGTTGTGCTGTCAAAGCGTAACAGAACACGAATGAATGAGTGAGGAGAAATGAAGTCATACGGGCGATGTTGCACCTCGCGAGCAGAAACAGTTATACACTTATGATAAAATATCAAATTCTGCAAACTGGCAATATGTAAGGTTTGTCATCAGTCAAAAGTGTGTCAACAGTCGAAGAACTAATACTGAACAGCAAAAGAAACTGAACTCTGACTTTTCGTCAAGCTTTTAATGGAAAACCATAAACATGGCCGCTTAGGCTTGGTCAAGGTCGTTACACAGATCAAGCTTTATACATATCCTTCGCTCTCATGTTTAACCCGTTTTTCACTTTGCATTACGTGAAGGACATACTGACAGTTAGAATTTACTTAAACCATAACTCGTAATCATTTGATGATTTACCAACACATAAATGACACATGGATACCAATGCACTCTGTTAACTTGATCTTTTGATGCCAATCAGGCAAGCTAAAACAATCCTCCTGTCAGCTCAAAACCTTTAATACAGACCTTGATAATTGCTTGCTTGTCTTGACTGTATTGATATCTCTGTTTATAGAATAAATTCGATGCCATACGGCAAGCATCCTCTACAAAGGGAAATCAGATAAATATGAGACCATTACTGATTGTGAAGATTCATTAGCGTATGGTCATGTTACAGGGAAGTAAGATGGCATGTATAGCAGAGAGCAAAGTGAGTGGCTTCTTAAAGTCATCACATTAAAGCCGTGTGTTTTCGCTACATCGAAGAACCGGTGTTTCCAAGTAATATCGAAAAATAATTTATGCCCAAATTACTGAAAAACCAATGCCAGTTGTTCTGCGTAGAGTGCATGGGACCTGGACTCAAAACCCCTCTCCGATTTCCTTATGTACCCTTTCTGCCAGGATAACTGATTCACAAATAGAGTTCTTTGATGCTGGAACCTATCTAAACAATACTGTCAGTGTTGTAATTCATTTACCGTGTGTACAACTCAAAATAATATCAATAACATGCTTAAACATCAAACATTCAGCCCGAGAACAAATCCGTCAACCACGGGCTTTGCCTTCACAGACCATATGAACTGTTTATGACTAAATAAACCACATTAAAGAATTAAAGAATAAAACGAGTCTCGGGGAGAAAGTTTGAATACACTCAACATAAGATGTGAACTTTACACATAAAGGGGTCTAATAACAACTGACAACCATGTTCTTTGATGTACGGAGCGAATATACTTTTAAAACAGAATTCTATATTACTCCCGACGCCAGTGCATTTATTTCAGCATAAAGTTTCGTAAAAAATACCTTCATCATGATTCATCGCCTCAATCTGCCATCACGAGAGTCCCCGGTGTGTCAGTGGTATTTGTGGCATCTTCTTTCCTTCATATGTGCAACGTCGAGCTTTTCTAGCCTTACAAAATGAATATAAAAAATGGCAAAGAAATAATGTTAGACAAAAACACAAACAAACAAAACAAACCCCAAAGTCTTCATGGATGTTTTATTACGGCCATATAAGCATGTCCTCTGATATATGGAGCGAACCGGATATCTATATTTTTCGCGGCGCCAGTGCATTTACTCAACAGAAGTTATCCTCAAAAGATACCTTCATACGATGTTCAACGACAGGTCATCGTGATTCAGCTGCTCATTTTGCCATCATTAGCGACCACGGTGTGTCAGGTATTTGCATCTTCATGCTGTTCATTACATCGTCTACGTTCAAATTCTGCTCGATGCCTTGCTAGTATTAAGAAATCAATATATAAATAGTATAGAAAAAATAGAGCAATAAACAAACAAAACAAACCCAGAATCCTGATGTTGCCATGGACTGTTGTAAACGTTTTATCAAGGCCACATAAAAATGTTGCTTTAAAATGTGTTTGGTTTTGGACGAGTTTTCCAGTTACAACAATATGTGAAAAATCGTTCCTAAAAACGACTTGTGACTGAATTCATGACTCTTTTTTTAATAACAAAGTCATAATTAGGTGAACGACCTGAGGAGGAGCAAGAACCAGCACTGAAACGTCGTGATGAAGAATTAAAACATAATCTGTTATTCATAAAAAGCTTCATATTTTCATATTCTTCTTACTTGCAAATACATTTAAAGGACGTCAACATGTGACTAACATTTTGAACACCATGAAGAACACACAACACCAGAAAGAACACCGTGGCAGTGTGCACACCACACCATGTCGTAAGGTATGGAGATGTATGGAGATCAACAACGACTATTTACCTGTAGATTTAAGGAACTGGCCACAGTTCGAAGCTAGATACCATTCTCATGAAAAAGAAAATGAGACAAAATCTTTTACGAGCAACCCATATAGGGTAAGTCGCGAAGGATGTTCGTTAATTTGCTGTTTGTTGATGACCGTTTAATCAGAATACTTTGTGTATAAATTCATTTATTGTTTCATCAGCTTCTATTTCTCCACTTGTCAGAGTATAGACAACTTTATTCACGAGGAATGTAAGCCTCCGGCCCATGTTCATACATGCAACAAAGCCTTTTACGAGCAACCTGTATGGTAACTCGCGAAGGATGTTCGTTCATTTTCGTTGTGTTTGTTCAACCTGACCGTTTAACCAGAACTTTTTTTTGTAAAGTTCCTTAATTGTTTCATCAACTTTCGTGTCTCTACTATCATTTCAAGAAGACGCAATAGCTGTAATATACAACCATAAATCAATTATAACGTCATAAATAGTTTTAAATTTGAACATTTCACCATACAAATTATGAACATGAACATAGATTTGAAATTAACACATATCAAAACAATAAATTTGATGCTGTGCAAAGGAAAAAGTGAAAGATAATGAAAATATACAGAAATTCTGTATGTACAATTACATCGATTTTTTAAAGTGTTTTTTTTCGGAATTATAGTAAGTGTATTAAATCCATTACAAAACCCCACACAGACCAAATAAAACTTAGTGACTTAGTGTTCAAATGTGTTATTCTGCAACCACTACAGGGCATGGTTCCTTTATGTCTTATAAATGATATTATAATCACCATGTTCTGACTTAGTTATGGCATGTGAGATTGGAATTTGAACAACTCGCTATTGCTACCAAATGACAAGACATTTTGTTTTATTATGAAAGGCATTGCTACCCTGAAAGAACATACGGGCAGACATTCGTCCAGGGGTATCAGATTTATTGTCTCTAAAGTAGAGGATCGATACTTCAAACATCACCTTCTTTTCCCAGGAAAAATACACTGGAACATGATGGATGACCGAGCAATTATAAAACCGTTTGTGTTACTACAGAGCTGATGGGAGGATTTTGTCAGCTAGCATGGATGTTTGGGATCAGCGGAGTACGTTAATGATCTCTTTGTGAAGCTTCACATGTCAATATACTCTTAAATTATCAAACAATCTGGACACGTGTTATACCGTGATGACATAAAGATTGTTGATAGGGGATGGTGCGGCTACAACAGCGAGTGAGATTCCATGTTATTAGGGTAAAATTTGTTTGGGGCACTCTCACCTGGGTTGAAAATGAAAAACGACAAAATTATTAGAAATTAATTGAATATCCTTTCATTAAACGTGAATAATATTTGGTTTTTGTGAAAACCAGAACTAACGTGTTCAAACCTGAAATTAAATTAAAATGTTCTTTAAGAGTCCTTTAATACAGGCAGCTCAGCATTTAAATAGAAGTACGCCAATGTACATTCAAAGGAAAAGACTAAACATGAACAATTAAAGTGTATAACATACACTCTCAAATAATTAAGCAGGAAAGGGGAACTAAACTTTTCAACATTTTCTTTGCACATTGAAACCATAAATGGGAAAAAACTGTTTTCAAGTACATGCAGTTTTCTTCTGTTGATAGTTTTGTTCCAAAGTAAGAAAACACATAACACAGAAAGCTAATGTAATCACATAATTGTCATCAACAGAAGATGCATTGGACATTTTAATCGGTATGTGCATTTTGACTTTTTGTCCTTAAAAAAAACCCCAGGAAAGTCACACGGTGTTTTGTGACATGTCTCTCTGTTTTAATGGCAGTTGAACGTCATTAATTTGTAGAATAATGAAATCATTCCACATTAATACTAACAAGGAACAAGGATGAACTGTTTGCTCATTACACTTGGCGAATCTTTCAGACTTGTGATGACAAACAGGTTCTGTGTCCAGGATAAATGATACTGATCGATAACGAAAGGCAGTTGAGATACTCAATCAGTGACAAGTGAGAGGTGGGAATTGATGGGTGATATTTGTGTAAGCGTGGTTACTCGACGCCTTGACAGGTGTTGAATAATGCAATTAGTTTGAAATGATGCATGATAAATACACGAAGGACGCAACGAGAAGAATTCGGAATGTTTCAACTCTATAAGGTCCAAGCACTTTATGGATGTAAGCATTTAAAGATAGTGCTCTTAGGACAAATGGGCAGTCGACGAAGGTTCAGTTCTTGCCTCCAGATCTGTTACTGATGCATTTGGATACGATCGTCTTTTTGGAATGTTCTGGTTAGGTAATAACAAATAATACGGTACAATGAACTTTGAAGAGATTGTTTTATGAATATTTAACAGTTTTGTCGTTTTTTTCAGAGTAGCCTGAGATGAGATGGTAAAAAACTGGAATGCACATCCGATTGTGTTGACCTCAAGGAGAACGCGATAGAAGTCTAGTCAAATCTCATCTTAAGGCACCTAAGTAAATAAGTCACGAGGACTGACGTTTGACACAGCTGAAGCGTCATGAATAATGAAGGGCAGCAGCAGGATCCCGCCAGCCATTGGGACACACCAAATTTCGCAGAAGACAATTTGGAATCTGGGATACTAAAGTTTCTTTATGAGTTGAACATTTGTCCAGTGCTACTTTAAATTTTATTACCAATGTAAATGATTAAGAATAACTAAAATTCAGCGCACACAGATACAGTCCACAGAGATACATCAGTTGTTTGTAAACAGTTATGTTTTACACAAAGTTTTCACTTCACTGTGATCAACATCTCAACATGAATGGCGCAAAACCGAAACCTTTAGGTAATAAATTAATAAAATGTTTCTTCAAACCACGCATTAACGTTCATCTTGATTGTAGGAAATGTAGGGATTGTTGAAATATCCTTTAGATTAATTAATTGCAGAACTCGGGTGTAATCATAATCAGGTAATGCTACTTAATGAATTATATCAAGGACAGGTAAATGTTCCCGATCAAATTCTTGTTCAGAGTTAAAAAGCAACATAGCAACTGACACGCCACACACGTCTCGATGCCATAACAATGTTTGCAGAGGAAAATCAATGCTCGAGTCTGCTTTTTTACAGAAGATTTCAAACAACAAGCTCATACGACTCTTGCCCAAAGGTTGTTTAATCACCGATAGAGTTACAGCATTCAAGGTCTCGCAAACGTTTTCAAAAGATTGAACTCTTCAGTGTCAAACATGTCCAAAGCAATCCCTTATTTGGAGTTGACTGAGGCAGCATTCTGACATGCATGTGCGTGTGTTTGTGACGGGAGTGGGCCCATACGCCTAATTGCGAACATCAGGCAACATTCCTTTTATACACTGATTACAAAATGCATGCTAATGATGAATATGGAATCGTACATTTGCATATAATATTGAAACAGATTTGGTGCCCTATTTTACAGAAGTGAACTATGATAGCAACAAAATTTGTTTTTCAAAGTGTTAACATAAGAGAATACCTTTTGGTATTTTTACCATTTCAATCTTATTTTCCTTAATCAGAGGGAAGTATTTATAACCCCTGTGGGTCTAGAAACAGTGCTTGCATAAGAAGATTACCCAGAAGACTGAAGTTATAAAACGGTAAGTGTGAGGGCCACTTAATATAAGCTATTTCAACATGAGATAATAATAATTTCTATTATTTTATGTACAATTCTTCAAATATTCATTGTATTTTTCTCTCCGTTAATTCTCTCACGCTTACAAGGGAGTGCGGTACACTGTCAATTCAAGATATTGTAAAATGCAAGAAACTAGAACAGTACAACGTGTGTAAAGAAGATAAATGATTGAGGAGACTAAAACCCGCTTAGAAAGGACTTAAAATTGAGACAAAAACCTCATATTTTGCATAACTGCTCGAACCACTAATCTTGAGACTATTGCAAGTCAGTGCTGCCCTGTGGGAGCTACGGATCACAGCTCCCTGAATGTCTTGAGTTCTCCATACTTTCGCCGTGTTCTGTGTGGTAAGACGTGTAACGAACTCCTCAAGGATTTCAGATTCTATATGCCTCTTATATGTATGATGCAAATGGTTTGTCTGAGGATGGAATCGATGATTTAGGAACTGACCCTTGTGACCATATGACCTACTCAAGACTTGGATAAATCCTGATGGTGAAACTCAGTGAACTGTGATGGAGTTTGTCAGGAAATTAGGAGGGAAGACCAAAGGACAAGAAAAAGGGATTTACCGAAGTGATGCATAAGAATATTATGTTAGACAGATGTGAGTGCAAATTATCTCATATAACGGCTAACGGTATCAAACCAAAATTCTATTAATTTTGAATTTTTAAATTTAAATGATACTTATTACACAAAGTAGATGCAGTTATAAACCGGTGACTGGAGTTCGCAAATTTACAGGGCATTGCGCTTGATAGTCATTGCTAACGAACTGCACTAGTTTCATTCTGACACCTATGTGAGAGACCATTCTGTCAGGTGATGTAGAACGCAGTTCCGTATTTTTTTACATGTTTCTAAATGTACAGATAGCTTTTTCATTTGTGTGTCATTTAATGCAACGGTCCGTATCTGCTATATGACTGCAACCTGCAAACATTTAAGTCTGCATCGGACCATCAGGTGGTCGTTATTTTGAGCGGGGATGCCAGCTGTCGAAATCATATGATCGGTACTGGTCAGCGACTTAGCGTCGTACGACCAGTCTACGTTTTTGTTACACATTGTAATCGTTTACATAAACGTTGCGCGAAAGGTAAAGCGTTCCCAAAACGATTAAAGAAATCTATATAATTAGAAATCCCACCTCTTGAAAAATCCTTTAAAGCAACAAGACGTGGTTTATACCCGTAAGAAATCACTGTTAAAGGCAAAATAGATGGTACAGTTCTGGCTACATTATGAACGTGTGCTTATGAATCATATCAAATAGTGATGATGCCGGGTGTTCTCGAAAAGGTGACCATATCTTGCCCCAGAAACTGCATCGGATATATTTTTTTCACTGATATCATTAATTTTGAAACGTCATGCTTGTCTGCAATGAAAGTCTTTGAAAATAAATTTCACTGATGTAACCTTGATCGAACTACGTCTGAGAAGTGTCGTATGACTGAAGTTGAAAATGCATAAATAGAAAAGAGTAAAAAATAGTATGTGCTTAGTGACTTTTCGAAACAATGCTACGTCAATCGACTATCGGACAAAATACATTCCTAAAGTCACAACCAAAACAATCATGTAACGGTATCAATGCTAGTTGAAAACTCCGTGATGATATTATCAGGTCAAAGTATGTCAATAAATGACGCTAATGACAATGATCTGCCTGACAGACATCGGAACAATTTGATCGAACAACTTTTCTCTTCCGATTAGATTGTAGCATGTGGGCAATTTTTGTATGGCGGAGACGGATGACGTTTCCATCCTTACAGCACTGGCTGGCCAAACGCGTCCATGCGAAGGTCAGCCAAAATGCAGCAACGAAATCGGCGTCCAGTTCCTAGACAATACAATTTGGTCAATTTCAGGATTTGCAAATAATATATCTTTCCCAAATCACAAGAAATGGTGAGGTCCAAATTTGATTCATCGATCATAAAAATTGATGTCTGGTGCTATTCCCTCGCTTGACTTGTACAATATGTTCCCGTAGTCTTTTCACCAGAATACTTTACTGGTCTTCTGTGTGTTTATGAGGGGCAGATACGCACCATCGTTTTGCAAACGTCTAGTCTTATCACTAATTGATGGTGATTTATAACATATGCCGATGCAAATTGACACTGTCGTTAATAGACTTGACTCATACTTTATGTCCCCCAAGATAATGTGCTGGCCCAAGCTGTTTTTTTCGGAAAACACAAAGATATTATTAACGAACCAAATTATGAAGGGAACAAATGTTTTTTGTTTTTCTGTGAATGTCATGCCGACCCAAGGAGACATGAATCATAATCAGACTACGAACGTGTTAGTGATATATCTGTATGGAAGGGCATACTCACCAACATGATTTAGTAACGGATGCCACCTTAACGACATCAAATGACACTACGTTGTCAACTGCTTGAAATTTATTGTCAATGGTGATACTAAGAAAATTTGTTTCCTCCACCACATTAAAAGAAAACAAAAATGAGTACCTGGACGAACCTTTCCAAAAATAGAAACAACGGATTAGAAATTTAAAAGACTCAAAGCTATTGAGGCACCTACACCTACACACATCATATTAAAATAAACAATAATAAACGACAGTTACTATTGTTGTGATTAGCCCTTTTAGCATGATTT
This sequence comes from Haliotis asinina, assembly GCF_037392515.1. Lineage (NCBI taxonomy): Eukaryota > Metazoa > Mollusca > Gastropoda > Lepetellida > Haliotidae > Haliotis > Haliotis asinina. Next base: position 62,356,691 of record NC_090282.1, on the reverse strand, counting down.
TCTCTGTTTATGCTAAAAATGATAACAGATAACCCCTTTGGGTTATCATCATCTCTAGCTCCGATTCTTGCTTAGAAACATCCGATTGTATAGTTCACATTCGTCTACAATATTTGAGACAGGAAAGTAATCGACCTTTGAGCACTGCACAATGCAGACACTACAGATATCAATCCTTATTTCAATGCTGTGTCATAAACCTTCATCAAGTCGAAGAATATTGATACAACAGTTTTTTAATGAAGCTCTTTTTACGAAAGGTGCCAATGTGACAATGTGACATACAACATTACTATGGAACAACGTTTGCATACGTTGCTATCGATTCCACATACCACACACACTACTATCTATCTTTCATTCTGTGTTTGGAAAAGACATTTCATCAACGTATGGGCAAACAACCACTGTCATAATACGAATCGAAAATGTTGAGATCAACAAGCTGACAGGGTTCTGGGAAATGTTTTTCACTAGTCCTGCTGATAGTGAAATCAATACTGGCATGACCCCTAACTGTATCACATCTGTCAAAAAACGGCATTAAACAAATATAAAACCACTATAGTCCTAATTTGTATGAAAACGTATTGATATGTTTCTTACGACGCTTATAAAATCTAGAGCATTTTGGACACGCCAATCTAGAGCGTTTTGGAAGAGTGTTCAGCTGATGTGTCTACAAGTTCTTAACTTTAGTTTCCCTTGATGGTCATTTCCATCACGACATGAATAGTTTTAATTTCTTGTGTATGTGTTTTTCTTTATGAAACGGAGCATGTTCCACCATGAAGAGGTATTCAAATGTGAACGTTAGCTTTTGCAGGTTTAACCATTTATTTGGCGTCCTGATTTTTTCATTATTCATTTAATGTCTGCTTTTGAACGCAACGAACTAGGTCGTAGGGATAATTTCTGAAGCAATCAAACTCACTTGGTAACTATGGTGTAAAAGGAGGCATGTACTAACCAGAATCAAGTACAGCTCAGTAAAGTCTGAATAAACACTTTGTCATCACCAAAGCAAGACTTCCCAGGTATGTGGGTAGAGATTTCAGTCCAGAAATGTATGTTCGATATGCTTTAACACCAAAGCATGGATGACGTCGGAGATGGTTTCTGTTTGGCTGAGATCGCTTGAATGACAGATGGTATCACTTTGTCGTCATTTGATCCTACATGTTGATAGTGTTGCCATTTACAAGTGTGTCACTTTTAAACTGACCAGTGATAAATCCCATTTCCTGTCTCCACACTACTGCACACATTCAGCCATGGATGCTGGTATTATCGGAAGTTTTATATTAAGGCCTACTACAAGCGATCCCTGGTGGTGAACCATTCCATTCAGCTCTCAATCTTCGACAAGCGCTCAGATTCATCAAAACACCCCGGGCTGAAGATACTGCTTCAACTGTTCAGAATTGATGACATGTTGACATCATTCCCAGTCTAGCTACCGTTGTTGTCGACGAAGATGACGTGGGGTTATCAGATCTATGCGATTTTTCCAACCCTTTCCGACGGAAAACGGCGGTGTGGAGAATGTAGAAAATTATCTCGGTGCTGACGATGATGAAGAAAAAAGCCAGTCACTGTCATCTGACGACATTGTTACCATGGTCAACACTAATTACTAATTACAATGGTGATTAGTACAAAGACGAAAACGAAGCAGCAAGGACTTACATGGAATCAGTGATTAACTATGTCGAGTGGGTAGGTACTGACAAACACTTAGGTACCTCAATGTGAATTTATTTTGTATAATGAATTTCGATATATATGTATCCAAGTTGTATTAAAGTCACATGATACATGATTAGGTCTTTTATCAAATCTGTCACGTGGAGGAGAAGAAACGCTACTATGGTGTGCTGGACTTGTTTCAGCAAACCGAACGTTTCAATATTCACTGCTCAGATTAAGATGGCCCGACTGTAAAAGCATTTTCATACCAGAGAATGTCTTTGGTGCAGTCCCAATTAGCTTTGGCGAAGTTCCACCTCAGTAGGAAATGATTCCCTTTTGATTTTCTGGGATGTGATAACTAACATGTATAGTAATTGCTTTGGGCAGTCCAACACATGAAAGATAGTCACATGAGAAATAAGAAGATTCAGAAATGAGAAAGTACCTGATGCATGATACCGGTATAGGTGTAGGTGCCATCATTCATTAGTAACTGGAAAGGAGAACTAAGTGAGTGAGTGAGTTTTCTTTTACGCCGCACTCAGTACTATTCCAGCTATATGGTGGCGGTCTGTAAATAGTCGAGTCTGAACCAGACAATCCAGTGATCAACAACATGAGCATCGATCTGCGCAATTGGGAACCGATGACATGTGTCAACCAAATCAGTGAGCCTGACCACCCGATCCCGTTAGTCGCCTCTTACGAAAAGCATAGTCGTCTTTCATGGCAAGCATGGGTTGCTGAAGGCCTATTCTACCCCGGGACCTTCACGGGTGTAAAGGAGAACTTAAATCCAAAACAGACTGCGTTGCAATCATCCAGGGAATATTAACGGATCGGCAAATAGGAATGATGACAAAGACCGAGCCTTCGAGTTGTTCGAGATTGTTTACATGAGCAGTCAAAGGTTGAGGTATATACACTGATTACAGAGTCAGTACAACATGCAACGTCAATCGGACAGACACAGTCAGAAAACAGTGGAGATATCCGGCTGCACAGTTCTGCTTTTTGTGTCCGAACACAAAACGAACACTAGATGAAATTTGTCTGGCCAGCATATTAGTCTGACACTATGGGTGTTTGTAGTTATGTGGAATGAGAACTGAGCTGACGCATGAAAGAAGATATGCACATGGTACTTTGGGATTAGTTTCCTTTGGACCATCGCGGCATGCCATTAATCATTTAATATCGACGAGGCGTCCAAACTGGACGAGGAAAGTGATACGCTGGCAAAGTTGCAGTTGTGGACGATGCAATGCATCTCTGCATCGTTTCGGCAAAACGTTCACAGTGGTTCTGACCTATAAGCCACAATGACACCACTTTTCAGAATTTCCCCTTTTTGTTTAAAAATAATCTATAAACACCACTTAGATGCTTTCTTTTTTATGTCAGTGTTGTTGTCTTTTCGTCATGATTGTGTTGAATATGACAGGCATCTATGATCCTCGGACAATCAGGGTCACTTGAGAAAATGAGGGACAAATCATTCTCTTCCCACAGAGGTTACTTCTGTCATAGCTTCCTACGTAACCTCTGTTCTAATACATCCATATTTTCCGGTCATCGAGAAATCCCCTTGCGGCAAAACATCGCAACAGGAATTATCCCCTTGTTACTATCCAATCAGAGCAAATAGACTTACCTCTAATATGGCGGCCTCCATGGAGTTGGTTCATCATCGTGCAAAGGAAAGATTCGGTATTTCACATTTAACTGAAAATCATAAACTGGCACTAGAGAGTGCAGGGAATAATCGCTGTGCTGTGTTTGTAGAAACAAAAACTGGTAATGGCAAGTTTTCCCTATGCATTCGGAAATAACCGAGATCTTGCAATGATCACTCTTGAAACGACGCCTCTGATGGCACAACTACATCTGAACGCGTCCAATCGCGAGTCTTGAACACCCACACCATGAAAGGGTCGTAGTAGAACAGAGGTTACGTAGGAGTGAGTGAGTGAGTGAGTTTAGTTTTACGAAGCACTCATCAATATTCCAGCTATATGGCGGCGGTCTGTAAATAATCGAGTCTGGACCAGACAATCCAGTTACCAACAACATGAGCATCGATCTGCGCAAGTGGGAACCGATGACATGTGCCAACCAAGTCAGCGAGCCTGACCACCCGATCCCGTTAGTCGCCTCTTACGACAAGCATAGTCGCCTTTCATGGCAAGCATGGGTAGCATAGTCACCTTTTATGGGTTACGTAGGAAGATATGACAGAAGTAACCTCTGTGGGAAGAGAATGGGGACAAATATGCCGGTTGATATAAATTTTGGTGTTATCGACGTGGATGCTAATACTGATGAATCCATATTAATCACGATTCTGATCCAGTTGCATGATTTCATGATATCCTCTTGTTAAACAATTCTGTAGAATTTCTCTGGGTCTAAGTAGCTTTTCTTGTGACGTTGGATGTTTCTGATTGCAGATTAGAACAACTCTCACATAGGAACTGTGACTTCTACGGAATCAGATTATCCACGCTGATATGTGATTCTATGCATATGCAATCAATGAGATAATTTTTATATGAATAAATCACCTTCCCATTGTACGATCAAACCACTAACCGACGCTGTTTGCTTTACAAGCGTAAACATGATGCATGAAAACTCGATGCATTTACGCCATCGGTGACACTACATTGGACCCAGATTGGAGAATAACACCTTAAGCATGTTTCACAGGTGTTAAATAGACGAACAGAAACTATCCTAATTTTCAGTGATTTCTTCACGTGGTTTCCACAACCAATTATCCTTTTGGGCCAGATAGTGTCTCTGGATGGCCAGAGTGAATGGGTGTCGGATAGCTGGCGTTTATCCTTTGGCGCTGTGAGAATAAATGCATTGCATTTGACATAAAACTGACAGAAATGTGTTCACAATACATGTATATATGACTTGTGCATTTGGTGGTTAATATGGTTTCAACACGTCAATAACAGGTTTTCAATGTGCATAAAAAATTTCATCACGCAAGCATAACGTGCAGTTGCGCACTGTCAAGTCCAATCAACCGGACTGTGGACGAGTTTAAACAAGAATAGATCAGAGAGGCTATATATACCCTTCGTATTGTTAGACCGGGAATGTGATTGAGGTAATTATGCAATAAGTATCATTTAGATATTTGACACAGGGTTTGAAGCATAATTCTATGCCAACAATCAATAGGGGTTCTAACTGTGGACGGATTATGAAATTCATTTAGATGTATAATTCTGCAGCGGTCTCAGTTCTACTCGGTTGTCTGGGATGGATGATGGGGGAGACGAGAGTGATGCCGATGAACATACATAGAAGAGGATGAAGACATGAATTAATGAGACAGAAAGTGGCACCGCTGTTTTAAGGCTAAAAGTTATGCCAGTCATTATGGGAATCTAAAAGTGATCGATTTAGAAGTTTATTTAGATATATTGGTTTGCAGAGTGTTTATTTTAAAATGTTGTACTCCGTTGTCTGGAATGGATGGTGAGGTGGTGTCGATAGAAAAGCCTACCGATGTCCGGTCCTACTGTTTTAGTTCAGGGAGGCACTCTAAGTGCTTTGAGTGTAAAATTTGGTTACTAGACGTATTAGATTGACAATCCAAAGAATATCCCTCTATAAGGGCGACAACGGGCGAATAACTATCGCTCAATGGTCAATATCAGTAGTGCAACATCTGCCTGTTATATCTTAACCACCTATCAGCCTGTGTAGATTTTTATCCATTTCTGACTGAAACCCATCAAACTGCAAATATTGATGTAACTGATCATGTCTGAGTGGAACTCACATTGTATCTATGTTTAAGCAAATAATGACTGTTGTTTCTACGAATAACCTGCATTTGTGCGATAGCATGCCATCTTCAAAGAACCTCCTTTGGTCCGTTTGACACCTTACCATTTTATAGTACTACACGCAGGGCATTGGCATTCGTGCTTCTGATTGTCTGGCCCCGAAAATGTCACTAATGGCCATAGCAGGCACGCTACACTGTCTACTTTGAAGGGTGACCGGTATTGTGGCGACTTGATCTCTCAAACGTTTATAATGCCAGTTACGATATAGCCACCATTTTCACCTTGTGACAGCTGCAAAACACTAAAGGAAATCAGTTGTCGTTGATTAAGTGGACATTTTAAAGAAGCGACCATGAGAAGTTATTACTGTGGAAACAATTCCACACTGCCTGTTAGTTAGTTAGTTAGTTAGTTAGTTAGTTAGTTAGTTAGTTAGTTATATTGTCTTATCCCAGGTCGGATTGTTGCTCATATTATCAACCATTGGCACCTTGAATCGCTTATTCATAGATAACGTGTGCATGTGAAACCTTCGTTGACAAGATATTGAGTAAAGGAAGACCTCTTCACAATAAGGACAACAGCTACGTTAATACTGTTAGAGTCATCGGTAGATACGAACATCATTGAGTTTCGTCTTGCTTAAGATGTGTGTCGGAAGATCTGTAATGAAGTGTTTCTCTTCCCCTGAAATGACATCAATCATGTCCAATTTTTCACAGAATCATTCATAATTGAAATTAATTTGTGAAATGTACTGAATTGTGATTAGTTTATCATCCGATCCGATTCCTGTCATTTCGTGGATGTTTAAAACAAAATACGAAAAAAACCCAAAACAAACTGTGGGTGTTATCAATTTCACCAGTCTGACGCCAAGATAACTAAGTAAGAAAACTAAAATACAGAATGATCTGGTAAGTCAAGACTGCCGAATGTCTAGGCAGAAATAAAGCCATATTCTCTGCTTGGATTATGGTGTTTTTAATATATTTTCTGATGATACATTTCTAAATGACGCATTTTGTTTCTGGAACGAAATGTCAATGTACATGTTCATCAGGAAGAATAGTATTATACGGTTATATAAATGTAATAGCCGTTAGACATTCTTGTCTCAGCCGAATGTGAGTACGCGTGTATAGTATATAATACATGGTTTGGTAGTATTGTCACTGCGCAGACTGCATAGGTGTAGAACATCAAATAGACAAACTGCACAAAAGACAGACCAGAGCCCAAACCCTATGTCAGGCATACCACACACAAATGCCCATCGCATACCGGACACAAATGCCCATCCACGGTTTCCTCACAGTGTTTCATCATATATTGATGTTTTCCCCTATGCATGGAAACACAACATGATGGCTGAAATGAACTTCGAGTTTGCTCTGTTTGAATTTATCAAATCTGGATGAAAAGAGTCCATATGCATACATGCCCTTTAAAATGTTTACTTCAAATTAAATCGAAATTGTATCTGACCTCAAAATCACAACCGTTACCAATTTGCTAATTGTCTGATAACTGTCACTGTGGATGTAATGAACCAAACATTTTTAGTTTGTCTACAATAAAGAGCAAGTGACCGGTTACCTTGTTACGTTGTTATCCGTACGTTCATGTAAGCATGTTCGTTGTAAACGTAGTTTTCTTAAAGTCTACAGTTCTGTAACAACCCTGATATCTGTTTCAAATACACCACCATGGAATCGTTGTTTCTGTTTGTGTAACTATTAGAGATTTTTACCGACTTCCACTTGATTTTGTTTGAACAGACTACCTTTGGTCGATATGCGTAATTGGCATACATTTTAAAGATTAATTTAGTGGATATCGTATTGTTCGACTGACGTATGTTGCCTGGACGATGAATTTGCCCGGATCATCGTCCCTTAATGTACCAGTAATGTGTCTGGGTCATATGGAGACATTTCATTCAGAATTTGTGTTGGTTTCCTCTCTCATGTTTTTGTATGATTAAAGAGGATATATGTAACTATTCATCCCCTGCCTAGTCGTCGACAGTGATCACAAGCATTCTAAGTTCCACACGTATATACATCATCGAAAACCCGCCATTCTCATCGCTGATCATCAGTGCTTCTCTCTGAAGCCTTCGGTCACACAAATGCCTCTTCATAAACGTGAAGATTCATTGCTCGGTATCTTCGGAAAGTTCGACTTTATGCTTAGTTGCCGTCGGGTCAAGGTTATGGCGAGAAAAAATGATCTTCAACAAGTGTTACCGAAAGCATATGCATCTCAAACACGGATATTCTTGGCATTTAAGCACAGAAGATGCAGAATATGTTTCATACTTCTGCATGGTGCCTTCATTTGAAATTCTGTGCTGGACAAAAGCAGTTGTGCACCCTCTAGTTATTGCTGAAATAAACGATACAAACGTGTTGATATCTAATATCATGACCAAGGATCTCTTTCTGGTGTAACTGTATTAAACTGGAATAATACTCTGCATTTGTTACCCCGGCTTGTCTAGCTTGTGTATGCAACTTGTATATAAACAACTTTTACAGGCAACTTCTATAAGGTGTACGTTCATTATATGTTCGTGTGTGTATGCATGCGTGCATGTGTGTCTGAGAACAAGTACGTCCATATGAATATGTGTTGATCCCTTCCAAAGAGTCATCACTGAGAACGGTTTGCACGCCAGCTTTTACTATTGTAAAGGACGTTGACAAATATTCGCAGCTGAGCTTAATGGACATTTGACAACGTCACAAGGACATTTTAGTTGTCTCACGTTGAATCTCAGTGGTGAAATGATCCGATATATGTCGCTCACACATCAACCAATCTAACCTCTCGGGCTTCAACTGTCACGTCTTACAATAAGCCCCTGTTGCTTAATGATTTATGAGTGAACAATTGTCACATAGAGCGTCAGCAACAGTTCTTTAACATCGGCGGCATCCACGCAAGCCAACAAAATCCTTCTATCAACACTTTAGCAACACAGACGATTTTATGATTGCCCTTTCATCCATCACTTTCGTGTGAAATTTGTCAGGGAAAAAATAATTAATGCATGAATGTTTCCTGTATCGACACAAAAGCAGCATGGAATCAATCAGTACGGATTTCTTGAAACAAGTGTGTTGGACATTGCCGATGTTATGACAATGTTCCTTTAGCATGTAGAAAGGTCCATTTTATTATTGATAGTTATAATAATAATGCGAATATTCATAACGCGCCTTTCCCAGCCTAGATAGCCTGCTCAAAATGCACAATCTGATCATTATCATCTCGGATAACCCAAGCTGCCCGCGCTGCGCTTGAAGGTTACTAGTCTCACGACTTATCTCACCGGGTATCCACTGTCGGCTGGGTGAGTAAAGACAAAGTCATTTCCCTAAGGTGAGACCACATGTATCACATGTCCTTCGTTTAGAGGCAGGAATGAGCTATAGGAACTGTCAGGAGGGAAGCTGGCAAACACGGTCACTCATCCAAGTACTCTCCGCGCCCAACGATGGTTAGCTTCAACGGATTGTGACCTGAGTATTTCCCATTCAAATGAAGGTCTCACAAGTATACGTGACATTCTCTTCGTGTCATTTAATAACGTCGATATAAGCAAGAATGGAGGAACAAAATTATAAGCAACAAATTAAGGAACACAATTCAATCCCCCCACCCCTGCCTCGCTCCCAGATCTATTCAGTAACCAAATTTGAACACATATCGCCGAAAATCCTGAAACTAAGTAAGTGTTCTTCTTTTGTAGGCTTTATCGGATTGTACTTCAAAGGGATAAAACTCATTAGTATTTTTATTACCGGATCAGGTGTTATTAGATGTGATATAACTTGAAAGGGTGTTTTGTACAGGATTTGCTTATTATGCCACGCTTCCAAGAGAAAGGTAAAAAGTGGAACCTACGTTAATATGTTGTAAAGCTGATATTACGATATTCATGGGTAGATTTGCATCAATACATAGATCGTTCTAATTTTACACAAATTGATTTGAATGTTAAATTTATGGTCTCAAAAAAAGAGATATCAGATGGAAATGATTTTGTTTTATTCCTCTCACATCTGAATAATAATGGAAAAGAATCACAGTCTAAACTTTCAATACAACCAATATATACTCATCTGCAAAAGAAGCGCGAATAGTGTAAAATGATGATATTGACAATGAGTGAAAACATGGCATATTGCCTACTAACTTTACTTTCAAACGACACAACGATAACGCAAAAGAAAGCACTTAGTGTGTTTATTCTCCACATGACATGAAAATCCAGTCATTCAACATGGAAACCACATAACACATATCTTTAGCTATTTTCCCTGAAAAGGAAACAAATGCTAACGACAATAACGGGTGTGAAGAGAGGTCGAATGAACCTGTTGGGAATGTTGTTGTGAGCGTAAACAACACCCCGTTGCAGCTGTTGTAAGTGTTAGCTGGACGTATTCGCTGTTGAAGAATTTGTCTTTCCATCTCATCCCACACTAGTTCGATTAAATAACCCATGGCGTGGTTGTTGTTGTTCTGAAGGAATGTCTGTGTCAGTCTTGCTGTGTGAAAGTTATCTTGCTTAAAAATAAGATGACGTCTTTGAACAAAGTATGAACAAAATATGAATGAATGAAAAAAATAATAATCTTTCCCCTTGACCGCCACATTCTCGCTCTGCCGTCCGCGGTGTCGACAGAGAAGTGACTTTCATCTGAGAAGACGATGTCTACATATTGCGCCAGTTGCGATGGACTGCCGCCCAGTTCAGTCGAGCACGTTTATGTCGTGTCGTCAAACGTGAATCAACGCATGATCGAAGACAACGTAAAGCAGCCCGTGTGAGACTACGGCGTACAGTATTGTCACTGATGAGTCTGTTGTGTCTTCCTATGGTGTTACGGGCTGTTGTGGGAGCTGGTATGAAGCGATTGAGAGGTCGCAATGTAGCGGTCTTGCCGCCGACGTACGAGGTGGTCAGTGACGTTTTTCTGCTTACAGAGGTCAAGCAGTCTGTAGCTTGTGGACTGATGTGTTCCATAATGCCTGGCGACGTGTTGAATGCTCCAACCAGTCTCAGTATTCCCTATCACTCTCTGACGTTCGTTAGCACTTGAACGTGGCATGCTCACTGTTGCTAATGTAGCGAATGTAGACGTTAAGTGATGTCTCTTACGTAGCGTCGTGAGAGCAAACATTGCAATTCTGTTAACTTCACGACCGGTCATTCACCTGTCACGACTATTCAATCAATCACATTTAGTGACATGATGCTTCTGTGGTAAACACTTTTCTTTTGAAGTGAAAAAAAAACAGTATTAATGGAAACAATGACATATCAGAAACCTATTCAACACTGTCTATTTACGTCACAGATGATATTGTTGAATTTCGCGTTTCCTTTGGCGGTCAGTATAGTTCCTCGAACTCGTTGTTTCTCTGCTCCCATGACATCTTCTCGTTCTGTACAAAACATTCAAATGCACTAGTATGCCGTTCTATATATTTATTCGAATGTGGTTGGAACCTATCGAGATGTTTTCTTTCTAAATGCACTGATGTAACACTTCAAATTCCCTGTAGCAGTCAATGGTCTGGATGCTGTGAAGTCTTCTGGATGCTGTCGGACGTGACACCGCTCTTGGACGCATGAAGTCTTTCTCCTGGCCACATGAAATGGTTGACTCTGGTCTTCCAGTACCATACCTGATGTCTCCTATGTCATGGACACTGAAATACGTCACCGCACTTGGGTACATCAATCAATAAAGTCTTTCCCCTGGCCACATGAAATTGTGGACTGTGCTCATCTAGTACCATATCATATGCCTCCTATGTCATGGACACTGAAACCCGCCACCGCAAGATCAATGACGTATTAAAAACATCAGCAAATTAACATCATCATTATTAACGTCGCAATGCAGTGGTCGTATTGGCCACTAACAAACAGTTGTGAGTACAATGTGAGTGTCAAGTCCATTTCAGGTGTTGCCCGCGTGTTGGAAAAATGTACAAAGAGTTATTTTTCTGGGTTACATCTTCATTTTATTCTGGAGTACAACCTTTCCGGGTTTGTTCTAGCCCCATCATCAAGTATAAGTAAACAGTAAGAGTAACTGAACCATGAAAAGAGGGTGTAACCCAGAAATATCCCCATGTTCACCAGATATCATCTTCTAAAATGCGAATGAAGCATCTAATTTGCTGGAGTAATGCTACAAAGTGAATTCAACCATTCTCTGACTCACTAAATACAACGTTTCTGTGTATCACACCAAACACCCCTCGCAAAGTGACTGTTCATACACACTTTCGATAAACCGTTTCCTTGCGTGGGTTTTGCTGGAGTGCAAGAAAGATTAACGAACAAAAGCCATCATTAAACAAGTCACCACTGTCATGATATAAAACCTGTCCTTTTTGTTTGATTATGTGCTGGTACATAAATGAAACACGTTGCGTAAAATATGGTCCTTCAGTATGTTTCACTAATCATTAACATCCGAGCCAGAAAACAATTGCTTCATCACGTATCAAGAACAAAACCCAGTTTTATAATTGCTCCTTGTCTGTATCAGAGTAAAATAATTTCTGTAACATCAACTGTGTCAACATGTGTGGCATTCATTTGGAAAACCCAAACACGTGTCAACTGGTAATTTAAATTTACAAAAAGGTTCCACTTTGAAGGAATAAGAAATGAAGAACTGGTTCCGTTGACATCTTTCACGAAATATGTCCTAAAAAATACGCGTGACTTCGGTTGATTCCATATTTTCAGCTATACATTTATGAAAACGTAAAATGTCACCAAGGTCGCATTGTCACATCGCATTGTTACATATAACCCTAAAAATGTGTATTAGATCTGAGACGAGGAGATTTTATCGTGGATGCTGGTGATCATCCTTCAGTGGTTGGTGATCTATAGCCCGTTTGTATACTGTACTGTACTCAATTTCTTGATTTTAACCATGATATGAATTACTTTCTGTGAAACAATGAATCAGATCTCTCCAATTTAAGGACCGTGTAGTGAGTTTAAATTTGTGTCGAACTAAATCCTGGAACTGTTTGGCTAATTTGTATAACATCGTATAAAAAGGTACATCCTTGAAGTAATGACCTAATGTGATATAACATTCAAAAGAAACATGTGTGATCAGTCTTCACCATTACAAACTATCCTCAACAATATGCAAGATCCCCAAACGTATTTGTTCAGTATATACATGTCGTTTTTGTTCAGTATATACATGACGTTTTTGTTCAGTATATACATGACGTTTTCGTTCAGTATATACATGACGTTTTCGTTCAGTATATACATGACGTTTTC